>NW_009952990.1:6959558-7027205 GCF_000747805.2 Chaetura pelagica
CGTGGTGAGACAATTCCGGCTACCCCAGCTTATAGGGGAAAATATAATCCAGCCATTCGGGCAAATCCCTCCCCTCTGCTTCCCTCACGTGGATAAGATGTGTAACTAAGGTGTACCCATATATGTTTAATGTGTTGTAATCACTCCTTTTGAACCTCCTGCCCCAAATTGCTTTGTTTTCCCCACAATAAACCTTGCTGTTGTTAGAAATATTAGTAAGCACTGAGCAGGTTATTCACTCAAAAAAGTCGGGACATAAGTTCCTGTATCCTCTGTGTGAGGCGATACCCACGTGTGGATCTCTCAGCAAATCCTGATAAGTTAATACACTCCAATAAGGAGATATAATAGGTCACGGATCGTGACAATACCCCAGTGCACACATACATTTTTTGCATTCACTGGAGACACAGCACTAATTAAAAGCAATGTTTCAATAATTTCAAAGAACAAATTCAAACATGGTCTGGGAAATGAGTCTGTCATTGTCCTACAATAGTTATTATCCGTATTTAACACTATCCTTTAAGAACAGGACAACTCTGGTAACACATTGAACAATGGAACCCTGGGTCTCTCAGTCTCTCCCCCTCCCAAGCATCAAATATTGCAGACAAGCTTTTGTTTAAGTTGCTCATTTACTACAGTTTTTTACTGATCTCTTACATTTTATACTACAACATGCAGCTGTGGTAAAACTGTGAACACGGATGAAATAGTTGGTTTAAAAAGTTTCTTCTCCCCCTCCCCCCATTGTATAAGGAGCACAATTCACCAGAAGACCACCTCAGTTCTGTATTTGCAAGATGAGGAACAGCTGCAATGGGCTACAAATTAATTCTAACAAGGCACAGCCTGCCATTTGAAGGGCAGATGCTTTCAAGTATATCAACCTGCCAGTTATAATTACAGAGAACATTCAAGACTGAGATGTGAGAGAGCCTGGAACAAAGAGGGAATGAGAAGACTTTACTGACCTATTGCCACTTCTGCAGCAGGGGCAGTGTGCACACCTAGGGGAAAAAATAAAATAAAGCCTGAGGGTCAGAACAACTTGTTGCTGGTTTGTTTTTGTTTGTTTTTTTCCTTTTGGAGGAAGAAAATGCCATGATGAAGACAGAAATGTTTATCACAGATGAAGTCTGTCTACTTCTCATGTATGCTTGCAAATGCTAGGAACCACCAAAACTCCTTTCAGTGGTGTTCCTCCCTGCTGTCAAACTAGATCAGCCCACAGTGCTGCATCCCAGAGCTGAATGATCCAGCCTGAAAAAAACATGAGTCACTACCATTAAATACTCAACAGTTACTGCTATTATTGTTTTAAATCAAATGGAGGGAGAAGTGAATGATATACCAGATGGGTGTGCTGCCATTCAGTAGGACCTGGACAGGATGGAGAAATGAGCCAAGAGGAATCTCATTAACTTCAACAAGGAGAGAAGCAACTTGGGATGAATAGCCCCAAACACACCAAAACACCTGCTAGGGACCAAGTGCCTGGAAATCAGCTTTGTCAAGACAACCTCGGGGTCCTGGTGGACACAAGCTGACCATGAGTAGTATGCCCTCACAGCAAAGAAGTCCAACAGCATCCTAACCTGCTTTAAGATGATTGTCAGCAAGTCCTTGGCAAGCCTGCTTGAACAGGGGGGTTGGACCTGATCTCAAGAAATTCCTTCCAGTCCCAACCATTCTGTGAGGTTTTGTGTGAATGGAGGTCTAACAAGTATTGGCATAATTTTAAACAATATCTCAAGAAGATCCAGAGGTTTCACTCAGGGATTAGGATTCAGAGGTTTCATTCTGGCTGGGCAAATAAGAACTCTATGAACATCTTATTAGCCACATCAAACACATAAAGTTAGAAGCATGTCACAGGAGTGACATGCAACAAATGCCACAATTTAGATCACATTGAGGCTAATTCAATGCTCAGTTCTGGAATAAAAAAAAGAGGGAATATTCAATATTTAATCACATGAGCCACAACACCACAGGGGCAGAATCAAAACTGGTATATCCCTTTAGAGAAATATTTGTAAATAATTTATTTCTAAGAACACTAAAATACTGCAGAATCGGCACTAATAATTTTCTTCTTCTAATCTAATGTTGATTTATCTTATATTCTGCAGTCAAGCTGCAATTCATCAAGTAGTTTGTAATAATATGTTTCTGTAACTCCTAAAATGATCTGAAATCACTTTTCTGGAAATTGTGATGTTGCAGTGTTAAGAAACTGATATTTTTCTCCCTGTTTGAGATGGAAACAAACACTGTTCACCAGCAAAAATGTTACTGTGGAGCCATAAAACACCCAACACCACAGACATGCTAGAAGGGAGTTAAGAAGAAGATACGTCCCCTACTGTGGCTTGTAATCCTACTGAACCACAACCCAGGCCTTGTGCTCAGAGCTGAGGGCATGTATCGGGCTGTTATTCTTGCACTAAGCCCTTCAAGAAGAATGAAGAGGGGAGGGGGTAAAAGCCAGGCTTTTTCTTTCTTTTCTGTTTGTGTGAGGAGTCTGTGCTTGCTTTTATACCAAGTTTACTAGAGAAGTAATTGACTGCTTTGGTTTAAAGGAGTAAGAAAAAATATACACAGAAACCACTGAATGAAACCTATTTTCCCTGCAACCTATGTTAAATACTGTATCTTAAAATTGCTGTTAAACTCAGCTAATTTTTTAGGAAATGATGATATGTCCAAGTGGCATAGTGCAGACTGCTCTGATCTCTGCAGGTGAAGCAGTGTTGCCCATCTGAGTAGACCAGATGTAGCTACTGCCAGGGAGAGGAGGGAAGAACCCATGTAGTGGTATGGCTCTATAAATTCCCCAAATAAATTAAGCAATTAATAAAATCACTTGCTTTGTGAACAACAGCACCCCACTCCACACTACACCTGGCCTTAAACAACATGTCAGGAAAAAACAAAGACGTACTGTGGAATTATTCAGTTTACGATGGGAACACTTGACTTGAGAAATTCAATTCAGGTTAACCTTGTATATGGTTTCAGTAGTAATCACATTATTTCCTTACCAAACAGAAAGGGAAAAGAGCTTTAAACCTTCCTGGAATGGGCTTTTAGTAAAATAAAAGTTGTCCTTGCAGAGTTTCTGTGAGTATCCTGTTTCTTGATTATAAAGGCAGAAGAAAACAGGAAGACTATTTAGCTCACCTGTACGAATCAAAACATTGAAATAAAACATCATCTGTGGATCTGAAGAAGCAGGATAAAAATAAAACAAAGCCCTCTGATCTTCAACTTAAAATCCAAGTAGAAAATTTCACATCAGCAAGAGACTTATTTTTAGTGGAGCATATTTTTTTGGAAGATACTCAAATTAGGCGAAAGAAGGATATGTGTGCATTTGAGGATATAGCAGGACTAAGTTCCTCATCCCTACTGCCTTAAAAAAAAATAAATCACATCATCTGTGCAGCAGAACTAAAAGAAGGGAAAAACACCCCACAAACTACCACTAAGAAAAGCCTCAGACTAACATTGGAATGCTTCCTCTTCCCAAAATGTCATAATTTCTAGAAAGATTATGTCACTCAAGAAGTATTATACACATTGCATTTTGCAGATTAATGGGTGACAAAAAGTTACCGTGTGCATGTGATAGACAAAAGATGTGCTGTGAGCAAGCATGGAGCTGCAGAGGTGGTTTCAACAGTCCATGAGGGAACAAATTCTAAGCTTAAACTGAAGTAAATAATTTATATTACCAAGTACAAGACATGATCGAAACAGTATCTAGTTTCTAGATCTCATCCTGGACAGGTAACAAAAATAATATTGAACAGCAAAGGTTGTACTGAATCCCATGATGAAACCATAAAAGAGGATTCTATTACACCCTCAGCTGTGCATGCATGAATCTAGAGTAACAGTTGACATTGATGTTATTTTGTACATCCAAGGCTTAACAGGGAGCAGAGTGGGAAAATGCAGAATGTGAGGACTTTCATATATCTTTGATAGATTTTGTAGTTAAAAGGTGCTTTATTACAAGGCTGTGAACGGACAGACAAGAACAGCTATTTTGCAGTCTTAGAAGATTTAATAGCTATGTGCTAACACTTGTTACATTTATCTCAGAAAATGCCCAGGAAACAGAGTGTTATCACGCCAGAAGGGAAGTGGGAAAAGATGAAAATTGTTTTCCTGATACTTCAGTGAGGGAAGAAAAAGAGAAATATGAACTGTATCGAGACCCTGAAGTATACCATACAGCATCTGTGAAAAAAACCAAAAGGACCTCCCACCCTCTCTTCCCCAGATGCAACCGGTCCATATACTTCGTAAGAATCATTCAGTTAGCTAAAAGTTGTAATGAACCTATTCGTTTCACCTTATGTTCCAGGGCCTTCTGGGAAATCCGTAGTAAATTTTAACAGGTTTTATCTCAACTCCCAAGCTGCTCATTGAAAAGGCAAAGATTATGGTAAAGTAGATGCAACTTACATCTTCAAAAAAATATTTCCTACTTATTTACGTTGTGGTTTTGGGCCCAACACGACAAGAAAGGAACATCCACGTAACTGCTGCTCACTTACCTTCTCATCATCCACCCCACACACACACACACTCTGGGATGAGGAGGATAAAGCTCATGGATAGAGACAAAGGACAAGGAGGGATCTTGACCAATTAAGGTCCCAGGCAAAACAGACTCAACTTGGGGAAAAAGTAATAATTCAATTTCACGCTCATCAAACACACCCAGGACACAGACACACACAGAGCAGGGCTTGCATATGTTACCCCACCCCTCCCTTCTTCCTGGGCCCAAATCACTTTGTTCCAAATTTCTCTCCCTCCTTCCCCCCAGCGGCACAGGGGGACAGAGGATGGGGTTTAGAGTCAGTTCACAGGCTGGTGGTTCCTGCTGCTCCTCCCTCCTCAGGAAGAAGGATTCCTTACAGTCCTGCCCTGCTTCTCCATGGGGTCCCTCCCATGGGAGAGAGTAATATGATAATACTTTGTCCAACAGCTTTTGTGGCTCCAAAACTCTATATTTAACAAAATAGTCTCAAGACTGAAAATAAACCTTTTCACATTAGCTGATTTTGCACTGTCCAAAAGTCCATTTTCCTTCGAGAACAACATGACAAACTTCAAAACCTCTAAAGCTTTCATAAAGCTGAACTAGAATCTCCTACATTGGTCTTCTGTAAAATACCTAAAATGATCTGATTTCAGGCAGGTTCTCTAACTATTCTATCTCCTTCAACTCAAAACTCAAATGCTTCAGGAATCAACTAATTTTACACCTGAAGTAGCCATCTTTGCACCTTAACCTCATCTCTTCCAGTAAGAAATTATTACCTTTAATTTTTTTCAAGGAACAACCATGTGCATTAGCCTTCTCTGTCTTCCCTAGCTGCATAGATTTTCGTATTGTCCCAAGGAAGATCATCAGCTCTGTAACAAACTAAGAACTGAGGAAAATCAGTCCACAAAAGAGAAGCAGAACATATTGCTTGGAGGAAACTGGTAAGGACTAAAGAAATCAACTTATATAGTCACTTGATCCCTTCAGAGTACACTAGCAACCTACAGATCAGCACATCCAGCCTCTATTTTTGCATGAATATACAGACAAATGATTCTGAACTAACACTTACTACACAAGTAAATTGTGGAGAAGGCTTATTTTTTTTTTTTTTTAAACACTATAAGTTTAAAGTGAAGCAGTACTGTAATATATAGATGAATAAGTCAGATGTGAAGTATCCAATTTATTTTTGCAGATACAAGCTGTCTGGAAATTTGAGGATTTTTAAGTGGATTTTACACAGGTTAGTAGGATTTATAGCAATTCCAGTACAGCAGGAAGCTGTTATTATCCGTACTTGTTCATGGTGGCAGGGGGGATGCCCCATTTGTCATAACAAAGAAAGGGTTACTGATGATCCTTGGTCTACATAAAACAAGTATTTCACCTTTGTTATTTAAGAGAGTGTTACAGAAACCAGTGATTCTAAGTGAGATTCGCAGTGAATACCTTGACCCTTAGATCAGCGCTTTTTTAAAGGACACCCCAAAACTCCACTAATAAACCCTTTTTCCTTTCAAAAGTTATATTCTTTAAAGCGTGTGAAACAAAGTCAGTATGTTCTGAACATGGCATTCTAGATCTGGAAATGGCATCAAGGTCAATCCCTGATCAACTACAAACTCTATCGTAGTGTTCTAAAGACCAGTGGTGAACCCTAGGCTGCAACAGCAGATGATAGTGGAGAAAAACTGGATAACCAGCATTATAGCCCTGTGAAAATCCAGCCTTTACAATACTAATAATTACAACAGTTATTATTCCCACCATTAAAAAAATACCTCAATAAAACCACTGTGGAATCCGTGAACAGTTGCTTTCTGACAACCCATAAACCTTTGATGTCACAACAGCAGGTACAGATAAATGAGAAATAAAATGAGCTTTCATCATTAATAGTCAGCTTACAAAAGTCTTCCAGTAAGCTAGTAATGGAATGATAGTGAAAAATGTGAGATGAAGTGATAATGAATTGTGATATGAATAATGCTGAAATGAGTGGTATGAATTGGGAACAGTGCCATCAGAATACATAGGGCTATGCTGTTAAATTTAGTAGTAAGTACACAAGGCCTACAAATTGAGCATGAATATAGTATTAGATGAGCCACACTACCCTAAAATTAATTCCTCAGTCTTATAACCGTAGGAGTAACTGCAAGGATAAGAAGTAGAGAAATTCTGCAGTGACATCAAAAGGCTCTGGCAGCTGCTTCTCAATGGGAACAGACTCCAGACAGCATCCATCACCTGTGCCCCCGCTAAAGTCCAACTGTACAGAAACGTCCACACATGTCGAGTCAAACTGCAGAGAGTGACTTTTGAGTAAGAATGACCCAGTAATAAAATTGACTTTGTCCATTCATAAACCATCAAGGTGTTGCACAGCAATCAGCAGATGTAAGCTAGATGAATGTTACCATCACTTCAGAAACTGCAACTCTGCTACAAAAGTAAATAAATCAATATTTCAAAATCTATAAAGTGTCAGCACACCAAAGTTGTACACTTCATTTTCTGCCTTGGCAGACAAGCTTACAAGTGGGACTTCCACTTACATGGCATGGTGTAAGCAAGACATAACACCTAATCCAAACCTCTTGTGATATCATCCAGAGAATTTAGTTGTCTTTACATTACACAGCAATAACAGTCTCTCCATTAATTTTGGGTGCACATACCAAAGAACTCAAGTGTCTACCCAACCCTGGCCCACACATAGCATGAACTTATCCAAGGGCTTTGGACTGGCTCAGCTACATTTGCTTTCTTATCTCTCCCCTCTGTATTCGAGCAGCTCTAACCAGACACTGCAAACGAATCACAGCATCATAGAATGGTTTGGGTAGGAAGGAACCTTAATGATCATCTAGTACCACCCTCCCTGCTATGAACAGGGACACCTCACACTAGACTGGGCTACACAAGGCCTCAAGAAACATGCCTCCTTTTTCCCCAGAAAAGCAAAAACTGTTTCCTCAGTTTCTACTGCCCTCCAGCAATGCAGAAGCACTAAAGTTTCTTGGTTCGAGGACCAGTCACTCTGGGTGAGAAACTTTTTTTCGTTCCTTTTTTTTTTTGGGGGGGGGAGGAGGGGCAGGGGGAAAGCTAGCTATATTTTTTTAATATGAGTAGACTCTTTAACTCTTGTGATCATCACAGACCACCAGTATACGTGTTGGAGAAGTCACTTTTTGATAGCCGTGTAATAGCTTTAATTTTATTTCCCAATACATTGCTTACAAGGCTTGCAGACAACTGTGAAGCATTTCCAAATAGGCTGTTACAAATAATTTGGAATAACTGTCATTCAGCAAGCCTTTACAGACATTGTTGCCTCCTTAGAAAAGAGGCTGACTGAGAACGTTAAATCGATAGAAGCCCAAGCTGATCCTCAGCTTTAGCGCAAGATTGAAAATGAGCCTTCAAGCATTTTCAACACTTTTGTGCTTCCTTCAAGGTCTGCGTAGCACTGACCAACCTTGAAAGTTTTGATCTACTCTAGGTCCTCAATGATATTACTTGAACATTAGTTAATAGGTCAGATTGCAGTAAGTGTTATTCAACTGAAACCTTTAACAAGGAGGTTTTACACTGTCTGAGGTCCTCTGTCTGCCTTCCTATTTCTTGGCAGCAGCCAAAAAGTCCCACTGCTCTGTCTGACATCTAACAACTTCAAGTAGCTGAAAAAAGAGCATCATAGTCTGAGAGACTCCTGCTTTGCCAACAATGGACTTCTGCCTTCGAGTCTTGGAGACAATTAAAAAAATACATGGATTTTGCAAAATTAATTGCAGAATAAGCCCTCCAAGTCTATTATTCCAGAAACATATAGTAAATAAGTCCATTCTGTACAAGCATATCTACAGCAGGTCTTAGTGTTTCTCTTCATAATGTGATAGAGTACAGTAAGAAGCAGTACTATTATATTCCAGTGTGTTCTTGTTATATGCACAAGGACATGTACTCAGACAGTACTAGCAATTGCTACTATAAACCAGAAGCTAATTTGACAGTTGGAAGGAGTAGGATTATTCTGATTAAATGCAAAGATTCTCATAAACGCAAGGCACCTCAGGCTCCCATAATGCTCAGAGATTTAGGGTGTGATTCCTTTCATCCTAAATTTGATGCCTGAAATAGGTCAGATTTATCTCATCCTAGCTCTACTTATTTCTCTCCATTGACTACACAGACAGCCCAAGGTCACTAATTCAGACACAGATATACAAAGCTGAGGGAGATTCATCTTGCTCTAGATGCCTACAAGCTACCAAAAAGCTCTCTCTCTGTAGGAGAGCCTAACATATATCAGGAAATGCATTTACGTAAGGATGCATCAATCCTGCAGAAATTGGTGGGAAAGTAATTTGAAATACTGAATGATCATAGTTTTTACACATCCTAAAACAAATAACAGAATAAAGAAATTGAGAAAATAGACAGAGCACCCAATGAAAATAGCAAAACAACAACAAAACCTACCTTCTCATTGAAAAGACACATTTCAAAGGTCATAGTTTGTTAATTTCAAGATAAATTTTAAAATAAAGCCTAAGAAAGTTTCATAGGGAACATAAAGACAAAACCATTTAAGCTAAAGGACAATATTGGCAGTAAACCAAACACAAACTGGCTTTGAACTTGCCTCAGTAAAAAATTAGGAGGCTTCCAATATTCACAGGAGCTCAGCTGGGGAACAACCAACCTATAACAGGGGAAAGAGCCCTGCTAAATTGAAGATGGAGTACAACAACCTTCCCAAAGGGATTTACAGACTACAGCAGCTGGGATGGCAAGAGGAAAGACAGGAGACTTAGGAGGTCCCTTCCAGTCCTGTGCTCCTAATTTAAGTTTTATTTAACAGCAGAGATCACACTGATCAAAGAGTAAATAGCACCAACATTCATGTAATTCAAGATATGACTTCAAATCTCACCTCTTCTTCCTGCATCTCACCCAAATCTCAGCTCCCTCTGCCTTTATCTGACCCTAAGCCACTGGTGCCAGACAGACTAAGCAGCTCTCTTGTTTTCTATCAGTAAGTCACCTTCACTCTGATACTGCAGAAAAAAACCAACAACAAACAAACATCTTCCAATCTCTCTTCTTTCATTACTACAGGGAGGATATTAAAGTTACACAACAGAAAATTATTTGAATTCACCCAACAGCACCCTTATTTATGCACTACATAACATTGCATTTCAAAGCTGAAGAATAACACAAATAAATTATTCTGGTAAAACACTTCCTTGAAGGAACCAAAGATTATTTTATATTTCTATTATAACCAACTACAAGAGACAATGAAGGAACTATATCTTACTTCCACTTACCAGGCAGGTTTATCACACCAGAATAATTTTATTTTCTCAGTCAATCACATCTCCACAGCAAGATGAACTCTAGTACTGGCTGGCAGGTACCAGGTAAGAACTGGCTATAATGAGAAGACAGCTTTCACCTGCACCTTGCAGGAGGGCTCTGCTCCTCTTTGGGAGCATGATTAATTATCAAAATGAAGAAAGCAAAACAGTAACACCTGTGGAGGTGGCACTGACGCTCAGAAAAGTGGATCTCTAAAGACGTTTTCTAGGGAAGCCTCTAAGCACTTGATGAGAGTATATGTTACCTGAGTAAAACAAAATGCATATAAAAAAGATGCAATGTCTGCACTGAGTTGAGAACTACCTTAAGGGAAATACTTACAGAACTGTTACAGGATTTAAAAAAAATAATAATTAAAAAAAATACATGTTTTAGAAACAAAACTCAGTCCAGCTCCTCTCTCTGAAGAACAGACAGCACCCAGAAGCATGTCCCATTCTCAAATGTAAGGCAATAAGCTGAGGAGGGAAGTTCCATGCCCCTACCTTTGTTTGCTCTCCCCGTTGCACAACTCTACACAACATTCAGGGGGGAGGAGGCAGGGACTTGAGGCACCTGTGGCTGCAAGAAATCTGCATGTTAGGGAAATGCATCTGCAAAAATTGCTGGTCAGAGCAGCTAGAAGATGTCCTTGATGCAAAGTGCAGTAAGTAGCTCAGTGAGGCTTGATAGGGTAGAGAGGAGTGTGATAGATCCAGGGAAATGTGGGCTGCTGCTGATGGGCATAGGAGATTTTTCTGTAGTGTGTGGTTTTAAGGTGACGGATACCACAAGAGGATGTGTTTGTGCAGCTCATCAAAAGGTGTTTGGAAGTCCTATTTCAGCCTGGTTAAAGAAAAATGTTTTTAGGCAAGTACTGAGGGAAAATAATTATTATTCAATTAAGTGCAAAGTGGTTTAGGACAGCAGTCATATTCTCTAACTGGTTTTGGTCAACCCACATTGGTTTCAACAACCAAAGTAACATTTTTTCAGTTAAGCTCTATAACGGAAAAACTACTGCTGTTCAGTCCCTGTTGTAGGTGGTGTCTGGACCTAGCTTTCCTGGGAGAAGGTGATGGAGGACAGTTCACATTAGTTGTTATTGCAAGGGGAGCAATATTAGCATAACTAACCTTTCATGTGATTGAGTCCTAAGAGACTCATGGGGGCTAATCACCGAACCTAAGCAACTTATTGAAAAAGTAAAGAAAAATAGGAGGCAAAATTATTTGGCTGTGTTTGATCCCCTCACAACTTGAAGCTAGTCCAGAACCCAATGAAGTACTGCACAGACATCAGTAGAACCCCATTATGAAGACAGAACAGGGAATGGGAAAAGTCAAGTAAAGTATCCCTTTCAAAATGCTGTTGACTATGGTGGGAGGGCATATATTGACTATAGAAGTTATTTTTGAACAAATATTTTTTCCAAAAATATACTGTTTAACATCTTCTCAGATGCTAAAACAAATTATTGCTGCTTTTAGCCAAGCCCTTCCCCACTAATTGCAATACAGCTGTTATTAGCCAATTCCCCTGGCCTCTCTGGCTTCCACAGTGATTTGAAATCCTGATAATGTTTATAATTTTGTTTCTTCTGAAGACAGAGGCAAAAGCATTTCCTTTCCAACAGCATGACACAGGCTACAGACAGCCTGACGCCAGAGCTTTCTGCAGATCAATATATTTAATGCATTTGAAGTCAGTAAAATCTCCCAGGCTAGTCCAGGATTGCCTCAGGAAAAAGAAAGCCAAAAGGCTAGAGAGCTGTGTGGGTATGGATTTAATATTCAATTTGCTTACTTAAGGATCTCTCAGATTTAACAGAAACCCACTTAAATTAACCTGGATTGTAATTCAGAGTATTTTTCTCATAAATACTGTTGAGTATGAAAGAATATTTAATGTAATATGTGGAGCCAGATAAGCTCAAACCCAGGCTGGTGGGAGGTATGTTTATATGCAAAAAGACAAAAACAGTGAATAAATCCCAAAAATCCCAGTGAATAAATCCTAACAAAAATGTTACCAATCTCATCACATTAAACATCTTTCTCCCCATCTCCCAGATTCATTTTGTTTGCTTGAATATTCCTCCAACCACTCTGGCCTTTCCCACGGGCTTTCCTCATTTATATAAGATATCTCTCATTTCAACCTTCAATCTTTATTGCTCCAAAGCATCCTGCACACTGATGAAGCTTTACCACCTCTTAAATACAAAAGCCAGAGCTGATCATATAAATGAAGATGCCAGTCATTCTCCTATGAAATCTATCAAAATTGTCCTTCCATTCAGCCTCAAAAATTCCCCAGGGATTCCCATTCACTCTACCTTATTCCTCCTGCTCCACAAAACTGAATATTGAGAAAAAAGGAATAAGACTCACTAAAAAGGCTGCCAAATTTTTCAGTTTTATTTAATATCCATCAAAAAACATTATTTTGTGTTTAGTTTGCTTGTAAAACTCTGTAATACCACAGAGCAATTGCTACCTTTCTCTCAATCTTTAAAAGCTGCTAAATAATGGTACCCCAAGTTTGCTATTTGTTGTGTAAAGGAGAAGCCTTTTTTTTTTTTTTTTTTTTTTTTGCTTACAATTGGAAGAGCAATGTAATAACCTTCAGCTCTATGTACAGCCTTGGGCTGCCAGAAACAGTGAGTAACATAACGTCTTCCACCTTAACACAGTATTAGTTACGATGCTCAAATACACATAGGTTTAAGTGCAAATATTAATTATTTCATGCTAATATTTCAGCAAGAATAAATGCAGATATTTCATCAAAGCAGATATAGTGGGATGTAAGCAAGGAGAGGTAGCTGTTACTGTTTTCAGGGAAATAAATTTGGTATCTCAAACATTTTTTCTTGTATGGATTAGGTGGTTAGAAAGAGAAATGTTGCCTTTCTGTTACATCAAAAGGTCTGGCTATGAAGTTCCAGACAACTAGTGCTGCTTTCCTGAATACTAACAATCCAGGTTATCCAATAATATTTGCAAAGTGTTTATAATAATTTTATAGGGTTTTAATTGAAAATCTGGAAAGTGAGTGCCAGTGTATGTCACACAATCATTACATTAGTATCACTTATTTCTCTAAGTGCATACCATTCTGCTACAAATATTCATCCTAGTATGTTATAGTGCTACAAGGAAGTAGGGCCCCTGGTAGTAAAGATAGATTCCTTGGTAGTAAACATATAAGAGGAATAAGTGAACTGTACAATCTGCGTTCAGTACAACAGAGCAGGAGAAAATTAAAGCAACAGCTTCAGTGTCTGGGTTTTGTGTAACACTGTCTTGTGTCTGAAATGGCAGAAGCCAGCTGCAGCCACTGGTTCAGCCAGAAACTTTATGTGATGCCAAAGTTCTTAACGAATTAGTGATCAAAAAAGTGAAAATCTCCTCTCAGAAACACTGTCCTCATGCGGGTTGTGAGGCTGCTGATTACTTGAGGTTCCTGTGATGGGCAAGTTCAGCCTGAAGTGAGCAATACAAATTTGCACATGCATTCACATCACCATGCTAGCTCTCCTCTGCATAAACTTCTCACTGAACCGACTCTTCCCAGTTGCTTGCTCCCACTATTCAGCTATGCGTAATAGAATATATGCATTTTAAAAAACAAGCACCATTTCCCTTATGTCTGTTGTTCCTTGTGATCTACCAAAAGCAGGTTTTGCTCATGCTTTTTGAAGAAACAGCTGTAATGTCATGCAAGAGCTGCATGCTAAGAAGGCAAAAAGATGTGCTATGAAATAATAAAAAATTACCTTTTCTATCTCAACAGGACTCCCATCTGAGCAGCAAAACTTCTTTTTCAACTTGCACTCTCAGGGATCTCAACTGTAATTTTTGTATCTTACACTATGGACCTCAAACTTTGGACATGATTTCCAAGTCCATGAAAATGTTTATTCTGTCTCTTAAATTTAAATATAGCATATGTAACACTGTAGCATCCAGATAGTCCAACCAATACTGAATCAGACAGAAAACAGAAAAGATTCTCTGCCTGCAAATCTTCCTTTTTGTGTCAGTGTTGTAGGTAAAACCTTCAATATAGTCCATTGGCTCATGGACCAGGGGTTCGTTTTCTCTCTGATGTATATTGGAACAGCTCAGCCAGCTGACTTCAAATAGCTTGTGCCATTTCAGTCCAGCAAAGAGTTTGCCCCAAGGGTTCTGCTAACACTTTTGATCATAAACACTAAAAGGGCAGTAATCCTCAAGCTCAAATGAATTAACACGCTAGGTTTCTATGGCTCAGAAGAAGCAAAAGCTGTTCAATCTACTGTAAAAAGAAGGAATTTGTCTAACAAATAAAAAGAAGAAACCAACTAACCAGACTGTTGTCAAAATAAGCGTACATATGACAGTTCCAAAATACAAATTATTCATTTCTAAGCTCAGACAAGGCTAAATATTATGGATGATAAGACACAGGAAGGCTTCTGGAAGCTTCTCATGAGCAAGGAAAATGCTTCACTCTTTAAACTCTGACTGAAACTATTCGCCTCATTATGAGGGGACCTACACCTGTGCTTCCCAGTGCAAGATTAGAAACAGAGCCAACCCCAACCCATCCCAAAGAGTAGCTGATGCTACCCTTATTTTTTGTACCCATAAAATGAGCTACACGAGACACTTTCAACAATACGAAGAGGTGAATAAGAGGTTACAACTCTATACTCCTGTATGCCTGGACTTGCTACACAATTATTATTCTGAAGGAGTGGTAAAGACCAACTGTTACTTAGGTTAGTCAGACCTCAAGAAAACTCTTAGGAAATTTTGAGGGACCTCTGATCCAAATGGGGACTGCAATGGCAGGAAAAATACCAGGCTGCCAACTAAAGGTCTGGTGATCAAGCAGAGTAACTGGAACGTCTCATGCAGATTGCTAGATTTTACTATCACTCAAGAAAAAATCACAGTTTCATGTGAACAAGTCCTTCTCTAAAACAAACACACATTTGCTCAAAGAGCAGCAAGATCACTGACCAAAAATATTAAGAAAGGCACTACTGGAGTTATGACTTCTTGTAACTTCCTGGGACAATATGTTCATGTTGATTACCTATCTTAAAACACTGTACTAGGAAAACAAAACAAAACAAATGAGCGAGAGAAAGAAAACAACTGAAGAACCCCAGCAGCTGAAAAATCTTAGGGTAGCGAAAAACTTGCCTAAAAGACAAAGAGACATACTACAGTAAGATAAAACAGAAGTCCTTTTCTACACAACTGTTTCCTGAGAAAACTCACTTTTATGCCCTTTTACTCTGCTACAATTCTGTAAAGTTCTCTTCTTCTCAGAAGTTTCTACTATGATTGTTGCAGTGGATCAAACCAAAATGGCCCAAATATTTTCAGTGAGACAAAAAACAAGAAGAAACACAGAAGTATGGATAATGTAAATTACATTGCTTTCAACAGAGCGTAATAAAACAGTATTAAACATTTCTGTGGACTGGCAATAATGCATCTATAAACCATATTTAGGTTAAAACAATGAAGACAATGTGACATATTTTTTCCACTCAGTTCAACAGATCTAGGTGTTAACATGGGTGTGAATTCAAACCTCCCACCAGAAATAAAACCCAAGCTATTTCATCCTCCAATAGTCTGGAAAGGAACAGCAATTGTCATATGAAATGATCTTAAGAGGAGAATCATAGTATCATATGTTGGTAGAAGTAGAAATCTTGTTTCTTTGGGTGGGTTTTTGGTCAAGAGGAAGTTTGGATACATACAAATTTGCATGTTGGAATATGAAAACTAACATGAGAAAATGCTCATTCAATGGCTGCTGAAGCTTATTTCTAACTTAGTCTTCCTCAAGTACCTATGATCACCTCCACCTCAGCAACAAGGTGCTAATCTCAAATGCAGGAGCCCCTATGACCCTGAAACAACATCCAAGCCTCCAGCTCTCAGATCTGCCCAGCATTCACCTAAGACACCAGAAAATTTGCACTTCTGGGAACACACCCCTGTTTTCTAGGGTACAGCTGGAAGAGGAAGTATCCTGTCTGACACAAGCATAGAGCTGGAGCACTCACTTGGGTGTGAGTGATCTGATTTCCAGGCTCTAGACATGCACTTTCCATAGAACTAGAAGGTGGCCTGGAAAACACAAGTCAGGAGAGGTCCAATAGTCCCACTGCAGCCCTGCCAGAGTGCAGTAAGTTGCAAATTTCATGCAGCTGGCAGAAAGCTTCAGGAGAGGATAGCACAGCCCAGTGGCTGGACCACTTGGTGAGAAAGGCACGAGCCCATGGTATCACACAAGCAATGAGTTCCCAGATATATGGTGGGTTGCAAGGGCAGCCACAAAGCCTGATGAGTCCTTTTAAAAAACCCTGCTATGGGGACCTACCTCTGGAGAAGAGCCCGGACTGCAGCCTGTAGGCACTGGGCTCTACTCAGCCTTCGCTGGGGGCTATTTCAAGGCAGTTTCTGCTGAGTTTGCAGATTTCCACCTATTGTTGGCATGCACTACAGAGGCAGATTGTGTGTCCCAGTCCTGTGTCTTTACTGAGCCTTTCTGGGACTGGCTGCTGAAGACACCTGTTTCAGCCCTAAATATGACAGCAGAGACGTACAGAAACTACATCCTGCCCTTTGTTCTTACATGTAAATAATTGCTGGCACCAGATTGTAAACACTTCACAATACTCCGACCACTTTAAAAGAAGTGTATTACTTAGACAAAATAATAGAATCCACAACTGACTGCAATGACAGGTTTTAAGGTGAAACTTTATAAATTTAATAATATACTAACTTTTTTTCCCTCTATTAATGTTCATGAAGCTTCAATAAGATTTGAGTTTGAGGATGTTTTTTTTTATATATGAATTGCAAAAACAATAAATGCAGAGAAGGGTTGAAGAATTAAAATAATATTAGGTGTAACCTTCAACTATGTTGGTACCTTTACTGAACAACTTTATTGCTCTTAGTCAACTGGCCCTCACTTCGTGACATCACTGTGTCAATGCAGATCAAACAAAACTCCATTGCACAGATATTATATAAAATAAATTAGAACTAATGGGGCAATAAGTGGTGGTTCAGATAGTACACTAGTGTATTAAAACAAGAGAGTGTGTTTACATTGTTGAAGAAAATGTGTTATTTATGAAGTGTGCACAAACATATACCCACAGACTCTATGGGCTCCAGTCCTCAGACCCTGAACACATTTTCTCGTGGATCCTGGAGTCCAGCAACAGAAAACAGGGCTATTGTTGCTATTGCCACCTGGTTCAGAGTTCCAAGGGAATAACCTGATTTCTATAAAAATTCAGTGCACCAGCATAATCTTTCAGCACACTAAGAGTAGTACATACTGAAAACAACAAAAAAGCCAACAAAACAAAAGGCAAAAATATCACCATTCCCCTTCTTTTAACTGGAGAGTAAAGCAAAGTTCAGACAGCCTTCATGTTTTCACAGTCCCCTCAAAGAGCATGCAGTGGGGAAAAGCTTACTTTCATCAAAGTTGAAACACATCTAGTGTGTGAAGAACAACAGCCTAATATTACACTAAACACATCATCCAGCAGCAACTGTAAAAGCACTGTTATGCTGCTAGATACTGCCTTGCATATCAGAGACCTGTTGGCAGCAAAGTACCTGCCCTCTGGAGCACCCTTCATTTTGTTATATTGTGTTGCAGGCTCTGGCAATTTGCCTTAAGGTTCCTAGCTGGGGTGGGCTGTCACACAGTTAAAGCCATAATTCAGCTGCTCTACATCTTCCTTTAAAGACAGTGTCCACTGGATCTGGGTTGCAGGGAAGATGGGTTTGCTGTACCCCTTCAGCTCATGCCTTTTGCCCCGGCACAGAAGACTGAAACAGACAGGGCGATGCCAGTGTTTTGAGCACAGAAATGGGCAGATCAAATACAGTGGGGAAACACATGCTCAGAGGGACTTTCAGCCATCCCAGTGGAGGAGGGCAACATCTTCATCATGTCTTGTCGAGACATCAGAGGTCTCCTGGGTCATCTTCAGGTTTTGTTCAGCTTTCCTACCATGTCACTAATCTGCTTTGAGAGATCAGCTTTTTGAAAAATAAGTTATCCTCTGTACATGGGACCCTTGAATCTGTTGGATTGGCTTTTTGGTACTTGACAGACCTTCTAGCTCACTGCTTTGAACCAGTGGAAATGCTCCTAGCTCTGCTGCAGTCTCTGCATTGACCACTTTTTGGAACAAACAAACCCAGAAAGAAAAGAGTATCGTACAATTAGGTTCTGGCTGTCACATAAGACACATTTGCTTCTCAGCTAGGTAATTTTTTCCATTGTGTTTTGTAAGCAAGAAAAAATTGCCTAGGGAAAGCAGGGGACACAGGCTCAGATCTGTAGGAGCCTAAGTATGGTCAGCACAGGGAAAATTAGTTTTCTTCGGGACTCATTTGGTAATAGATATTTATGTTTCATCCACTTGACTTGAAAAGGGTCTTAATGGAACCACACATATTAAAAAAAACCTGTGACACAGAACTGTCTATTTTATTAAGTGCACGTTCAAGGCTTGAAATGAAAATATAGAAGGTGTCTGTCTTGCTACTTCTGGACAAATGCAGGGCACCAGTCCCAGAGACCTGGAAACAGGAGTCGATTTTATCATATTTTTCTCAAAAATTGCTAGAGAGGAAACTCCTGAGGCAGGATTGCTTGGTGTGTACCTGACAATTCATGACTGAGATGCTGGGCCATTTACTCACCCTGCCAGCAAGATGATCTGTGGGTCTTTGGAGTTTTTTTCTGTCTTCCCTTGCTCTAGTCCACTCGTGCATGAAATCCCTTAGAGAGTAGGGACAGCCAAAGGAAATTACGTTTCTTGCTCTGGGTATAAGATGGTTTCCTGTGACAGAGAGAACATAGAGAGTGAATGTGACATATGAAGACACTGTGACAAAATTTCCAGTCATACTATAATTCAAGTAGTTCCTACTTCCTGCCTTCAACGGTAGCCAAGATTAAAGAATAAAAATCCCAAAAGACAGATCCCAAATAAGCAGACTGGGGGCATCATTGCTTATTAAGTACCAGAATACACACCTATAGACTTCTCCTCTTTAGGGATGAGCCAGTCAGACCTAAATATATTTCAGAATGGTGACTGAGCACTTCTCTTTCTCTCTTTTCCTCCCTATGCCACCAAGGAAGCTGTGGGAGACCACTGTAAAGTCAAGCATGATAATAATCTACAGCACTTTTCTGCTTCATTTCCTTCAGAAAATCGATGCAGAGAAGCAGAAGAGAAGAATTTGGAACTTAAACACAAATTGCATCCTCTACAACTACTATGCTGCCATGGGTCAAGTAGAGAAAAACATACATGCAAACCCCCAGACATATTGCATTTAAGAACCTTATTAAAAGCAGAAGCTGCCAAATGTCTCACTTTGAAGATTTAAGAGCACTACTGAATAATTTTTCTGAATTGTCAACTGAATAGCCAAGAGACTGGAATAATTCAGAAAAAAAAATAAAGAAACCAGCTAAGAATGGGCAATTATTTTAATTGTCTCACAACACCAAAAATAGGAAGGTCTTTCACCAGGGGTAACTTTGGAAGTGAAATTACAGACTTCTCTTTATAAATTTTTCTATTAAAGGTCATGGGTATCAAAATCTATTGTCT
The DNA here is from genome assembly GCF_000747805.2 of Chaetura pelagica. Classification (NCBI taxonomy): domain Eukaryota; kingdom Metazoa; phylum Chordata; class Aves; order Apodiformes; family Apodidae; genus Chaetura; species Chaetura pelagica. The sequence continues at coordinate 6,979,181 of NW_009952990.1, forward strand.
CACTTTAGATCAGTTATAAAGCTACTATAAATAAAGTCCCCTATATGGCACCTTTTAATTGATTCTCACTTCAGTGTAATCAGCACTGCAGACAAAGGAAATTCTTAAAATAAACAACAGTATTCTCTACTCACTGCACTTAAAATGGCATCAGGACTTCTGTACTTTTATTTTAAGATGTTCATTCATTGTACTTGCTCACTGACAAAATTATTTTACTACTGTTTGGATAAATACAACTGCTATATCAAAAATACAGTGTAACTATGGCAACAGTAAATGATCTTTTAAAACTCTCTTTACTACTATGCAAATTAAGTAGTTTTGTTTCTTAATAATAAGAATATTATAATTTCCAAACAGCAGTGTTAGTATTTACTGTGCTTAGAAATAGTCCAATGTTTTCTGTGACAACTGTAAATACTGTAAATCAGCATATCTTTCTTGGATAAAAACAGATCATATTACTGGAAAATGTAGTGCCTCACTATGACTGTTCCAAAGTACTGGCTAAAAAAAAATAATTCAAAAATCCCAGAAAAAGAAATGTTTTTATATCCTTCAGACTACACTGGTATATCTTGCTGAGAAAGATTTGATGATGTGTAGATGGAAGGGTGGGAAGTAAGAAGGATGACCTGAAAAGTATAAACTCAACATTTGCAATGCTTGTTTTGATTGCTCAAGCTGAAATTTGTCTGCTGGAAACCAAGAGAGCAAAGGAGGTCAGAAAATCAAGCTGCTTGCTGAGAACAGCCTTCCCAGTGCACAGGGACTTCCCAGTTCACCATGTAGAAAGTCATGCAGGCACATCAGAAGGGCAGTGGGGACAGACAGAGGAAAAAGAGGCTGGGAGGTTACTTGGGAGCAGTGTAGAAGTTCCTTGCTCTAGCATGCTTGGTTGAAATTAGGGAAGCCACACCTCAGCTGGACAGGAATCTGCTAAAGGACATGAGAAATAATGAGATGACATTCCAGGGATACACTGACAAGAAAAGGAAGACTGAAGAACAGGTAGCTGGGAGAGGCTGATGAATCTCCACCCTTGTAGGTGCTTCAGACTCAAGTGAACAAGGCCCTGAGCAGGATTATGTAACTTTGTCTCATTTGAACTAGGACATTCTTGATGAACATCAGAAGTATGTTCTAGCCAACATGATTTTGTGAAATACTTCATTTGCCTGCAGTTTTCTTCCCTGTGAATAAAAGAAGGGTGGAAGTAAAAAGAAAAAACAGAAAGAAAAAATAAAAACAAGGAAAAAATTGTTTCATATTTAATACTTTGCTAAAAGAAAAGATGGTGAACTTGAATAGAAAATTTGATGGTTGTGGTAACACTTTTAGACCACTAATAATCGCATTTTTAGTTTTTATATTTCACTGTCTGCTACCTATATGATTTCACAAGCTATTCACATTGTTCTGCTTTGTTTTTGTTAGTGAATTAAGGCAGACAAATAAAAGATTAACTGATGACCTAGTTTTTATCAGGTTCTTGACTGATCTAGGTAAGCTCCAAGTCTAGGTAGGTGCTAGGACTGATTAGCTCTGTAGGCAGCTTTCCCTGTGCCAGGTACTGGCAGCTCCCAAGTGACATCATAATATGCGGGAACAGAGGGGACAGGGAGATCCTGAGTCTAGCCTTCACAAAAGGGGGACTTTAATTTCACCAGATGTTTCCCTGGGCAGAAAGCTTTCTCTGTACCATGGGATGGCACCAGAGTGTAGGCACTATCATTTTTCCAGGTGCATGATACATCTGTTTCTCCCTCTTCGCCTCTTCATGTCTAGCCAAGAAAAAGAAAGAATTTAGCACTATACACTCTTCAAGCCTGAGTAAGCAGCTTAATTATTCAGACAAAACATCATTGATTTAGAAGTGTCTGAACAAATGAAATTCAGGCTTGCTGGCCTTATTGAGAAGGACAGCCAACCTTCTCAGGGAATTTCCAGTTGTGTTACTTACATTTCATGTTCATTTCATTTATTTCAGGGGCATTTGTTACAACACAGCATAACCTCTGGAATTGCAAGCACACAGCTACTTTTGCAATCAGAGGAGACGGCTTAAGATGCAGACCTTCAGCTTCCTCTGAAGTCAAGTGCAACCTATGTGCACTCAAAGACAATATATGAATCAGGGAAGATGACAGAAATGACAGAAAAATAAAATGACAGGCTCAATTAAGTATCCACTGAAATGAACGGGACCATAAACATCTATGAACGTGCTACCGTTAGATGTGAAGTAAATCTTACGCTCTGTCATTGTCTTCTTCTTAAAACATAAATTCAAGTTTCACTAATATCATTCCACAGGTTCATTTTCCAACAAGCCATGTCTTTTTTTCTTCAGTCTTTCCAAGTGTAACCATTTAGATGATGGACAATCACTTTCCCCAGTATTCACTTTTACCACAGCAGGCATGATACAAAATAGAGACCCTACATTTATTAAATGTAGGTAGGAAGCAACTTCCCAGCCTACCAATTTTATATTACTCACTACACTATTTGCTACAATAGTTGAACACCACCAATGAGTTGCAGATCCAACAAATACCCAAAAATGACTACCCAAAAAGCCCTAAAATTAAGTTATTGACAGATAATAACTAAGCTCTACATCTCTGATCTGTATCTTATGAACAATATGTACACTATATTTATGCAGAACAAACCAGTATTTAAAACTCTTACTTTTTTCACAAAAATTGATTTTATTTCAGAAAACAGTGCCTTCCCATAAGAGAGTTACAATTGATTAAATAGGGTGGCTTGTCCTAAAACACTTACATGATTTCATGAAAAGAAAACAGATGGTCTGTGTAACAGTAATTTGATTTCTTCCAGTAAACATTACTCATGATATAGAAAATGCTTATGTTGATCTCTTCCAGAATTATGTGTGCACTTTGCATCTCTCTTTACATGAAGCCTGTAATTCTGTTCAAGAAACAGCATAACAGCTCTGGTTTCCCAACAAATCAAATGAAATCAAGTAGTCTAATGCATCATTCCTCACTTAAAAGCCTGACAACACAGAAATTGATTTTAACTTTTCACTCTCCCAAAAGTACTTAACATAATGCCATGCTCCTTGCTTATTTACTCCTTTGTGATGTACTTCTCCATATCATTTCTGTCTTCATGAATACCTAAGAGAAGTAGCATAAGTCAAAATTCAGTCTCTTCTGATTTCAACTCACATTCTTCTCCTTTCTATAGTTGCAGATATATAAGAAGTGAAAAATATTTTGCTGCTATGTTTCTATCTCTCCACCTCCAATTTTGTTCTGTCACACCAAGAATGCTGCTCAGGGAAATTCAGCACCCAGATTTCCCTGAAATTACTCTACTCAAGGTTCATGCTGTTCAAACACTGGATAAAATGCTGTCTGCTTTTGTATGGCGGACAACCCTCATGAGGTCATCAAAATCACTGAAGTCCTTGGGACCAAACAGTGGAAGGGAATTCTGTAACTTTTTCCCAACAGATGACAGTCTGGGAAGACAGAAGATTCATGTTGCCTTTTACAGATATTTGCATTGGAGTGGGTATAGGTGGATCTTTCTTAAAGGCAAAAATTTAACCCCTAAGAGTGCATCCTTCAATCTGCCCCTAATTTTTACAGGGCTTTCCCAGCAGGATGTATTCCATCATCTGCAAGTAATAACATTCCTGCAGGGATGTAACCCTGTTTGTCATTATCCTGTCTTGTTTGATTACTGTTGCTTCACCTGACTGGCCTGGACTTACCCTAGCCAAATGAAGTCAGGGCACAATCCTATTAAATGCCTGCTGGGAACATGCTAAGCTGCCTTTCTTGTCAGTAGGAATTAAGGGTTCTCAGCACATTGCAACAGGTACTCAGACCCTTGAGAAACTGGACTTTTAATTAGATATTCCCTCGTGATGTTGTGTGATTATTTAATGTTCTGACAAGACATCTCAGCAATCTTGCAGGCCCTGAATTAACTACCCTAGAAGAACTCTTTGCCAGCTGCAATTCTTTGAAACCTTTGTCATGCTTGGCCATGGAAGCAAATTGCATTTCATGGAGCATATGAAATGATTTACCCAATGAATTGCCTGAATTATATATAACACAAACTACTGGCCAGGCTTGAGATGTCCACTTTTAAATAGATGTTCTTTCTTTGTCCCTCTCCTAATCCCTCGCATGTGCCCTTCCCTCTACCCTTTCATGCACACTTCTTATTGTCCCAATTGCTGGCAGAGCTCAGCAGCAGCAGTTCTTGTGGCAATGTGGGATGATTCATCACACAGCCTACATGAGCAGATTAATACTACCAGAGCAGCCCCTTATTATAAATCTCCCTTTCTCCTGTCTGGCACATCTGCATTATAATACTTGTTACTCACATGTAAATTTCCAACTCAAGCCTATCTATCCAGGGGCTGCTGAAATTTTTTAATCTATACAGAAAAGTTGAACAAGCCCCCAACAGAGCAAACATTTCTGCCTTGCAGCTGATGACCTGTTATCAAACACATTAATAAAAGCTACAATAAGCGTGAAAAACAAAAATGCACAGTACTAGATGACACAGTATATCACATAACAAATGCACACAACAAATGGTCATGTTTTCATCATTCCCTGTTCTTAACAGCTTTAGGCACTATCACCTGGGGGAAAGGAGCATGGCAGCAAATGCTTTCCATAGGATTTTAGCAACAGTGCCATTCTGAGTACTAAACAGATCAAGTGTGCAAAATTATGCTGCTTAGCAATCAGTATTCATCTCCCCTCTACTTTGCAGAAGTGGAAGCTAGAGAAAGTGTATTTGGATCAACTACTCACCTCAGATCTGAGGACTGTAGTCAGAGTGTATCAGCTACAGGTAACTGAAACATGAGTTGCATATGAAATATACACTCCAAAGGTCGTGTTTTTAGGAAAATTTTAATATATTTCAAATTCCTCCATCCCTGCTGGGTTGCAGCACAGTTGCTGAGGCCCCTATGCAGGAATCGCAGCTCTCGCATGCTCTCTGATAAGGCTTGTAGTTCTATGCTTGCAACCACTTTTAAAAAGGTGTACTTAACTCCCCTTTTCTGTGGTGACAATGTCTACTAAGTCCAACTCAAAGAATACACAGACATGGAGTCCCTCCCAGCCCCCTCCCTGCCCTCTTGCCAAGCCAAGGTTCTTGCTTTTCCTACTTATCTTTTAGGGAGGCTTTTTTTCATCCTTCTGTTGCTAACAACACTCCCATCAACTAATTTATTTTTTATTTTTTTTTATGAGCCTTCAACACAACCTTAAATTTTGTTTCAGAAGCATCATCAAAACCACTTCCATGATGAGGGATCTAACTTTAGATAAATCATTCTACAAACTAGTTTCAACTCTAACAAAAACAGTTCCTTGAGTGCTTTATGCATTCTGGCAAGCATCTGCTTTGCCAGGAGTGGATTAAATAACACTACCCTCTAGTGCAGGAGATCATATAAAATATTTATATTGTGAACTGCAGGCAAAATGCCTATTCTAAATTATTCTCCAGAAGCTCAGCAAGATCTTTTATTGATAGAAAAATGCCTCAATTTAAATAATTGGACAATTTTAGTTATTCCTTATTCTACGAATCTCCTGTTATTTTGCTGTTTCTCCCCTTGGGAACGTGATCTATTTTAGTAAGTACTGTTTTCTGTGTTCGAGGGTTTCCTGTGTACTTGTACAAACATCTCACCCACATCATACTGAATCACAGGGCCAGCACAGAGGTAACTATAAAAAATACTGTCAGTGCAGATCAATGTTTTGCCTGTTTCTTCGTTGCATTTAGCAGCATCAGACATTTTTTAGTACATAGCAATGAAGCAAGGAAGAAATTTGTGTAAGGCTCAATTTTCAGCTGACTTCCAAATTTGCAAACAGTTTGCATGCAGTTATTTGCAAAGACTGCATCATCAGAACCCTATCAATGTGGTAAATTGACACAAATTTGCTCATGCAAGAGTAATGTTTATACAAACACAATATCCTCAATCAAAAGTTGTAATCTTGATTTTATATGGGTTGCTCCAATTTGCCATGAGGGTATGCACAACTGCTTTAGGATCACCAGCCCATTCTCACAAAAGTCACCTGTTTCAGTAGGTTCCATATAAAGGGTGTTTTTCCTAAAACATGGCAGATACTTTTGCTTTTCCCACAGTTCATGCCTATACAATGCAGGATGTTTGGCATTAGACTCTGCAACCAGCTACGTGCAGTGTATGCATGCTTGTGACATATTGTGCAGACCCAGGACACCATAGCATGAGGAACAAGGACATGGGCCATTTTTCTGCAGAATTTTCCCTGGGTGCAGCATTTTCAGTCAGTCTGGAGCCAGTACTGAACCCGCACCAACTTTGACACTCCCTTACCCTGATGGTGCTTTACTGAGCTTCATCAGCAAGGAGAGGAATGAGGAAATGTGCAGAGGGAAGGCAAAGTGGCACACAACAGAGAGTGCACTCTGTCTTCCCCTCCATTGGCAGAAGGCATCAAAGGCAACCCAACTGCAGCTTCTGTGCAGTCTTTCACATGCCAGGCAAGCTCTTTAATGGTGGGTACCATCTCACTTAACACCTGAAGTCAGCTGTCAAGCAGATGTCCAAGTTAAAAGCCTTTTATTGTTCTGTGGTTCTGCCTACACTTAGATTCACAGTCTGCTCTAGTTGGCCTGTCCCATCCCAGGTGCCATTGCACACAATTTCCCTGACAAATTGAGATCATCTCCAGAGCTCCCTTACAACCCCTAACATCCTGTGATTCTGTGAAAACAAGGGGCCCAGAGCTGTTGATATGTGAGGTTCACCTCCTCAAGTGAACAGACATGCTTTGCACTTCAGCCTCACTCTTGCAAGGGCAGCAGGAGGAAGGGAAGCTGGCAGGAGATGAAGTGCAGGTTTTCCTTGACTGCCTTGCTCTTGTCAATTCTGCCTCTGCTCCAGCACTGCCACTTGACAAGGGCAGAGGTGGGACAGCCAGGCCCACCTTTTCCAATGAGAAACAAGGCATTAAGCAGTGCCTGCTTTTCATGATCTCTCCTTGCTGCAAGACTCTGTTTCTTTATTTTGCAAGCACCTCCCACCTCAGTGTGTTCCAGCACCCCCTCTCCCCTCCTTCGAGGGCTCCTTTACCCTTGTCCAAACAGGAAAAGCTCCAAGCCCTCTGGCTGCCCACCCCTTCAGGCCAGGCTGCAACTGGGTCATGACAGCCACTGAAATCCAGTGCAGCCAGAGGAGTAACTAACTGGTCTGTCCATTCATTCCTTCTGGGCTGGACAAAGGACTTAGGTCCCCAGTACTCTCAGCTTCAGTAGATCCAAAAGCATAGAGTTAATCCCACTCAAAGTCAGACTGATTTTCCAGAAAAAAAAAAAAAAAAAAAAAAGATAAATCATGTTATGTTAGCCTGCCTTGTGTCTTGTTAACTTCCCTCTCTTCAGCCGAGGTATGCAAAACTGCAACAATTTCAGACTGACAAGTCAGCCTTGAATGCATTTAAAATGTAAACATTTCCCTTACTAGTTAAGCAGATACCACACCGACTATCTGCTCATATGTATAAGAAAATCTGTACATTTCCCTCTCACTGGTCTGATTTCTTCCCACCTTCTCAACCTGACCCTCATGCTGTCCATCATGCATGCTCCTGCTTTCCCACTAGTTCATTACTCCTTTTAGCATCCTTCTGGGCTGGACAAAGGACTTAGGTCCCCAGTACTCTCAGCTTCAGTAGATCCAAAAGCATAGAGTTAATCCCCCTCAAAATCAGACTGATTTTTCAAAAAAAAAAAAAAAAAAAAAAAAAGATAAATCATGTTATGTTAGCCTGCCTTGTGTCTTGTTAACTTCCCTCTCTTCAGCCGAGGTATGCAAAACTGCAACAATTTCAGACTGACAAGTCAGCCTTGAATGCATTTAAAATGTAAACATTTCCCTTACTAGTTAAGCAGATACCACACCGACTATCTGCTCATATGTATAAGAAAATCTGTACATTTCCCTCTCACTGGTCTGATTTCTTCCCACCTTCTCAACCTGACCCTCATGCTGTCCATCATGCATGCTCCTGCTTTCCCACTAGTTCATTACTCCTTTTAGCATCCCCACTAGAGCAGAAAAATAAAAACATAGCTAGTAAAGTGAATTATGAACATCCATAACCCAGCAAGCAGTTGTCCCATGTATTAGCTTTTCAAATGGTTTATCATCTGTCTTGCTAGTGGATAGTAAAGCATTCAGCCAAACAGCACAGTCTCTAGTTTACTACTTTAATGATACTTTAATTCTTATATAAACAGGAATCAATTATCAATCATTCAAAATATGTAAAACAGCTTTGCATTCCTCTCTTTTCTTTTTTGCAGTTAAAACTAAATGTAAGAATACAGAAGTTATCAAATAAATCTTTTTTTATTGCTCAATAAATACACTCAATAATATACTGCTCAGTAAATAGTTTTCATTACAGAAAAGAACATGACAACAGAATTATCCAAGTACCTAAAATAATTCAATTCAGACTTGTTTTATGTCTGGGACCCTAAAAACACTTTCACAAACCTACTTCTCCGCTTCCATAGAATCACAGAATGGTTTGGGTTGGAAGGGACTTTAAGATCATCTATTTCCAAATCCCCTGCACGGGCAGGGACACCTGCCACTAGACCAGGTTCCTCAAAGCCCCATCCAGCCTGGCCTTGAAGACTTCCAGGGAGGGGAAGGGGCACCCATAACTTACCTGGGCAACCTGCTCCACTGTCTCACCACTCTCAAAGTAAATAATTTCTTCTTAATATAAAACCTAAATCTCCCCTCTTCCAGTTTTAAACCATTACCCCTTGTCCTATCACTACAAGCCCTTGTAAAAAGTCCCTCCCCAGATTTCCTATAGGACCCCTTCAGGTACTGGAAGGCCACTATATGGTCTCCCAGGAGCCTCCTCTTCAGGCTGAACTTTCTTCTCAAATAGGTCCCCAGGAACAACAGAAATCCCTCATCCCTGCTTAAGCAGATACATCTTGCTCTTCAGCAAAACAGAACATCTCACGTTGCTGAGAGAACCCTTCCCAATATTCCTGCAGAAATAGCAAGGTGTTTGATTCCCACTTATATTTTAATCTAGATATGTCTTCCCTCACTGTGTAGACATAACCTTAGCATCAGACTTTTGCTGACTATCAGACATGTTGACTATTTCAAGGTGTCTACCACTGACAGTAAGCAACTAAAGACATGGCTGAAATGTCAGTCTATCCAAGAACTGCATTTAGCCTAAAATTTCAAGTAGACTCCTATAGTCTAATACTGAGGAAAGGAAATATTTCAGGCAACTTAAGAGGGTCCAGTCCCACAAAGGATTACATTCAGGTATGCAGCTAAGCTGTTTATTTTAAATGGCCTTGCTGCCATTTGTATGCTCTGCAGGGAAAGGAGACAGATAAGACTTCAAGTTAAGCCAGGCATTCAGCTACTTAGCAGCATATCCCAAGGTGATAAGGAAGGCTGAATTTTTGCATCCTGTCTTTTGGAGTGCTGGTCAATAAAGACAAGGAAGCAAATACAGACCAACCATTTGAGTAAGATCTGCCATATCAGATACAAAAAGAAAACCTGTTGTGCTTTGAATTTTTTTGCCCTAAGATCTTCAGAGAGAGTCTTTTTCAGGTTCTCACTGGAAGTACTTCTTGACTTTATAACTTGTCACAGTTGACATGATTCTTAATCAGAACTCCTTTAAAAACACAGTGAATAGATAATAATATCTGGAAAACTAGGACATTAAAACTTTGATTCACATAGCACATCACTCTAGTCATCATACATTATGCATAGCTGTACTATATGTTGAAGGAAACTGCTGTGACATGTTTTCAGTGGGAGATCTATGCATGGCTATAGAGTTTACAGCATATCAAAAACAGGATTCTGATCTCTGAAGATATTCAGATAATCAGGCAAATCTGCAATACAGGAGCATTTTATCCCAAAACAGAAATATTTCTGACTGATAATAAAACACTTGGATTCCCTGTTGCCACAGAGGTATCTCATGGGAATTACAGTTTCAGTACCTAAGTATCCCAGTGTTAAGGATATTTAGCTTTCCTAAAAGTAGAGTTTGCCATGTTATTAAAGACTATGTTACTGGAAATATTTAAACTCCAGTTTGTATACAATAAAGGCTGACTACATTAATGATGTTAGTTTTGCTTTTAAAGCAATGGCAATTATTGACAAATTGGTATTAACTCTGATCTCTTTAACTGTCATGTAGATAAATTTTTATCCTTATCATTTACATCACAGTGTTAACATCATATCCCCAATTTAATGACATGACTGACTTTAAACTTTCATAAATTCATTACTACAGTACATGTCAAGGTTAAAAGAGGGAGAATTCTCTTATCAGTATGAAGGACTCGTACAGTTTGCAACAACCCTAGATTAAATTACCCCTTTGTCTCCTGCAGTGGCAAATGTTCATAATGCAGTTTCATCTTGGCAATCATCTGAAAAGCACCTAATTAAAACATTAAGGCAAAGGGATCTCTCTTTTAACAATTACATATTTATATTAGCACACATATTACTTAATTGCCATAACATATCAAAGGGTATTAATTGATTGTACAGTGTGTAAGGACTGAAAAAAAAAAAGTTTAGCACAGCTTTAAAAGCCTTTTGTGTATTAAACACTAAATAAAAATAACAAAGCAGAGAAAAGACACCAAATATATACAATAATAACCAAGAATTAAGACAACTGAGATTTTTATGGTCATCAGCTCTATGCTACCACTATGCTAAGTGCTGGCAGTACAAGCTGTATGACAAGTCACCAGAAATGCTGTTCACAGAAGCCACATTAACCAATGTTGGAATCGAGAGAAAGAACAGGAGCAGAGATTAGACAGATCCTCGGCTCAACGGTAGATCTATGTATTCTTGGTCATTAATCACTGCTGAACACTTGATGCCAGAACTGTTCCAAAGAAGCTGTAAGTGGCATAATACCATCTATGTCAACATGAACTGTATAATGAAACAGTATCTACAGCCAACATTATCTCAACAAAGATAAAAAATGTATCACATTTTATTCAATTATCTGGCAGACAGAGACAGAATTTAAAGATGTGAAAGCCACACTAATTGGAAACATCCTTTTCCAGGCTTTTTTCTGCCTTTTTCCTTGAGAATTAGAACATATCTGTGAAGGTGAAAATTTGTCGGAGTAGTTTCTAAAATTCACTTAAATGTGCAGTTACAGGCTATCTCTTCAGCTAAAAAGCACTTACTGGTACCTTTTATTTAGTAAGAAGCTGTCTTCACATGAACAAGGAGCTCAACAGAGAACTTTCAAGGAAATTCATGGAGGAAAAACAGAAATTAACTTCTTATATACTGCTTTTTGAGGTCTTACATGCTGTTTCTCTATGCATTTCTCTATGCTGTTTCACTGTCAAATGTTGGAAAAGAAAACAAAAGAACAGGCTTGGATGCTCACTACCAACTCAAGGGACTAGTTCTGGTGTAGATATGTGCGATTACCATGTTATACAGCCCTTTGGAAGTGTAAAAGCTGCTTGTTGAAGTTGCAAATATTAGCAAATAAAGTCTGTTTAAGCTATAATGCTAACAGTATAAACTGGCATGAACAGATGCTGTTGCCAAATGTAGTCCCGCTGCCTTTGTGGGTTTAACCCAGGCCAGTTCCTTCCAGAAACACTTGTGCCAACATCAGAGAGAACATAAGCAAGGGTATAAATCAGTGGGGTGGAAGGAGGACAGGAACTCTTCCTTCAGTGGCAGTATAAATTTAAAGTGCTTGTTTTTGTCTCCACTCTTTCCTAAAAGCAAAAAAAAGACACAAGAGTATCTCAGACCCAAACCAGAAGGACTCTTCACTCAGAATTCCAGAATTAGCTGGGAATACAGTCCATGAACTTTTCCTAGTATTATTTTTTTAAAAGAATATGTCAATATCTAGTATGTACCTTAAACTTTAGTGAGTTTGGAAAAGCTTTCACTTTGAACTTTCATTTCACAATGAACTTTCTCACCATGATTTCTTTCAAAATAGATTGCATGCTATTAATCAATTTTCTAAGTGTATGTTTTACAGTTAAGAAAAGCATTTGGTTCCCTAAGAGCTTTTAGAAACAAAAGGAAGTAGACATTAACCTTGACAGCAGGGGTTTGGATTAGATTACCCACTGGCACAAGAAGACAAGACTTGAATTACTTCCAGCAAAAGAGATTCCTGGACAACCTGTTCCAGTGTTTCATCCTTCTCATAGTGAAGGACTTTTTCATATACTCTGATGTAAAGAAGGTGGAGGTACTCTTTTCACTAAGACATAGTGACATGACAAGAGCAATGGGAATCAGTTTCTTCAAAAGGAAATGTCATCAGACTATAGGAAGCCTAATCCAAACACCTGCTGTCAGCTGTAGGTGGGCTCAGATGACCTCCAGAGATCTTTTCCAGTTTAGGCTTTTCCCTGCTTTTACACGGGAGGGCAGCAGGCACAACGAAATTTCTGACACAGCTTCCACAGCCGGCAAGAAGCAGCAGACTAGAACTCCTCGATAATGAAAGAGAAATGACAGAGGACCGAAAGGGGAAAGACAGAGGTTTACAGCATCATAGAAGACCCAGAGAAGGGAAATATGCAACAGATATTCAACCTTTTTCACAGTACAGGAAAGAGGGAATATAAAAAGATATTTCCAAAGGGAAGACTTGAAAGAAATCAAGGTACTTTTAACAACACAGAACTGACCTGTGAAACTTACTGACTTACATTTTCTGGGTATCAAAAGAATAAAAGGAATCAAAAGGACATGTTGACATGAGGCCATCAAGGGCTCTTAGTAGAAGAAATGCAGAATCAAACTCTAGACAGGAAATCACTAATCACCAGGCTGACCAAACCTGGGAGAGTATACCAGGGCAAGTATCATGGTATGTTCTCATACCTTTCCTAAAATAACTTTCTAATATTTGGAAAACTAGAGTTCATGGGAGAATCAGAATGTTTTACCTAAGAAAGTCGCAACAAAATGAAATTCTGATGCCTTTGCTGCCATTTCTGAATCAGGAAAAAAACATCCACTAACTCAGTGGCTCATCATTATTTTATAATTTTTTTTCCCACTAAAAAGCCTAATTTCTTTTTTCCTGAGGACAAAAGTAAATCCTAAAAAATATACAAACTTGCTCAGCTTTTGGATAGCTGACTACAGAACAACCAACATTTGGCCTATTTTTCTTTTTTTAACTGATGCTGGGAGCATTGAGATGGAAGAAGGATCATGCATATGATTATAGCAACAGTGGGAATTCTCCTGGCTTTACAAATGAGAACCATGGCTTACCACAGGGAAGCCACAGAATGCCTTAAGGCTCCAACTGTAGCAGCCTGTCTAAACCTGCTGTGCAGCAGGATTTGTTTCTTAAAATTCACAATTTATATCTTTTTGCCAGAAGGGAGGTTGCACATTGTATTAAAATAACCAAAAAAACCAAACCAAAACTAAAAAAATAATAATAATAAAATAAAATCACAAAAAACCAAACCAACAAACAAAGCCGTAACTATAGACTTCATCAGTAGCCTCTGGTACTTCATCTAACTGAAAGTCTCTAAGAGAAACCTGTGGAAGGTGTGCTTAGATATATTCTCTAGGTAGCATTCTCAGAACGTGATGCTGCAGTGCTGCCCCATCACAGCAGAGCTCTGATTAGTTCATTTTCCCTGTCACAGAAACTGAAAGGTGGCTAAAGGTAGCTAAGCTGGCCAGCCACACCAAGAGGTGTACAGGACAGGAGCAGCCGTAACATGTATCTCGGCAGGGTTCAATGTCAGAATGCCAACTGGTTTCATATAAGCCAAATTGCCATGATCCATGTCTTTACATGATCTAATGCAGGGCAGACATACTAATAGCAAGGTTTACTAACATTATAGGACTGAGTAATAAATTGTTTCTTAAAAAAACCCTTTTTTATGATAGATCAAATTTTCACTGCTGCTTTTTGCTGTGATAGAGTACCAAAACCAACTGGCAGTATCCTAGGGTGGTAGACATCTTTGAACTGTATTCGTAGGCATCCTGGCCCACAGTTTTAGCTGATTTTAAGGCTGTGTATTGCATCAATTCTGTCAAAATATTGATAAGAAATTCAAACATCCCAATTTGAGTCACTTACAACACATGGCTCAAACACTTGCTTACCAAAATACACAGCAGAGCATTACATTTCTTTTTACTTCGCTTTTCCAAAGTTCTTAAAAAATCAGAGGTAAATCAGTGAGTATGTTCATATATAAATCTCTCATTTATCAGATCCATTGTGAAGTATCATTTCATTCTTTTCTGATCAAATGCAGACTCGTGAAAGGATTCAGATCTGTTTATATAAAAATCTTTGCATATTCAATGACAAAGAAACAAAATTTTGTTTTGCAGATGGTGGTAAGCAATTGTGAAAAAATGCTGAAATCTGTTTTATTCCAAGCCTCTACATTAATATCCTGTTGCAGTGATTTGCAAGCTGTAATTTATCAATTTGTTTTGATTTGTGAAAGTCAGTTGTGTATTTCAGCAGAGATATTTCTTTGGGTCGCCTTGGTTTCACCACAGAAAGGATGCATTTCTACATTCTGATATGTTTGGATAGATTAGAAGGCCAAGGAACTGGAACAAGTAAATAAGAATGTATTTTTAAAATGAAGAAAAAAAGTAAGACATCCAACCACTCCCACATGAATAATGATCTTAATCTGGTGAAATTTAATGAGGAAGTAGCAAATTTCAAGCTACATGGATGACTGTGGAAGATTGGTGTAGGGCAATAGATTTTGCAAGATTTCAAAAAATATCTAGATGAGAAAAATTTAAACTCAGTAGATTCAATAATCTTAGTTGAATGGATGTGCTGTTTTAAGATTTTCCTCTCATTTATAGGAAAATAGCAAAAAAAATCATGAGGCAAAGCTAGAACCCCCAAATAAAAACGCACTTTACACCAGTGAAGAGAACAATTTCTTTCATCTAAAATCACAACCCATTTAAATGGGTCACAAGTCACTCTTGACTTTTTTTTATATTTTTTTTTTTCAGAATACCCTATTACCATTCTTCTAATTGAATTTCAAATATCTTTGCCCCCATTTTGTTGCTATTTGGAATACGTGACAAAGCGGAAAAGGTTGGCTGATCTGTTCCCTGGAGATGATGAGCCATTATAAGCAGATAATCAATGAGATTCAGATACGGTTGTCAGCTTCTTAAACAAAAACAGAAAAATCTAACTTTGGAGAAGAACAGAGCTGATGTTATTATCCTGTGACCCTAACATTAATCATTATGAATATAAAAAATACAAAATAAAGCTACAGAGTACTCTACAGCTACTGTAATTAAAATGCCCCAAGGTGCATCTTTTTGTCAAAAGGCTTCTGAAATCTATCTCCATTGCAGTAATGGAAGCATGCAGCAATTAATCACAAGTTAATTTATTTAATGGAAGATCTAGAGGATAAATTATTGACTCCTTCACTAACATAAACCCCACTTACATATTAGGAAGTGGCATCCACAAAAATGAAAAGCTACAGAATCTTACAGTCTCATAATTTTCTCTCAGGCTGGCAATCTGTACAAAACACAAGCAGTTATGAGCCAGCAGTTCATTTGCATGTTACCTCAGAAAAGGAGAAAACTGGTTTTTTTGTTTGGGTTTAGGGTTGTTTTTAAGGAGACTAAAAAGGGAAAATTATAATCAGGCTTGATTACTCTAAAACAACAGGAGCATTCAGATCATACACACATCAGTTTATCAGATCTGAAATGAAAGCATATAAAAATGTATGCAGGGTTAATATGAAAGATATATATGTATTTTCCTTCCAAAAAGGAGCTAGGACAATACATTCTAAATTTTTAAAAATTTCTACACTCGCGATATCAAGCTGATCAAATTCTGATCTGTGTAAGATAAATGCCCTAACACATCCATTAGGCCTGTCCCTTTATCCAATGTAATTGGAGGAGCTAATCTCTTTTCAGGACAGGTCCTACCTACCCATGCACAGAAATCTACAGTATCTAACTCTGAGTTCGAACTGCTCTCTTTGTAACTCAGTATCCTGACATTTCTCATGGGATCTCAGGTCATTCTACAGGTTTTCAAACATGATAAGGTCAATCCCATACTACACCCATAAATCAGAGGAACAGATGAAGCAAATAGCCTGGGTGGAAGCACTCCTAGCTTCCCTGATTGCTGAGCTGGTTCTTTGCAGCTTCTAGCACAATTTAATCCAACCTTGTTGCACAGCAGGAAATGATCATATGAAATAAAGTGACAGCACACTGGCTGGGAATGCACCATCTCTCCAGACCTGGAAGAGAAAACAGCTCAGTTCCCCAGATCTCCCAGGCCAGAAATCATTATCTCTTCCCTTCTCTGGCAATCTGAGGTTGAAATAAGGCAACAGGATAGCCTGGTTACAGCTATCAAAAGTCATTATTGAAATCAGACTACTGCCTGAAATATTAATAAATTATTCTGGTCAGATTTTAATGCCTGCCAGCCCTTACTGCTCTTCCAGACACCACAGTGTTGCTAAATTCCAGCTACAAATACATTTTTGGTTATCAAGCTTTATATCAGATAAGGCAGTGCCCTGGACTGTGACGCCTTCCTTTTCCCCACCCCAAATCACATCATGTCATGCTCTCTAAGCCAACACCTGAACTCTGGACCTTTTCAGACAATCTCTCTCTAATTCTCCCAGGACACCTGCCCCAGCTTCCACCTTCTGTATACTTCCTTATTAAGTTTCTAGCTTTTCTAGGAGCTGCTTACTCATCCATGCTGGCCTCCTCGAGTGTTTACCTGACTTCTTCTTAGTTGGGATGCAACGCTCTTGGGCCTGGAGAAGGTGATCCTTAAACATCAGCCAGCTTTCATGGGCCCCTCTACCCTCCAGGGTGTTATCCCAAGACAATCTCTCAAGCAGATCCCTGAAGAGCCTGAAATCTGCCTTTCTGAAGTCAAGGGTAGTCAGCTTACTGTGAGCCCTCCTTGATGCCCTAAGGATCTCAAACTCCACCATTTTGTGGTCACTACAACCAAGGCTGCCCTCGAGCTCAGCATCCCTCACTAGCCCCTCCTTGCTGGTGAGAAAGGGACAGAAAGGAGAGCAGGATACAGGCTATACCTTCTGGATGTGGGAACTCACAGCAGAGCAGTAGCAGGCTAAACAAAGCCCTCAGCTTCCCTTCCCTCTAAAAATGTTTTGGGGCTCCAGGGTAGAAGAGTATCTATCAACATGCTTTTAATATCTGGCTTTAAATACCATATTGTAACCCCATTATGCAGTAATTTTGAGCTCTTATTCCAGAAGGATAGGTGATCCTCAACCTATACCATGCTGATTTAAATGCTAAATTGGTGAGCTCTTGCTTGCCAGACAGAGACCACCAGGTCCAACCTTCTCACTTGCAGATTCTGTTCAAAAGTTGGCTAACAAGCTCTCTTCATTGTCTGTCAACAATTTGCCAATAATACTTAAAATTATTTTAATTCTAAATTAAATCCTACTTGCCTTTTAGAAAGAAAAATATTTTTAATACAACTCTATCTGTGTAAAAGAGATTGGCTGACTAATTTTAAGAAAAATATAATTTATCCTGGTTCAAGCACCTCACACTCTACTAAGAAGTTGTCTTCTATATTGATGAGGAGGAGGAAGAGATGCCTTTGTCTTCCATTGAAGACATTTCTAAGTAGATTTCTTTTTCCACAGACAGAGAAACAAGGAACACATGGAATAAGATCTGCTCCTCAAAAAGTTATTGCCTGCATCACCTTCGTCTGTCCCAAAACTAGCTAAAGAGCCAATGTCAGCACTGAGAGAGATGAATTAGTTTTTAAAAGCAACAGTGGACCACAAAATTTGGGTAAAAACAACTGTCTGCCCTGCAAAAAATATGAAACATTATAAGGGGGGAATTGTTTGGTTTACAACATTATGTGCTCACTGGCCAAACCCTGTCTAGTGCTCTCCATTAAAGTTGGTGTGATGAATCAAATAGGAAGAAGTAGAATTTGGCCATAAATATTCTATCCCAAAATAAGAAAAAAAAAGAACCCTTACCATCTGTATTTCAAAAGTCAATTAACATAACTTGACTCAAAAGAATATTCAGGATTATGCTTCTAAGATCTGAACACTAAAAATGTGAGTGTCCTGAAACTGCCTCAAACCACATGTGAATCCTTACTGAGCTAAAACCTCACTGAGGTCTTAAGGTGCAAGGATGGCAAGATAAGGTGTCGGGATTGAGCCCCTACAGATGTATTAAAAAGGATATGGTGAAGTCAGTGTTTATATCAATGACTGCAATTAAATTGTAAAACATACAATACAGAGAACACTTACTCATTTTCCAATGGCATTAACACAAACAGGAGGTTTGCTTGAGTAAATAACATTCTTGTTCTTGCACACAAGGTAGTACTGCAACTTTAAAGCTTCATATTTAGCAGGATGTGGGGTTTTTTTATTGGTGACATGAGAAGTGTTGGGATTTTATGTCATTTTAAAATCTTTTTTCAATTTGGATTTTATCTCCTGCTAGTAAATCGAGAATAACACTTTTATGTTGTTTGACAAAACTATAAAAGTGCTCACACATCTATCAACTGCTTTTCATTAAGAAGGTCTTCCACATCAGCATTCCTTTGCCCCCCTAGAACAGATGTCATGCCATTTTACAATATATAATTCTAATTTGTCAACATCAGCAATGCTGAATTACAAAAACAAGTAATTGTTGGCAGACAATGTAAACAATACATTTAAAGCAGTTGCCCGCTGCTATATTTCTAACTCCTGCCCCAGAAAAACACTTAAATCTGTCACTGATTCTCCACACCATGCATTCTAAATCAATGCATTAGTCCATTTTGGGATCAAGAGGAGTATTGCTATTGGAGTGTCATTTAATTTTAATATTTTAAGAAATTCAAGTCTCAGTGCTGCTTCCACTGAAGTCATTGGGAGTTCTAATAAAGACTCTAATAGCAGAAAAATCTATTTATATATGATTGAGATGGAAGAGGTTCAGATTTTAGACTTAGATCCTTTACTCCTAAAGAATGCAGTTAGAAAGACATTAGCTCCTCAGAGAACTTCCATTGCACAACAACTTGCAGTAACGTGCATACTAAAACAGGCGCTTCTCATAGACAGAAGAAGCAATATTTATTAATATTGACGTCTCTGTACACTCTTATCTCCCGCCAGCTTTGTTTCAGAAACAAAGTGACAAAGTGTGACTTGACTTGGTGGTGTATTCTATTAAGGAAAGGAAAATATTGGAATCCCAGTTTCTGGTGAAATGGAAATTGCCATTCCGGAAGAGCTCTACAGAGGAATAACTGCCATGAAGGTTTTGTCTTAGACTGCTAGTGCCAGTCACTTATGCTGATGAAATAAACTCTTCTCTTTCTTGGAGAGCCAGAATTCCATACAGAAACCTCATCAAAACCTTCATCTGAAAATAAACTCTCATTTTTTACTCACAAGTAGGCAGTCTAGTTGTACATTCAACATCAAGCTTGTAATCGAGATTCCTCTTTATCTTTTGCCAGGCTCTGGACAATGTGAATATACAGTACAAAAGGAGCCAGCAGTCTCTGCACAATTTAATGGTGTTTAGTATCAGTCCCCCAGGCCCTTTACTTAAATTCATTCACTATGTCAAGGACACTCAAAAAAGCATGGCCTGGGAATCCATCTCTCCAAGCTCTAGTGCTACCATTTTTTTTTTTTCTCATGTGAGGATCATTATTTCATATACTGTCTTTAACTCCTCATATATAAAAATCTCTGCCTCATATTTTGGTGCAAGACTGCTTGCTGAATAGCTCCAGGAGGGCTCATCAGCTGCACTGCTGGTAATCCTGAACCACAGCAGCAAGAGGACAAGTGCTTTCTCTTTGGCTGCTGCTTCTCTGAGGCTGTTCATAGAAGCAAAGAGAAGGAATTAAGTTTTGCCTCATAGTATCCTATAGCTGCAAACAAATAGAAAAAACCTGTTTAGAATTCTTGAAAACACACAGTTCAGCTCAGCCCAGCCCATACCTCTGATATGTAGGGTAGGGAAAAGCAAGGACATCCTGCAGTGCTCCTTTGATCTAAATGCCAGAAGTCATTTATAATCAACTATACAGTATGTGTTTTTCACAAACTATTCCATAAATGTTATTTATAAAGAAATTAATACATAATACTGCTTGGGAGTGAGACTTCTGATGATACAAATATAGCGGGAGAAATGTAGTTGGACAGTTTTGATGTGAGCTGTATTATTGATTGCATACACAAGTTTTTTGTATTAATTTCAAAAAGCATAGATATCTGTGCGGCTGTATATGCATTAGAAGTGATTTTTAATATCCTCCATGGATTACTGATAACTGTGCAAATAAGTTGCATTATTGCAGTGCTTTTATTTTGTCTTTTGATTGCAATCAATTGTTTATCTTTTTCATTGTCTGTTGGAGCAGCACATACTTGACCTAATAAATGTTTCTATCTAGTAATAGGCAACATCCACTGTAGATAGATTTATTTTGTGCTCTCAGAAGCTATACTGCACCAAATGCTATCCCTCCATGCATTTTTTAAGCATGATAATGGATTCTATGCATCTGAGATTAAGAACAAACTCTCTACATAGCACTTCTTCAATAAGTTACTTCAATTTTGTAAGAAATATTTCAGGTTTTAAGGACTTAACTTACAATATGAATAATTCACTTCACATTTATTAATGGGGAAGTTTCCATTGAAATACAGAAGAGTATTTGCTAAAGTAAACAATACATTGAGGAAGAAAATTTACAGAACTTCCCTTGAACCCATGCTTTATGTATTTCCCTTTGGTGACTCTACCATTTAAAAAGGACATACTTCTGCAAGGCCTGCATGGTCACCTGTAAAATTTTCTTTCTACTCTATTTTTCCTTCCTCCAGACAGAATTATTTGCATAACATTAATTAAACTTGAACACTTGAACAAATACCTTCCCTATCTTCGAAGGTGTATTCAATTTTATTTTTTTTCCTTTTAAAATCTATATGATTTATTAGCTCCTAACTTAGTAGGGGTCTACAACTTGTGACCTGTGTTGTGCATAAGTAAGTTTGGAAACATTTGTAGAGAACAGTAGTGCAAAGCTGGCTTTCCTCCACAGGAAAAGTGGAAGGTGAATTTAGTAAGCAGGTTGCAACTACCTGCAGCACTGTCTGGCTCTACAAGCATCTCCATATAGGTAGCACACAGGCACTCTTTCATGTCCTTGTGCCAGGCTTCCTCATGTGGTAGCCCATGACCCAGACTTGTCCAAGAGACAGTACCAATGACTTAGATCACTGCTTACAGAAAGCTGAAGTCAGAAGAACCTATGGAGACACTCATCAAACAGACATAAATGCCAAGGCTCAGCCTTTGGCCTACATAGTGCATATTTTCTTTCCCATCTGCCTGTCTTCTGAAATCAGTAAGAGTCCTGCACTATGCTCTGCATTTGCCTTCTCACAAGTCAATTCCTGTTTCAGCCCTGCTCTCCAGTTGCTTTGCTACCCAGGTGATGCAGCCTTAAACTCTCTAGCAAGAATTCAAGAGACTGTTGTCTACACACTCCCATTTATGTCACATCTCAATCAGACCGATAGTATCTGTTACACTCCATATGCTATTTTAGGAACATCCTCTATTTTGCTGAGTTCAAGCAGCCAGTTGTAAAGCATCCACTGTAGGGAACACTCCATTCACCTTTCAAGCAGACCCTTCCCACCATTCCTTCACTAAGACATTTTACAGTTCTCTCTATAATACATGACTTGGGCAGAGTCACTTCTTACATTACCAGGTAACTAAGTGAAGAAACATCTAAGAAGCACATAAAAAAAGACATTAATATAACAGTGTGTAATAAAGTATTGAGGTTTCTGCATGTTCCTGGTGTTGCTGCCATAGAGGAAGAAGCAGTCCATGGGAAATGCATGGCCAAATCCAGTTAATCTAGTCAAGCTTTACGTGGTTCTCCTCCGTATGATTGTGTGTCCAGCTTTGCCAGCACCACTAGAGAAATTAATTAATAATTTACTGTAAGACTTCATCTACCATCTCTTTCTGCTCTGATGTTATTACATGCTATGCTGAGAGGCAAGGGAAATATTTCCTTCCCAGAGAATTATTTTTAATGAGCAGCGTGTCTGTGGTTTAACGGTATGTTTTGGCTAATTGACTCAAGAGGGAAAGAAAAGGTTTTAGTTTTTAATATTTTATCTTGAATAATTATTCTTCAACCATAATGGGTCAGGTGTGTGATTTTTTTCCTCCTAGTTCCCTGTGTCTACTTTGCAATTTTATATTTGACTGCTTATTTTTATATTCATTTTGACAGCTGTTGTATTTCTATGTGTGTGTATGTATGCATGTGTGTTTGCAATGATATATAAAAATAAATACTCTACTTAATACTTGTATTTTTATCTTAGATTACCAGATTATCTACATATGATTTTTTTAATGGCGTGGTATTTCAGATTATTAAAATTCTTAGTTACAAAGGTGGCATCTTTCTAGGTCTATTAGTCTTGCCAGTTGTGTAAGGAGATGGTATTGTCTCTAATATGGCACTTGGAGGAGTGGTTTACTATTTATTAGTAGGTATTTGATAAAAACAGTCAGATTTTTTCCCTAAGTCATAATTTTACATATTTTTAAACTCCTGAAGCCAAATATAGACTCATTAGATCACCATTTAATACAAAAGTATTGTATTTATACAACTGCATATAATGACCATCTTATATGGCCAATCCCAAGGATAAACAGTTTCTGCTGTTGTTCACAAAGGTATGTGAGGCTACTCTTGTGGAGCAACTTTGTTCCACTAGAAAGTGCTTCATGTATTTCACTGGCTTACAGTTGCCAAGACCATAACAAGTATGGGACCCTTTCACTGGCTTTACTTATCCTGAAGGGGCAGAATGACAACTGGGTTAATATATGCTGGACTTTGAGTGCTTTCATGTGCAAAAAGAAAGGTTAGCTTCTTTATTCTCCAATCTTAGGAAAAAATACCATGAAATGTTGAGTTGCAAGCACAGGTATAAAATGCAGCTGTTTGTTTCACAAATAGTGAGATAGTACATGTTAGGTGCTTTGATCCTGTGGCTTGCTGAGATCAGGGCCACCAACCCAATCATTAAAACCTTTTTTAGATACCTTAGTTTCCCCTTGAAGATCTCTTATGCAAGCTGTAGTGAAATCTGATCTTCTGCCATTAGTAGCAGGTTCACAGCCCAAGGTCACATTTTATGTCTGAAGGCTAAGATATAGATAGATAATAAGACATTACATTTAATGAGATGGGCCCAGTAGGGCAATTAGGAGTTGACTATAGAGCACATATTTCCTATGTGTTCACATGAGTGTTTCTATAGAGGTTTGAAAAGTGGCAGTGCCAGGGAAATGGATGCACAAAAAAAAAATTGAAAAGAATCATGTGGAAGATTTTCAAAGAACTAGAGAAGACTCAGGAGCCTATTCAGAGGAAATGTCAACTCAGTGGAAATCAGAGAGAGAGAGAGAGGCCCAATTAATCTTTCTGTCTTTAAAAATGTCCCATGAAATGCAAAAAATAACTGATAGCCCAGAAGACTAACTACTTAACTGAATTAAAAAAAAATCTGCTTGGGAGGAAGAAAACTATTATATGGACTTTGTTAGTAAATAATTTTCTATGGGAAATATTCTAGATTCACAATTATAAGAATGATGTCTGGCCTTGTAATCTTCTAGAACATGAAATTTTCTATGACAACACCTTCTGAAAAATCTAAGTGCAAATGCTTGTAGTCATGCTAGCAAGAGAGCAGACTGCAGCTGGGCACCTTCAAAAAGAAGGTTTTGAGTGAAATGTGAAGAGATATGAAAAAGCACTGCATTATTCTGGTATAACAAAGAATCTACCTTTCAAAGATTTTCCGTGTTTATCTTCTGATGCATAACTAAACTGCTCTCTTCCAGAAGTGATACTGACTTTAGAAAGAAATACAATCTTAGAGAATAACAATTTATAAGAAATGCCACATATTGAGCTATCAAATTGAGAACATCAATAGCCAAGTCACACAGGTAAAGAAGTTTGCTATGAAGGATTTCAACACAGAATTGCTCCTGCAATAACATTTTCTTAGTCTGGTAAAGCAGTTAAACTACAGAAGACTTTGTTTTGAAAGACAACATGAAGAACAATATGCAGCATAGACTGTGGCCTCTCTGTTCCAAATTAAACTTATTATTTGAACACCTGAATCCATACCCTTGCCACTGAGAGAGACTGTTAGGGAGAGA
The DNA here is from genome assembly GCF_000747805.2 of Chaetura pelagica. Taxonomy (NCBI): domain Eukaryota; kingdom Metazoa; phylum Chordata; class Aves; order Apodiformes; family Apodidae; genus Chaetura; species Chaetura pelagica. Next base: position 7,003,668 of record NW_009952990.1, read on the forward strand.
TCATTTCACATCCCTAAATTACCACCTACATGGACAGAAAGACTGTTCTGCATGAGTAATGCTATCCCTTAAAGTCTTGGGAATGGTGACATTTCAAAGGCAATTTTCCCTGTATGATTCCCCCTATTGAACCATTTATTTGAGAAGCACAGGTAGTATAAAAGTCAGATTCTCTAAACGAAAGCATCCCACTGAAGCAAAGTTTACTTTGTAGGAAGATGAACTGAATCAAGACTTCTGTTTAGGGTTCCTTGTTTGGAATTGCTGGCAGGGAACTTCAGTTTTTCTGAGGCAACTCCTCCAAATGTTAAGGAATGAATTTAAAAAAAGATAAAACAAAACAAAACAAAACCAACCAACCAAAACAAAACAAAAACCAAACAAAACCAGAACAACTCCTCCCCCCCAAAAAAACCCAACAAAAAGGTAAGATAGGAAAACAATGTATGGACGTTAATCCTCTGCTTTCTGCAGTTAATCTTAAAATTTAATTGGTGCCTGATGTGCTGGAATAATGTATAATAAGTGGAAGAAGTTTTGTAAATATATTTACCTCCAGTATCCCTTCAGTCAAGTATACTAATTCCATAAACACTATATATTCAAGATGGAGATATGTGGAGAAGTACCTTCTCTTTGACATGTGATAGAAAAAACAATGGCTGTTACCAAAAGGAATGGAGTATTTTCACTGAATTCACTTGCTGAATGAGAACACAAGCGATTTCCTGGCAGTTACTTAACCAAGAAATCTCAGAGGGAGAAAAGACTGGTCACCTTTTCACTAAGCAGGGGAGGGAAATTTAGGCAACAAATGTAGCCCATGCCAGGTTTGCACCTCAAGAGTATTTTTATCCCTTTATGGAGCTAAAGACTCCGTAACATATCAGATACTCTGGGAGAAAGAGAGAGAGGTGTATCACAGTGCGCAACACATCAAAGCTAAGGCAATAGGAGGAGCTCTTGGGTCTCAACCGATTGTACAGGAAATTGTTGGCTGACACACACTTGACACTATCCTTTGGGAAGCTTAAATTGCTCCATACTTTTGAATGGAGAAAGTTGGAGTAAGTCCTCTTTGTTCTGTGCCACTCTGCGCTTGGGTAGCTTCACAGTGGCTCTTACAACTCCCTGTGATTTTGACAAATTATTTACACATTTGTATTGCTTTCCATCCAAAGTGACTACAGATAGTGGCATGGAACTGGTAAGGCCTAAAGGCTACCTGAAAGACCTGAGAATGGACAAGAAGACAGGTGATGGGTTTGCTGTACTTTAAGAGAGGAAATGGTCCTTTCTATCTCGTTTCCACTCCAGGAAAAAAAGTAATTCAATTGTGTTTAAATTGTTAATGATAAACTGGCTATGTAATTCAGCATGGTTGTTTTATAAAATGAGACTTTAGACCTTGCTCTGAAGAAAAATACATCCATGGGTTCACAGTTTCACGTAGATCAAATAAAATGTTTCTCTAAATCCTGGACTTTTCAGGTGATAAATGCTGCACAATGAGGTCTGCGAGTAAAAAATTCTATCTACCACAACAAAGGTACAAATCACTTAGCTGAGTAAAGACGCAAAAGGGGAAACATATATTGAGCAAGCATTCCCCAAACTGTTCTTAAACGCAGAATTTATTTGGCTCCCAGTTACAATGGTCTTACAGGAATGAAGGAAGATGATTCTTCCTCTCTACTCTACTCTCATGAGACCCCTAACACAAGAAGGACATGAAGTTGTTGGAGCTAGTCCAGAGAAGGATCACAAAGATGATCAAAGGCCTGGAACACCTCTCCTATAAAGACAGGCTGAGAGAGCTAGGGTTGTTCAGCCTGGAGAAGGCTCTGGTGATACCTTATAGTGGCCTTCCAGTTCCTGAAGGGGCTTAAAGGAAAGCTGCGGAGGGACTTTTTGTAAGGACATGTACTGATAAGATGAGGAGGAATGGCTTTAAACTGCAGGAGGGTAGATTTAGGTTTTAGATTAAGAAGTAGTTCTTTACTGTGGGGGTGGTGAGACACAAGAGCAGGTTGCCAAGGGAAGCTGTGGATGCCCCCTCCCATGAAGTGTTCAGTGCCAGGTTGGATGGCGCTTTGAGCAACCTGGTCTAGTGGGAAGTGTCCCTGCCCATGGCAGGGGGACTGGAACTAGATTATCTTTAAAGTCCCTTGCAACCCAAATCACTCTATGATTCTATGAAGGCACCAGTTTTACTCAATATGAATGCACAATGTCTTTTCAGACTGTCCTCAGCCCAGCCCCATTGAACCAGCACGTATATTGGTGGGCATTTCTTTGCTTCAGCTTTTGTTTAAAAAATAAATTAAAAAATAAAAATTTAAATCTGCTTGGATCTTCTGAAGCAGTCCCAATGCCCAAATAGGCCAGTTACCAATAGTTACCTTGGCAGGATTTAAGAGCTGTCTTTTGCCATCTTACTTTATCACACCATTTCATGTCAAGGTAAGACCATAAGTATTTCGATTAAGTTTAATGCTGCTTACACACACAGGCAAAGCAGGGTGGGGGGAAGATTCTAAAACGAAACAAGTCTTTTTGCTCTGCATGCAGCAGAAATAAAAGAAGAAAAACTAGCAGAGTTTTTTTCAGTTCAGGTTTTCTATTACAACAAGCCCTCTGCCCAAGAAGTCTTCCTTCCTGCTTCTCCTATGCACTGCAGCTGGCATTTCTGCTACCAAGCACAAGCCGCAGCCAAGTGGTTTCTCCCCAATATTTAATTCTGCCTAAAGCCTCAGATCAAGCCTCAGATCATCTATCACTGTTTACCTGCATGTGGGGGCTGTTTATTCTTGCTGCCACTGAAAAGTACTAGTTTGTACACCCACAGACCCACCCTTGGACCTGAAATTGTCTGTTTAATGGCTGCTGTACTGCCATGAACTCCCCCCAAGGTTACCATCTGGCAGTCCACATCTTGGTTCACCTGTGTAAACCTGAACGGTCTAGTCTGAGCAAGACAAACTGCTGGTTTTGATATACATGCTTGCTCACCTTTGTCTAAAGCAAAAGAACTTCCTCTGGTTTCTAAGACACTTCTGGTTTTGTTTATCTTACCAGTTACTCAGATTTTCTGTTTGTTCTACAGGTAAAAAGACTCTCCCATTCAAAATCCCACATTTTATTTTCAAAATATGTCTAGAGCTATTATAACTACCAGCAAGGAGCAAAACACTAACTCCAAAACTACAGGAAATGCAGACAGTGAAAAAGAAAACAAAGATCTGTACTTCCATTATAATCCCTTTTTTGAAAGCAAGGTCAGGTCAGACGTGCAGTTTATTATGTCTAGATTCCACAAAGATCTCTTATCTTGCATGCATTTAAAGACATTATTCCCTAAATTTGAAAAAATCTCTTTGCTTCACTATTACCATATGTTGTACTCCATTATTTAAGAATTGATAGCAAAGAAAATTGCTAAAAATACTGGGACAGATTGCATAGAGTGTTTGGTGGATCTTCATCTGTGGAAACATTCAAAACATAACTGGATGAGGTCCTGGGCAAACCTGCTCTAGTTCAGCCTACTTGAGCAGGCAGAGTGAACTGGATGATCTCAAGAGGTTCCTTCAAACCTCAATCACCTGTATCCTGTGGAATAAAAGTAGGTGCATTTACTGCTGTAAAATGAATATAGAGTTTCTGGTTCTATGATACCATAAGCCAGGTAAGTCCTTTGGTACTGTTGTTTTGGTGGTTTGTTTTTTTAATGACATAAGCAGAACACAAGACTGCTTTTGTACACAAGCAATTAAACAATTTTACATATCCTCATATCACATTTCATATCATTGAGAGATCTACTCTGCTTCACTTTGCTGATAAACAAAAAAAATCCCAAGCTATAATAGACACTTCAAAAACAAATTGCATTAGCTGCACATTAAACAAGGTCAATAATTAAATATGGGAAATAATATTCTTACATTTACCAATAATCTATGAATGCTTGTATATAGATAAATAGTGAGATAACCAACTACTTGTACACATGCACATGTTGTGTCATACTGCACTGTGGCTGCAATCAACAGAAAATTAAAAAATATTAAATTGGAGAGAACTGAAACAGCTTAGACTAGACACTGAAAGTCAGGTGAGATAAACTCCAAATTAACATATTGCAGTCAGGTAGATCTTCTAAATATTTACAGAATGGACTGAATTGGGAAACTCATCTATAGAGCTGTACTTGTGCAACAAGACCCATTTCACTGGATAACCCACTTGTTTAAATAAAGGAAGTCTGGGTAGTTGGTAGGGGCTCCAGCATTCCACCTCCTTCCCAGAGCTATCCAAATACAAAAAAATACCCTCTATAGAGCTTAGCAGAAAATGCCTTCTGGTCATCTAGCAGCACAGAAGTGGGAGGACACAGTAATATAAATTATCTTTGGATTGTTGCTTGTACTGTAATTACTGAGGCTCTTGTTTGCTTTCTAATTTTATTAGGAGAAACCAGCATTCTTGTTACAATACTAAAAAAAAAAAAAAAAAAAAGTATTCCTTAAATGGAAAGGCTTTCAAGCAGCAAGCCTAGTTTCTTCATCAGTGCCAGCAGTATAAATACCAGAAACAGTGACAGCTAAGCCACATGCACTCAGAAACAAAAAGGAGAAGGCCAGTTACACACACTTGTCAGTGCTAGTCTCATCCACACCTACTTACTTGTGAGACCTTCAGAAAATCAATCAGTAATGAAATTAGTAAGGGGAGAAGAACAGAGGAACAAAATGGCAAAGAGAGGAGACACTAGCAAAACATTATTCCCCATTCATGCAAATGGGAACAGGCATTTTAAACAGAGCTTTATCAGGTGGTGTAAATAATTTCAGGACTAAATATATCTCTGTATTATATCAGCTTCTCAGGATCACCATTTGCTGAGGGTTTTTTTCTCCTCTATCTCCCTTTACACATCCCCATTCTTACTCCTAATCGTTGTCAGCATTTCTATCTTGGCAATATCAGAGTAAACAGGAAGGCACTGAAACAAGAGAATCACATAGAAAAGATTGTTTTGGCAGGGCTATGCAGGGCTGCCTTACGAATCCAGCAAATGCAAGGTACTACTGACTCGTACTCTATTAAAAATATTAGCAGAACGAAAAAGTATCCCATGCTAAATCAGAGATCCAAGTCGTTTCCTATAGCTTTCACCTTTCCCTCTCACTCTGCAAATTAAGATAAAGGTTTTGTTTGCCTAATAACAAGTTTAAAAAGGCAATACGCATAAAGGGCCCGTGTGCTCAGTAATTTGATCTGTTGAGACCAACTGACATTTGTGTCCTCCCAAACGGGTTTAAGTTACAGGGCATCTATGCATTAAAGGGGAGCTTCGCTATCTTCTCTAACAGCTGTGGGATGAAAGAACTGAATAACAATGCAATTTTACAGAGATACATAAACAAAGTACTTAATTCCCCTAGGCTCTTTGAAAAATCCCACCTGAACATATTCTTGTGGAGGAATCTTTCTATTACTATGTTTGAGGGATTCACTGATTTTTCCACTAAGGTTTCTGACTTTACTCAAGGCAGAAAATAGGACACTGAAGCTTTGCAGTCTCAAAGCTTGGCAGTGTTTCAGAAGTACCACTTCCACAAATTTTGTCATGATGTCAATATCCATGAGCAGAGATCAGCATGCTGGTATTTGCAAAATGAAAAAATCCACCCTGTTTTTGATGAATTTGTCGGTGAAAACATAATTGCACCAGCATTTTGTTCACAACAGGCTATTCTTCAGTGAATCTAAAGACTAATGTAAGCCTTCCAGAAATGATCTCCAAATTCTCATCCATTTATTGAGAAATACCATACTGGTAAGATGGAAAATTAAGGAAATATTTAAGTAAAGTTATATTGTATCATTAACATCTGACATTTTGTAAAAAATATAAGCTTCTCACTAGTACATATATGCTGGATATAATACTTGGACTAGCAGATATTGGGAGAAAAGAAATGTCAATTGTCACCTTATTCAACTTTATCCTTTAAATTTCCCTAAGGCATGATGGACACACAATTTTTCTATTGAAAAAGGTCTGCTAAGATTGCTTTATTAAACACTTCTCAAACTTTTGAGAATTATTGTTCTGGATAGATATTTCAGTCATTTCAGGTATGCCTGGAGAGTGTATTCTCTAGCCTTAAAAATTATATTACTCTAACTATATGTGACAAATATACAAAAAATGCTTGTGACATGAAATTTTCTCCCTAAACGAAGAGAATTCATGATAGCTCAAAAACCTGTGCAGACACAACAAAACAACCCACAACCCTACCAGATAGACAGATAGACAGATAGACAGATAGACAGATAGACAGACAGACAGACAGACAGACAGATAGATAGATAGATAGATAGATAGATAGATAGATAGATAGATAGATAGATATTTTAGTCTTATTCTAGTCTTGTTCTAGTCTTGGACTTTTACCAATGTGTCAGGAAGATCAACAGAGATTTAAGAAGTTCAACCATCAACTGCCTGTTCTTTAGAGGCTCCAGCTGACAGCCTGGTATATTAATGCAACAGCAGTTGAAGCAGATACATTGGACAGTGATTTGCAGTGGCTGAGAAGCTGATCCTTGCTCCATCCTGTTATTTCTGCTCCCAGGGACCTTGTCCACTGGAGGATGGATGGCACAGACCATAGGGGGCAATAAACTTTTACACTGCTGTAGCAAGATTCAGCAGAGCTTGATTCACTTGTGACCTTATTAGATCTATAATTTTAAGCATTAAAACCTACAGCTGGACAAATTGTGTCTATCAGTTTGTGATGGTACCCTCCAAAAAGAGGAAAAACCCCCAACTTGAGGAAGCCATGGTCTCATGGCAAAGTCTTGAGCAAGTACTGACAAATGGATTGTATTTTGGTCTCTACCAAGTACTTGAGGAGCTGTATTTGCCTGAACATATTATAGTTTTCTGTTGGCACATATCAGCATGAATTACAACTCTTGAGAAAGCCAAAAAGGAAGTGCAAGATGAACTAAGCTCACAAGACATTTCAAATTCATACTGATTGAAATTTTGTCTAAACTCTGCCTAACACACTGACCTACTGACAACACCAATACCAAGTAGCCTAAAGCTCTTAGCACCCTTTTTTCTTCAGTCATCCAACCCCTTTCTTATTTTTAAAGAGATACTTGGACCTGATTTGATTTGTTTCTTCTCTATGTGGTACTAAAGACTATTCACTTTCAGAGAAAAAAAACCTTAATACAAATTATATAAACCCAAGGCAAGATGTGTGAATATAAATGGGCTATTTTGTTGTTAGACAGAATGAAAGATAAGCCTACTGAGGAAAATAAAGATATTCCTCAAAACGTCACAGTGAGTTTTCCAGGATAAATTTTTCAATGCACTACATAAGCACAGTATGATGGCTAACTGCTGCACAGGGAAAGGCTAAGGGAGGGGGGAAGTACAAATTCAGTTTTTTAATACGATTTGATTAGTCTCAATGGCCCATGTGGGGACATCACATTAGAAAGGTATTTGCGTTTGTGTTTTTTTTTTCTTCAACTTGAAACACATGTTTGTATTTAAAAAATAGTCAGCATGTTCACACTATGCTACAGAGAAACCTGCAGGATTATGGCCATCTGTTTTAATTGAAAGGTACTGTGGAGAACTGCACCACTGAGAATTCATGGAATTGTGGTATATTGAAAAGAAAAAAAAAAAGTCAAAGTGTGATAACATAAAGCTTGTATGTTTTGTTAAAGTGTTTACTCTCCTTAGGATATCACATCCTACTGGTTAAATGACATCACACCCTTTCTTAATTACAATCTATGAACTATTTTATTTCTAGCTGTTTTTTCTGCAAGTCAAAAGCAGGAATAAAGGAATTTGTCATTCAGTACTTTTTTTCCTATCTCTCTCCAAAGTGGTTCAAGGTCCATGTAGGCCACTCACAATAACTCACAAAGTAAAATATAAATCTGTTTGTCTGATTTAATGGTTCAGGGAATATTTTGAAGTTTGATTCAAAAAGGAAAATAAAACTTTCCCAGCTCATCTTCTATTTTCTTTTAAATAATTCACTCTTTCAAGCACTATATTCCACTCACTTGCTCTAATCCATTGATTTATTTTTCTTACTTCTATTGTTTATGAATGTAATGATCATGAACTAAGCTGGTATGAAAGCGCCAGTGAATGAAAGTCACTGTTTTGGTTTTATATCAGTGTTTGGTGCAATATCCTTTTGTTATCCATTTTGGACACACCAAGGGCAATGACAGCAACAGATTGGGTGTATCACTATGAATAGTCTTAATCTATTTCAATTATGCCTTTTGCCTTTTGGCATTATTTACCAAACAATGTACCACAATATGCAAAATATTGATACATTCTTCACAGTTATTCTTTTGATAGCCATTTGCTGGCATAATTGTAAGCACTTGGCCAGATACCAGAGAATCGGATAACACCAAAGTGAAGGGGAATCAGGGTCCCATCTCTGAGCACAACAGAGAATTCAGGCCTCATAGCACACAGGATGCTCACAGGTCCTAGCAAGAAACGTTAATGAGGGAAATAATTAGTGCTAGGCATAATTCCCTTTCTGTGGTCCATATATCTCTGTGTAAGGATCAGGAAAAAGCTACGTCTGATCCCACAGGCTTACTTTTCAGAAGACCTCAGCACCTCATATTTCGTGCTTCTGGAGTCATGGAATCATCATATTATTTGGGTTGGAAGGGACCTTAAAGATCATCTCATTCCAACGTCCCTGCCATAGGCAGGGACACCTCCCACTAGACCAGGTTGCTCAAAGCCCCATCCAGCCTGGCCTTGACCACTTCCATGGAGGGAGCATCCACAGCCTCCCTGGACAACCTGTTCCAGTGTCTTGCCACCCTCATAAGGAAGAATTTCCTCCTAATGTCTAACCTAAATCTACCCTCTTTCAGTTTAAAACTGTTATCCCTCATCCTGTTGCTACATATCCAAAACAAGTTAATCCTTCTAAGCACATAACTGTTTGAAGGATATTTTCATTTAAGCGGTCCAACAAAGGGCCTCACTCTGCTCCCATTTCCATCACTGTACACCCACTGAAACCTAGTCCTCTCATCTTAGAGAAGAACAAGGTTCACTTGTTCACATTTCAGCTCAAAGGTATTATCTTTTCCTTAGGTAAGAAAGACATTTTCAAGGCTTGAGGGTAGATGTGACATTGATTAAGGGTATATAATGGAGAAATTAAAAACTAATCCTCATCCAGTGATGAGGAGGTGCACGCCACAGATAATAGCAATGCTAATAGTAAGTACAGATGGTGTATGTCTAGCCCAGAAACAGCAGAATAATGGTTAACATTTTTAGCTATCAGACTATTCAGTGTCACTACAACATTTTTACAAGCCCATGATCTAAGTTCAATAAGACAAGCATGCTCTCCCCAGCATTTTGCCAACATGACCATCAGTTTGATATTTGTGAGGCTATCTACAAATTACTACCTTTCATTTTTGATTAGAGAAAATATGCAGCTTCCTTTTCTAATTTGATTTAAAATAAAAATATTTCTGTGCAGCAATACCCTACTCAAATCAAGTCTTAATTGCAACTCTTTTGATGTAATATAATGTCAGAGAGAGAGAGTACTTTAAAATGTAAATGATGAAAAATCTCTATCAGTTTCTAAGAACTAGAGGCCCATGGTGCCTAGCTGGTGTAGGGTTTCCTTTAACACTTGATAGATAAATGAAGTTTCACACTCCTCATTATTCTGATCAGAGGACTCATCATATTTACATTCTGATAATCCTGAATGGGAAGCTTGCTTGCACAGAAAAACAATCTGGGTCATCAGATTTAGCTCTGTGCTTGCAATTTATATTCCCCAGTGAATATAAGTAATGCTCACAATATATTCAGGAGAGGTACCTTAGAAAGCAACACAGTGGAGGACAAAAGAAAAAGCAGTGCAATCATCAAAGATGCACAGCAGTTGTATCTCATCTGGATGAAAACATGCTCTTTCCCTCCATTTAGGTCTGAGAATGAAAAAGGATACAGCTTACAAACAGAGGTCTAAGAGTATTCTCGCCACTATTATGCATCTCACCTTATCCTCTGATAACAAAAGAGGTAACCTCATCTTGGTAGATGACTTGACAGATCTTGTAAAATGAATCCCTGAGTGACTGAATACACTGGATATCTATCTAGTAAGGTCACCACACTTACTCATGGAGCTGGAGTGGATCAATATCTTTACAGCAATACGCACTGTGGGCAGCAGGAAAATCCTGTTCTGGTGGTCTAAGACAGAGTGTGAAGGGATTAGGCTAGGAGTGAGAAATGGCTGGCAGGTAAAAAACCCATACAGTCTTTGAGAGTATCAAGGTGGCTTTGAGAATTCTCACACAAGGAACAAATAAATCTAGGGGCAAACTAATAAAAATTGCTGAATCTCCTGCAGTTACTATTAACTGTTATGTCCGAAAAGAAGCAGCTTTTGCTGATGTCCAGGCCACTACCTCACTGCAATGAGCACTCAGTAACTATGATTTTTATGTGTACACAACAGCTGGAATCTGAAGGGGATTTAGGACCCCAAACACGCAGATAGCGGCATTTACAGTTTTCTTCCCTGTGCATGTAGCATGGAAGCTTAATTCAAACGACTCTGCATTAATTGAGCTCTTTTATTAACTCAAGATGGAGTTTTCACATCTCAGCTGAGCAAGACATGAGTGAGAAGTGCAAATCGAGGGATCTCATTTCAAGCATGGTGACTCAGTGAGTTGCAACACAATGAGAAGAAAGATTAACTAGCATACTTTCTTCTTTGCTTTTGCCTTTTTTTTTTTCTCCCCCCTAACTCCAAAGAAATCAGGACACATCATTAGAGACACTGAAATTAAAAAACATTGAAAACCCTGGCTAGTGAAATGATAGACAAAGGGGTACTTGGTGCACTATACTGAAATAAAATACTTATTATCCAGACGTGAAGAACTCCTTCTTCCAAGCTCTACTTGAACCCTTATGTCCCTTGATGCTGCCTAACAAATAAATGACATTCTAAAACCAAGTGCCTGGTCGGACACATGGAAACCAGGTGGTATCCTACAGAAGGTCTACGATCCCTCTGAACTGTCAATATTATGTGTGCTCAGGTGCCTTGAGAAGCTTTATAAAACCAGCTCTCACACTTCCTATAGATCTGAAAATACAGCAGACCTGAAACATTTCAGTCTTTTTGTTTATTCATGATGAAGCCATGGACTAAACTGTCAGTCTTGCACTTCTTTTCTACCCTGCCTTATTCCAGAGATTTTAATTTAGAATGAAGAAGTCTCTTAAGAATTTATATTCATAGGCAAGCGAGAGCTCAAAATGTGAAAATCCTGTTATATGAAGCATCTAAAATTATCAGTAGTGGGTAAATACCATGCATTTCTCTTCATGTCTGGCAACCTGGAAGTACATCTGTGTTGTGTCTGCAAAACTTTTGCATACTGGTATGAGTGGACCCCCTTGCTGGTGTCTGTCCACAGTCACCTGAAGTTACTCTTCTTCCACAGCAGTGGAATTACAATCTGTTAGCTGTTTCAGTCTGTGATTACAAACTGAGAAGTACCAAGGTTAGTCATTCTCCAAAATCTACCCACAGACAGACTGGAGCATATCTAAAGCAATGCTGTAGACATTGGACTGCCCAAGCTGGTCCATATTCTGGATCATGCACACTCTGGAGGGAATATACTTCAGGAAACATCTGGTACTTTGCCTAAAAGATCACCATCTATCTGGATCAACAAAGAATTTGACAATATTGTGTTCTGTCTCAGGGCAACTTTCAAAAGGCAGCACAGACATATGCATCCTTCTTTACAAGAAGGAAGGAAGGAATATCCACAGTTGCAAATGCAGTTCAAACACTTCTTACACAGAAGCAATCTTAGCTATGGGCTAAGATATAAATTACCTATTAGCAGTTGGATGCAATTTTAGTCTCTGCTTTGCCTGTCACTGGCCTATCTGCTGCAACATGAGACACAACTCAGTAAGCAGATTCATGCAAAAAGTAACCATGCCTAACAAAGAAACCAGATAAGAAATAGGTCTTCTTGTTTGTTATTCTCACTTTCATGTGGGCAAAGGTTGCCAATGCAAGAAAAGATGAACAAAGTACAAGACTTAACAGTTAATTAATCAGAGTCATGTGGTACTTTGGTTAATCAAACTGTGAGCTCAAACTTAGTGGGAAACAAACAAAAAAATTCAAATTCATCTATCTAGATAAACTGAATGGTAATTCTCTGGGTACAGTATCCTGATTTCAACAACATGATACCCTTCTGTATTTGTCTCCACAAAGGAGTCACGTGTCTCTGTAGAGCAGCCCCAGACTCCAGCTCTGTTTTGGCAGAAATACTTGCTGAAATACCCTGTGAGAATTTTCCCCACAGCTAAGGTAGCTGGCAGAGGAGAAGCTTAAAGAAGTTATGCAGAGATACTGTGCAGTATATGTCTAGAAGGAATACAAAAGGGACAAACCAGACTTTGATTGTTAAGGAAGTTCAATATTCATTAACAACACATGTAGAAAAAGTAAAAAAGAAAACCCTTTCCCTGAAGATAAAACTGGGATAAGAACTAGCCCAAAGCCAAAGCCCTTGGGACTATTGTGAAGCTTTATGTAAAATATATAATTTTCCAACAATTATATCAATTGGAATACTCTTCTGTAGACATTGTGATAATAAATATTCTGATTGATCTTTTTAATGCAAACATTCGGCTAACAGAGAAAAAACATGCCACTACTTCAAGTCTGGAGCACCTTCCATTAGCTATCAGATCATGGGTGGAGGATTTACTGAATAATAAATTGCCTACAGGCAATAGGTTTACAAAAGCTTGATACATCCTTTTTAATGCCTCAAATTTTGCAGTACAATAATTAGGCTTTGGTTGGAATAGAGACATTTTTCTGCATTCTGCAAAGTGTCAACTATGATTTTGTGAAGTTCTGGTTGTTCTCAGTTGCAGTATATTCTTGTTAAGATCCATGGGCCGTACACTTGCAAGTCTTGATGAGTCAACAATGTCTTCTAAGAGAAATTTTTACTGAGTAGAGCCTGCAGAATTAAGACTATACGCAGTATATAAACAGCAAATATTATTAATTTCATACATAATCTAAACAAAAAAGAAACCTCTCATAAAAATGCAGGATACCTTAAATAGTGACTTAACATTTAGTATTTCTCTGTGTCTGTCTGCCAGGGAATAAAACAGCACATTACATTGAGCTTGCATAAGCTGAATAGGTCTGGGGAAAAAGTATGAGCCGAGAAAGTGACTATAGAACATAAATCCCATTTCTAGTTACCTCATAAATTCTAGTGACTGTTCCTCTCAAAAGACCCAAAAGGGCAAAACTGTACTTTAGCTTGGAGAAGTAAATAAATTTAGCACACAAGAGAAGTCATTGCAGTATTACAAGCATGAAAACATAAAATCCAACTTAGTTCCAAAGTTCTTTTGCACAGTCCAGCTTTTGAAAGGATTTCTTTTGGAGATGCTGGTAGGTGCTGAACTGATGTATAAGGACAAGACATAGCTAATTTAAGCAAGAGCAAATTACCCCTTCCTCTAAAGATACAGAGTATCCATCAGTATAATGGATTCAGCATTTCTTCTGATATAACACAAACCTAAATAATTAAGAACATTCAGACTCAGCCAATAATTAATTGCTTTTTAGTGGGTAGAATAGCAATTTGTGATCTGAAGACAACTTCTGTAGGACTCTAGCTTGTACCACCATGCAATGTGATACCACAGAGGCTGTGGTCACTTCCACCTGACGTGCTACTACTGTCTTGTGAGAAAAACACTCCACTCAGCGCCTGGCTCTGTTACAAGCAGCCACCATTAATGTCACCTGCCTACAGTCATAATAAAAAGTTCAACACACACTGAGACCACATCCATTCCAAACTAATCTAACCCCATCTTTCCCCATTCTGTATCTTCACTGAAGCATTGGCAAACTATTAAAGAGTAAGGGAGGGTGAATCTCTTTTCCTAATTACTCAACCCTGTAGCACACTCTATCCACACGCACAGAGGCATGTGGTCCTGGGTTAGATTATTTTCTTTCCTGAATCTTCCTCTCTTCCCTAGATTTTCACTGTTATTTTTAGCCTACCATATAACATGTAAATAGCACGACTGGGTATGAAGCGTATGCAAATTCAAAGATCTGAAATATCTTCCAAGCCTTGACCTCCACATCACACAACTTCTCTGAGCTTTATCTTCTCTAAAGTTAAAACGTCATACTTGGTGACACTTTTAGTAAACTGATGGGACAGTTACAGGTGAATCATACTGTTTAAACAGCAAAACACAAGGAATGAGATGTAGAAATATGAGCAATACAGGAAAATGACGAGTATGACACACACAATCTGAATAAACTACTGCAAGATCAGAGTAAGTCGGCAAAGCCAGTTGGTATCCAAAAGAGCTCGGGTTACAGGATAATCAAGGAAAGGACAGAAGAATATGTTTTTACAGGTGGTTTTATTTACAGAGATGAAACTTTGATTGTGACTAGGTAAAATGTTGATTCTGATACTTAGAAAAATAAGCTGATCTTACAAAATACATGCCATTCTGCATAAATCTAAATAAATCCTGAGGCAATGAACACTGTGGAGCTATTCTTTCCAGCTTTATTATTTCCCCATTTTATAAAAACCAGGTAAAATAGACTATCTCCTATATGCCTTAAATCTGCAAGTAAAAGCTCTTGAGTTACCATTTAGAACAAATATACCAGCTTGCTTTTAGCATAAAATTGTTCTCTAACTATTATATTTTCAACTTTAAAGTCTTAAAATATGTAGGGTAATAGTGGTCTGTGTAACATCTACCACATTATCTTCAACCCATTTATCCATCAAATCGCATATTTACTTAGACTGGCTCTAAAATGCAGTTTCTAGGAGAGTACATGAGTAACTGCCAGAAAGGGTCCAGCCCAGCAGATATCCCACAGAAATAAAAGCTCTGTTTTTTTCAATTCATCAGCAGAAAGACTCACAGAGAACTGTAGATTTCATCCCACATGCAGTATCTAGCAGTGCAGTCACGATTAATTTTGAACAAATCATGACTTTTTCTTGGGTTGTGTCTGACAGCAGAGCAGTACAGCCCATCGTTACCAACACGCATCGCACATTATCTGGGAGGCAAAAGCAAAGGACAAATCCTAATCCATCTTATTTTAAGGAACCAAACTGTGATCAAGGCTGGATGTGCAAGTGAGGCAAGGAAGTATTCTTTAAAAACTTTTAAGTTAGATTCAAAGTAATTCTGGACATTCTCTAATAAATAAAGGGGAGGAAAGAGTATGGAACCAGGCTGGCATTTTGTTCCATTTCTTTGCCTGGTGTAAAAAATTAGGGACAATGAATTTTTTATTTTTTTTATTTTTATTTTTTTTTTAAGGAAGAATGAGCTCTACTTTCCTATTTTTTTCCACATCAAGTCCAAAGTTTGCTTACCTTAGTAAAATACAATGATAAGGTAACTCATGAAAAAAAAGACAGTGGGAAAAACAGAAAATATAAGCTCAGAAAAGAAAATATTTTGTTATTGCTGTTAGACACAAAATTTCTTAGTTTCTTCTAAAAATTCTGCAGCCCAAGTGACTGGCATTTTGGAGAAGAGATTTTTTTATTAACATTTTTGTCTCTCAGCTTGAAGTGTGAGAACTTGCAGTACACATCTTTAAGATTTCCAGTATGTATTAAAAAAATAAGAATCTGAACAACTGTTTCTGGCACTTCTACTTTTTAAATAGCAGGGAAAAATTCAACATTTCTAAGAATCTTTCCAGTCTTTCTTATTCATTGCAAGAAAACAAAGAGAGTGAAAAGTTCAAATGGTCAAAAAGTACCTGATAGTCACCTTGCTTTGAGCGAGCATTTATAGATAGTAAATGCATTTTGTCTTTTATCCTGGAAATAGATTTCCAGCAATATCTACAGAAGACCTCAGATTTTTTCTCACCTCTAGTCCTTAGAGTAAAATAGCTAGAGCAGAATTAGACTCTAAATCATAATTGTCAGTATCTGGATATTCTGTGAAATGAAATAATTAAAGAAGATTCTTTGAAAAGAGGCTGTGCTTAAAGTGGAAACATAACTAACTAACCCAATTTATCCTGTTCAAAACTAATTTCTAATGTTGAAGTGAAAAATGCCTTCTGAAAGACTTAGTAGCAATTCCTTAAAATAATTGTTATGTGATAACAGTTCCTAGCCCTCAGGAAGTTGCTGCAGGCTTTGTCATGGACTTGAAAAAGACCAGGATTTTATTCAATTTCTCAGTTTCATGGAATATCCATATAAAGTTTATTTTTTTAACTCGGAAAATATATATTAGTATGCCAAAACACATACTGAAATAACTCCCAATAATCATGGCTACACTGATGCTACTGAGACATCATTCATCCAACTGAGAATCAGGCAAACCAGACTAAAATAATTAGATAGTCAGCCTTTTTTTCCTCAGAATGATACCAGCACCCACTGCCACCACCACAAGCCAGTACAAATATTCAGCAGATTTGGTCTATGGCCATTTCCGTGGCAAGATGCCAAGCTATGTATTTAGGCAGCCTCTTAACTCTGTAATGCATGTGTTATCGCACCACCCAAATCAGATAGAAGGAAAAAATGATAGGCAATTCTCATCTCAGTGTTTTTGTCTTTGAGCACCTACTATGGAAAAGAATTACAGGCATTTCTAAAGTCACTGTGCTGCTTCACAGTGAGTCATTGAAGACCAGTGGCCAGGGCTTCAGAAAAAAATAAGTCTAATTCCTTATTCAA
Source organism: Chaetura pelagica (assembly GCF_000747805.2). NCBI lineage: Eukaryota > Metazoa > Chordata > Aves > Apodiformes > Apodidae > Chaetura > Chaetura pelagica. The sequence continues at coordinate 7,020,597 of NW_009952990.1, forward strand.
TAAAAGGCAGTTATTTTAAAAGGCCTGGACAATAATTTTAGATTATTATATTTCAGCTGAATCACTGAAAATATAAAAAGCCAATGGATGTCTCTTTATTTTTACTTTCTTTTATTACCTTGTTCTCCTCTGATAAAAGGAAGAGACACAGTAAAAGCGAAAGAGAAGTGAACAAAAGCCATCATCATTATTTCTAATTGAAGAAGTGAAGAATTTTAAGGATCTGCAAGTTTAAAACAAGTACACGAGGATGCACTGCAAATCCAATTTACCAGTTTATTAACTGCTCACAAGCATGAGTGAAAAATTCATCATCTAGTCCCATACTGATAACACACAGCAACTGCAATTAAACAGGACTCTTGGCTATAACCCCACAAGTTGAAAAAAATGACTGGCAATGTGATATGTTTGAAATGCCAGGCTGTGAGCACTATTTCTGTCTGCAAGTTATTCTTCCATATCCAGCTATAATAGCTTAATCTATAAACTTAAACCTTCCAGGCTACATATTCATAACCTTTAAAAATCTCCTTGCCCTAGAAGTAGTTTTCTTCAAAGTCTCTGCTTCACCACGATGGAAGATGTAAGCATTGTTTGTGTCAGGTCTGAGATGCCTAGAATCAGTAGAACCATAGCTTTTCATCCTACAAACTTACTACAGATGAAACAGATTTCATATAGCCTGCCTGTGTATGAATACATACGTACATATTTAAAACTGCATCTCTTGATTGCTCTGCAGCATTCTTCTTTAGAGGTTTATGTCAACATCTTTGGCAAAATTCCCCCTTCTCCCACTGTTATGCAGTATGCTATGAAAATATTACCTACTGCCCATCTGTAAGGTGGCTGAATTTGAGCAAACTTGTAAGCACGGACTGAGAAATGTAATGAGTTACGAGAAATTAGCAAAATGGTATATAAATTAATTATATTATTCCACATTTTAATTTACTAAGCCACACAATCCTATTTCAGCCAGTAGAAAAGCTTAAACATTGCTTTATGACAACTGCATAATTTGCTATTAAATTTTTCTTTATAATGCTGATCCTCCACATTTACTTAGCTCTTCAGATCTGATTGAGAACATCTCCAAGTCACATCTCCTGTTGCCTTCTGGCACATATAATTTTTTTCCTGTATGCCATCTCTCTTCAGTTTCCAATCCACAATGCTGAAGCTCTATTAAGCAGCTGGAAAATCTTACAGGCAAAAGCTAGAACAAGAACTGCAATTCGTGAGCTGAGTGAATCAAATGTAAAATGTTCAGAGGTTCCCAAGACATGCTTTAACTTGAACTCTGAAAAGTTTTCTGGTGTTTTTTTTTTTGTATTTCAGGTGCAATGGGTAGAGAATTACCTTCTGGTGACTACAAGGAATGCTGAATATACTGCAGATGGAACTGCAAAGGAAGTGACTTTGTGACAGCAGGAGTTAATTTGTCATAAAATAAAATAAAATAAAATAAAATAAAATAAAATATAAAAGCCTAGTGCAACCTTAACAAACAGGCTGCTGTGTGAGACTTTGCCTTGTAGAGACTATCCTTCTACAGCCTCCTAAAAGTATGACTCCAATTCTGTCTGATCAATACCTGTCTGAAAATATCAACTTTTACCATTCATACCAAAGTGCTCAAAGCCACATTATTCATTACTAAGAACACCTAGTGCTGTCAGAACTCTCCAGGCTTGCATGACATTATTTAGACATTATAGGTAATAACTTGATCTAGATCCTGTATCAGAGAACAAAATGGAGTTAGAGATCAAATGACTCACAGGAAATAATTTTGCCCCATTCAAGGCATTGATTTCAGTGGCTGAGATTTCAACTGCAAGAGTGTAATGATTGCAATGGTTAGAATACAATTGAATTTGATTTTCAAAATTATTACTATTAGCCTTCAGTTAGTCACTCTGCATATTTTAAAAAAACCCCTCAAACCAAACCAACAGTTCCTACCTCTGCATGTAAGATCATGGGTTCAGACTGCAAGTAATTTGTTTTCTTTTTATCTTCTTAGTGTTACATTCTTTTGTCCGTCTATTGCTTGCAATTAGAGCATACTACAATTAGGAATATGCAAGCCACCTCCCCCCCCTCCTGTACCCCACCATCTCCCACCCACTCGCACAAAAGACAAATTAACTTTCTTTGGTATTAAAATTCTTAGTGGAACTCTCTACTCCTTGGTAGGATTTTGCTTCCATGGAAGAATGTAAGTCAGAGATTTTATGAGATGCAAAGACATTTCACTTGCATGAACAAAATGGAATTTACCCATATAATTCCTTGTGAAAGTATTTCAACATTTATTTTAGGAAAACTAACAACAGAGAACCATGTCCCTCATGCAGTAGCAGATGCACTACATACAAATTAGTGAAGATTAAACAAATGTATATATGAATCATCAGTGTTATACTGTACTGTAGGAATGTGGTAAATTTATATAACGTGGAAACGTAATGTGTTACTAATTCCACTAAATATTTCAATAAAAGAAGGATCATGTTCAGTGATAAAATAAATCAGAATGTGGTGCATCGATTAAGCAACTTTAATACAGTAACTGCTATATTACACATCAGATTTGTTTAGCTTAGTAGTAAACATCTTTATAAAAACACCTACTAGGATTGCTTCTATTGTAACTTTGCCCTGAGTTCCTCTATAAGGATAATGCCACTAAAAGGATAAACTGTATAAAACAGTATCCTCATCAGATCCGGACCACAACATGCCCTAAATAAAAGCTTTGTGTTAAATGCGACTTGCAAATTTCCCTGTTTATTTTCTTGATGGACACGTACCCTACATATGCATGTCAGTGTCATCCTATTTGCATTAATTCTCATTAATGTGTAACAGTAAACCCTACAACCAGAGAACTTCTGGAGGATAGGACCAGCTGCTCTTTTGTCTTAGGGCCCCCAGGATAGGTGACCTTTTGCTGAGAGCCCTGCATTGCTAGCCAGTCAGCTCGTGTTGTGGTAGTCAGCACTGGGCAGCAATGTAAACCCACCAGGCAGATGGGTGGCTGAGAGCTTGAGAAGGACCTGCCCAAAATTGGCCAGACTCAGGCCAGATTCTGTCCCTATACTCCACTGTCACTCTCTGACCTCCTGGTTGTTGGCAGAAGGGGTTGGTACATTCTCCTCTGAAGTGAACGTGCAAACTGGCTACACGTGCACCTCTGGCCATAGTAATCCTGAGATAAATGTGCATATTTATATAAAGAGTGTCTTCTGAAATTTTTGTCCCTTCTCTGTAAACTTAAAAGTTTTGAAAGGAATAGCTCCTTGCTGAGTAAAAGCTACCAGCTCTGTATTTTACAAATTTACATGTACACCCCACTTATAATGCACAAGTTCATTCTGGAGGCTAAGAGTGTATGGCTTGGAACAGGGGAAAAAATGGGCATGTTTGAAAATTATTTAATGTTTCCTTGACTGTTTGTCAGGCCATTACATTTATTCTCCACAAACTTGTAGTCATCCTTCTTTGTCATTCTAAGCTGCTCACAGATGTCACAATTTATTTAACATTCTGCAATGATTTTGACAGTGCACATACACATCTGACAATTTCAATATGAATACTGAGGAAATATTATATTCCACTCCATAGACCAATGTAAAATGAAAAAACAAGTATTTTGGTTTTGTCAAATAAAAAAAAAATATTTAAAAAAGCATTCAAGCTAAAGTATTACTGTTATATTCACAAAATATAGCAAAACTGTCAAATGAAAAGAGCAGGTTGCAAGTGTAATCAAAACAGATGCAATGAATAAAGTACTTGGGGGAGGGAAAAAAGGATTCTTAAGATAATTTCAACATTTAGTTATTAGTACCATTTCTTCTTTTAAAATCATTGAATAGTGCTAGATTACAGTTCTTAAGAAGAACACACCACCCTCAGCAAGGTTTTTCCATCTGTTTCCAGCTTCTGGTATTTTCAGAGTCAATTTTCAATACTTCATATCTCCAACTCCAGTCATTATTCAGGGGCAGCATCAATACAGCCAGCAATAAAACTGATTAGAAAAAGTGGGAAGGGTGGGTAAATACATTAGGAGTGAATGAGAGAAGCCATGGGGAACCAAGTTGCTTTTGTTATACATGCCATGGGAGCTAGGACTATAAACCAGGGAGGATCCATATCCATATCTATCTACCACACACCATAGCCAGCTCACATTAAAGCAGCACTAGTGGCTAATGGATGTGGAACAGGACTAAATCCATATGGTAATGGCACTGAAAAGGGAAAAGAGGGAGTAATAAGATAAGAAAAAACATCAAAAGGAACAGTCATCTTCTCTCAAACAATTTTAAAACTCAATCTGTCTTTTGCTGAAGTAGTCCAATTTGCCACTGGTTTTCATGGGAGTAGCACTGGACTCATTCCTGACATCTGAAATAGTTTCAGTATATTGCACAAGCCTCCATAATGCACTCGCAGAACAAGTAACTACCCAAAAAATACATCCACTAAGGGAAGGGCTTCTATTAGTGCCTAGTCTACAAAATCCAGTTCAGTTTTCATGTTGTCTGCAAGGCAACAGTCAGGACCCTTGCTCCAACAGCTGACCATTCCTTTCCATTCTGCCTTTCAACAACATATACTTGGGATGCCATCACATCTATGAAGGCTTCTGCCAAGTGAAGAGAAGCATTAACAGAACTCTCCCTATGGCACTTCTGTGGTCCCTTAAGTGCTCATTCAGGCTTGATGATCCAATACTTTCCAATAAACCTAATGTTTATAAAGAAAATTATTCTGCCTGTAGGAACATGACTATTATTAAGCTTTAATGTTTAGTAAATGTGGAATTATTGGTAGGACTGTGACAGTTCAGGCTCCTTCTCTCCTCCTCCCTGGTCAAAAAGTTATTTATCCCATTTTTTACAAATTGTGATCAGCCAGAATGGAGTTGCAATGCATGGAATTCACAGGATAATTTCTATAGTGATTTCAAAATGTAAGGAAGGACAAGTGCATTTGCAATATATTCCCAGTGAGTACAAGAACTACTGCTTACAACAGCACTCAAGACTTGAAGTGCCTGGTATGTTACTTCCACAGTCCAGTGAAATATTTAACGCCACCCACAAACGATTAGGATTTTGAATCAATTGGAATCCTAGTACTCTACCTTTGGAAAATTTGGAGGCACAGCATTTATGACTCTACAGTTTCATATCAACCTGAAATCCCACAAATTCTTGTACTTTTTCTAAAGGGAATGACTTGTTGGTATTAAAAGGAACAATGGCATTGCATAAAAGGAGCAATTCCCTGTGGCATTGCATTAAAGCAGGCAGGAACAGGAGACAATTCTGCTGGGACAACAAGGAGCATGACTAAAACAAGTTATGAAGAACTTTCTTTTTAGCCAAGCAGTTTTGCTGAACTCTCTGTTGCTCCTACTTAACTAATCCCTTCTCCTCTTTCTTACTGCAGCTGCCAAAAGAACAGGACATTTGGCCATTTCACTTAAAGACTTGAGATGGGAACCAACAAAGAGGAATCTTAGTCTGGGGCAGGGGAGCACCATTTGGAAAAAAATAGGGACACATAGACCCGTATTTCTACTGTTCCCCTAAGACTAAGAGTGCTGTTAAGCCCCACAGATATCTGAAAAAGTCCTTGTCACTCACGTAAAAGAATCACAAAGTGAAAGTGGAAAAACAAGCCCAAAATAAAATATCTGGATCTCAGTTATTCCAGAACTTAAAATATCTGCCATAAGTAGTTGGATTCACATCTGCCCATACCATAAAAACAATATGAAACTTCTGGCATTAAGGGGATGGCAAGTTTTCTGAATTAAAAGTCACCTTTGGCTTTGAATTTTTTAATGACTTACATGGTAAAATGCAAACACTAGTCAAAAAGTAAGCATAAAGAATCCAAAACTTCAGGCAATGACTAGAGAACAGAACTAGTATGATGGAACACCTAAATGCCAGAAATATCAGGGACTTTTCATGCCATTGGATATTGGTAGTGATTGTTGGCTAACAGATAAAAAGCTGCTATCTTCAAATGCTTTGGAGATTTGGGAAATCTCTTATTTTGTGAAGGTTTCTGAAGAAAGAGCAGCAGGTTATGCAGTGTTGCCTTCTTGACCTGAAGCTGTACTGCCAGCCTGGGTACAGAAGCACATGGCTACCTCCACTGATATGGCTGGACTCTGAGGTGCAGCAGGGATGATAATCTATGGCTTCTATAAATACACTCCTCACTCTGTTCTCCTGTCTTCCCCAGTATATTTTACTGCTGAATCCTTCTCTTTTTGCCCACTAATGAGTGCCCAGTTTGGCACACTGAGAAATGTGTCCTTGCTTTGCTTTTTGTGTTAAAGAGGTAAGTGAAAACCAACACTTCTATCTGATTCTCAGCCACAGAGGCAGTGTTAAATTTTCCTCAGCTGAAAATCACACTTACTATACTGTCATCGTACCCACCATATTCTGAGACCTCCTGCCAAAACGCAACTCTGACTCACAAGACCAGAACATAAATATTTCTGTTCTTTAATTTTCATAACACACTTTAAAATTTATTATCCACACCCCTCCCCGCCCCCCC
>NW_009952990.1:7027511-7029732 GCF_000747805.2 Chaetura pelagica
CCCCCGCCCCCCCCGATACAGTTCCATGACCTGTTAAGGAAGCAAAAGTTTGATCCATTGCACTAAAAACATCACTACTTAAGTTAGATTTATGTGTAGCCTACTCAGCCACTCTATGAGAACAAGAGAACTGCAGGAAAGTACATTCTCTTTCCCCAAATTGCCGTATTTGGAGAGTTTCCTTGGATGGCTGTCAGCTGTTCCCCCTCTGGGGAACGGTGTCAGCACTTGTGACACCGACTTCTATAACAAGATCTGGTGAAGCTACACTTACGCTTTAAATAAGCTTTTTGAGTATCAGAAGAATCTGTAGTAAGCAGCATGAACTCCACACATGCTGAAAATGAAGTTATGACCCAGAACTTTTGTGTCGAGACTGCATTGACTATTCAAGATACACATTTAGAACTCACTCTAGTATCTCTACACAACATTAAAATCTATAGCAGAGATGTGTACTCTGGACTTCACAAAGATCAAGCTCTTCTGGTCCAACCCTCCACCCAAGCAGGGCCACCTAGAACAGGTCGCCCACAACTAATACAGGTGCCTTCAAAGATCTTAATGAAAAGCTTACTTAGATGTTACAATGTCTTATTCTGTAACACACACATAACATTTTGCTGAATGACAGAAAAGAGGAAAATTAACTTTGAATCTCCTTAGGATGTACTTGCTTATTATAATTACCCTGTGTTTGGATGGATATCTGAAATTATGCCTGTGAGTGAATATTAGAATCTGCAAAACTGTGTAAAACAGAGTGACAATGCTTAGCCAAAAGAAGATTTGGATACTGCAGCTCACTTTAAACTATATCTCAAGGGAGCAAAGTGACCCATGAAGTTCAACAAGGCCAAGTACAAGGTCCTACACATGGGATGGGGGAATCCTTGGCATCAGTACAGACCAGGAAATGAAAGGATTGAGAGCAGCCCTGAGGAAAAGGACTTTGGGGTACTGGTGGATGAAGAGCTGGACATGAGCCAGTAATATGCACTTGCAGCCAGAGAGCCAACCGCATCAAAAGAAATGTGGCCAGCAGGTCAAGGGAGGTGATGCTCATCATCTATTCCATTCTTGTGAGACCTTACCTGGAGTACTGTGTCCAGGTCTGGAGCCTCCAACACAAGAAGGACATGGAGCAAGTCCAGAGGAGGGCCACAAAAATTATCAGAGGGCTGGGCCTCTGCTATGAGGATAGGCTGAGAGAGTTGAGGTTTTTCAGCTCGGAGAAAAGAAGGCTCTGGGGAGACCTTTTTGTGGCCTTTCAATCCTCAAGTGGGAATATAAGAAAGATAGGGACACATTTTAGCAGGGTCTGTAATGATAGGACAAAAGCTAATGGCTGTAAACTAAAAAAGGGTAGATTTAGATGAGATTTAAGGAGGAAATTTTTTACAGTGAGGGTGGTGAAACACTGGCACAGGTTGCCCAAAGAAGAACTAGATGCCCCTTCCCTGGAAACATTCAAGGACATGTTAGATGGAGCTCTGAGCAACCTGATCTAGTTGAAAATGTCTCCACTTACTGCAGGGGCTTAGACTAGATGACCGCTAAAGGTCCCTCTTAATCCATGATTCTAAGACTATTTTGAAGTGTTTGCTAACCTAGCAAAGAAAGTTACAACTTTGGAAAAAAGTAATAATTTTTTAGATTGCTGGTAGGAAGTTGGTTGAGGAGAAAATTTCAATACTCACTCATTTTAATAAGCAATATTTAAGCAGACCACTGCAAGAGGAAGACATAACTGAAAACAAATAAACAAACAAACAAGCAAAACCAAACATGGGTGCAGCAGGACTCCCTGGTAAAATTACAGATTAAAAACATGAACAGTCAGTGTAGAAACTTTCTGTCTTGTCTAACAGTTACTTTAATAGCTATGAGAAGGTATGTTTTGAAACATTACTGATTTTTCCATTATCTAAATATAAAGTCACGGTCTGGCCATGGAAAAGGATGTCTCTGGTTGTCACCAATCTTCATCAGATGCAGCTCTGATTTTTGCATTTTCTATACAGTATTTTTTAAATGTTCTGCTCCAGCACAGGAAGCAGTTCAGCTACTAATGATGCCTTTCTTTGCAGGATCTGCATGTCTCTAAAAGGTAGCCTGATAAGGAGCTCGGGCTGAGATAAAGCTGCAAACAGATTGCTTGCTGCTCCATCAATATGCTGCCGTATGTTGTAACCTTCACTCTGGAACTGCACTGGATCTT
>NW_009952990.1:7029785-7037138 GCF_000747805.2 Chaetura pelagica
ATCGCTTTACGATTATCACCTGTGAAATAATGTATGTCTAGTAAAGCACTTCCTTAATTCCTCTGGGTTGGCCTGTCCACAGCAAAACTTTTATTTGCTGTGCCTCTGGGGCATCTGATGCATATGCACAGATGACAGTGCCAGGGTGGTGAGAGAGAACAAGCAGTGAAGACCATCTCCTCCATGCACCACTTTTTGTTTAAAAATGTATTTAAAGTGGTTTAAAGACTGAGCTAAATCCCAAATTTTCTGACGTATGCAGGACTTCATGACATGGAGATACAGAACCAGCTCCTGAGGTTAATGATGGGGCACAGAGCTGTTTCTCAGCATGAATGCTGCAGTTGCTCTGAGAAAAAAAAATATCATCTCTTTTCCCCAGGCTTTTGCATTTCAATGCTATCTTGTCCCAGTTACACTCAAATGTGTTAGGCATGCAATAAGAAATACAGAGTTGTTGAAACTTTTATTTTGAGATGGGCAGGATGGTAATTCAAAGTCAGGTTTAAAATAGAAAGCACGTTGATTCCTTCAGCGTGGAATAATTTCTGTGACTGTAACAGAGATTGCTCTTATGTGAACATACCTTAGTGCTAAATTATGCTACTGGTTTAAAGCAGACTGCCTGGTGAGATCAATGGAGAGCTCTACTGAAAAATGGGTGGTACGACATGGCAAAGATATTTAATACGGGTTTCCCACCTAAGTAGAAAATCCCCTAATGGGTGTTTCTAGAAAGCTACTGGCAGTTTGAAATCAATGAGGCAGAGTGCTGAAGGACAACGGGAAAATGCCAACTGGTTAGGAAAGTGAGCTATGTCTGAGCAGGTGTGGTACAGCCACCTTCCAGCTGTACGGCGTGTGCTGCTGGCCTCACCTTCCTCACTGCTGGGCAGGAGATGGCTTTCAATGGGTGTTCTGGGGCAGCTGCTGGATATAGATACAGCAGCTGTGGTTTAGGATGAAACAGCACTGGGCTGGATTGCTTGCTATTCTGAAAATAAAATCAGTGGTCTGAAGTGACTCCAAAGTCCTGAATTCTCAGATTAGTACTGAGGAAGATGAACTAGTAACCCATGAACAGATCAGGTGGGTATAGTAAAAAACATATAGTTTCTTGCACAGGTCTGTAATTTACCACAGGGATCAGCACCAAGCTCCAAGGTGTGAAAGACACCTTGCTAGGAATGAAGGAGGGAGGAAGGGAGGGAGTGACAGAGAGAAGAAGGAAGCAAGGAAGGAACGATGAGGATGGTATCCAACACAGCTAAGCTTAAGGTGACTCTTCCTTCTCAGCTGTCATCTACAGTTAATGGAGACAGAGATGCTTCTCCAAAGGACTGTGCTGGCCACTCAGTTGAGTTTCTACTCTACACAATAACCCAGAAACACAGAGCGGTGTAATTTAAGTAGCATAAAATACCTCATCCTAATTTCTCCTTCCAAACAGAAGGAGAGAGAGTGATACACAGCCTTCCACACTTTCATCAGAAGCCCTGCTCTATTTCAACAGAGTCGCTATGGAAAACAGTGACTAAAAAACCCCAACAATTTATTACTATGAATCCAACTTCTGAAAGGACCTCTTGTTATTTTCGTGGACTATATGCTAACCCAGACTGCTGCCATAACTACATAGTACAAGTAAACCACAAAATAAGACAGAAATATCACGGACCTTTGTCTATTCAGACACTGCAGTGATATTACTGTGATTCATACATTATTCACCTTGACACATACATAACACTTTCAAAGTAGCAAAAAGCCAAAGAAAAGGAGATAGTGTTTCGAGTTATAAAAGACATTTCTTGGCATTACATTACAATAACTTTAAAATACATAATAGATAGTTTTGCAGTTATTTTTAAAAATATATGTAGAGTTGGGTTTCCAAGCTTGTTTCCTGTAACAGAGATGCCTAGGAATGTGCTTTATCTAAAGAAAGCTGAAGTTACAATGGGTGTCAGAGGAAAAATCATGAAACATGTCAGTTTACTATGTCAGTTTACAGGACTTAAACATCAGCCTTGTCAACACAGAGTTGGGAGAACAAATAGAATGCAGTACCTTTACAGAAGCTGCAGAGAAGAAAATGGTAACACAGTAATAAGGACAAAAAAATCAGAATATAACAGAGAAAATAAGCTGTTTGGCATGGGCTGAAAGCATATAAAATACAGTTTTAAGCAGAACAATTAAACAAGATACTTTGAATTAAAATTAAATCATTTTCTTCCCATTATGCAAATGTTGGATTGAAAAAAGAATAGAAACAAAATAATTTTTGGCTGAGCTGAAGTGATGCTTTGCCTTTGAAATTTTATGATTGGAAATGGAATTCATATGAAAATCTCTCTTATCATAGCTTTTTACTCAATGACCCTGAATGAAACCTCCAAAGCTAGCTTCTCTTGACTCTGTTGTATTTCCTCACCTTCCCTTATCTTATGTTCTTCAGCACGTACAACAAAGAGTTTGTTCAGTATTCAGCCCCTACACTGTTAGAAAATATGCTTTTTTACTTCAGGGTACAGAACGTAATTTATATCATTATTCTCAATGTTTCTTTTACAAGATAATCTAATGATTCAGCAAGTAAGAGAATCTATTCCACTGTATGTCACAAAGACTAATATTATCTATTACTGTTTGTGGTATGTTAGGAAGTTATCTTACTGGACGTACCTAATTCAACAGCAGGCTGCTACCTCTTAGGAATTCTGCAGATCTCTTCTAAACATAACAAAATAAGTAAGAGTGCTTTCTAAATCAGTATCAATCCAGCAGAACATACATCTGAGGCTTAGGCTATCTCTGGCAACCTTTTAACTCCCTTTTCATTTTATCTATCAATCTTACAACTTTTCTTGGCAGTACAAATTTTTCTTTCTTAAACACATAATGAAACACACAGTTTATGACAAGGCTTTTTTCAGCTTATTCTAGAAAGCAAACATACTCCAGACTATCATGGAAGAACATGAGTGAAGGACTTGCTGGAGTGTAGGTATGTCTCTTTGCTCCATGATTTTGAAAATAAAAAAAAAACACCAAAAAAATCCAAAACCAAACCAGAACAATAAATAAATTTTGAAACAGACCCCCTAATGCTAGTGTAATGATGACTGATCAATTTGCAGAGATCTTTTAATAGCTTTGAAGTCTGAATGTCCTAAATTCTCCTAATAGATGTTAACTTAAATGTTATTTATGCAAAGCAACCCTATTCTGTTTTTCATGCAGTACTTGCACAATAAGGGGTGAAGAAAATAAGAATGGCAAGTATTCATACAGAGCACCAACTTGTCCTTTCTTTAGATGCATCTTCTGACAAACTAGGAATAGCATGATTTTTAGTACTGCAAAGTAGTATTTCTCTGTGAGGGTGGTGAGGCAGTGGAACAGGTTGCCCAGGAAAGTTGTGGCTGCCTCATCCCTGGATGTGTCCAACAGCAGGTTGGATGGGGCTTTGAGCAACCTGGTCTAGTGGGAGATGTCCCTGCCCATACAGATGTCCCTGCCCTCCCCATACGTGGGGAACTAGATGATTCTTAAGGATGCTTCCCACCCAAATCATTCTATGATTTTATGATTCTCCATATTTTCCTTGTTTCTCATGTAGGTGATTTTGGATTATGGCTCTATCATAATGACAGCATTTTTCCCTATGCATCCAGTATGTGAATTCCATTTTGTATTACCATCTTTTCTTTTTTTTTTTCTTTTGTAAAATAATCACCTCTCTATCACAGTTTATTCACACTTTCAGGGGTTGTAACTCCCAAGATAATGAGATTCACCATAATTAATAGAGTTTTTAACAAAAAAACAGCTTCAGAATTTGAATCTATCTGAAATCCTTGTTCAGCTCTGGACTGCAGTATCTAAAAGATAACACAACTATAACATATTTAATTACACTTCTGAAGTAGCTTTAAGTGACATTGCAATAGTCTTCTTGGACTGTAGAACGTATTTTGATCTACCAATTATGTTTGAAAGCTGGCTTATATCAACAAAGTTGTTTTACTTCTTAGAAGACAGTCAAAAACTGGGGTATACTGCATAGACTGCCACTGGGTTAAGATAGCTCCTGAGCAACTATTTATTTACTTCCAACATACAAACGAAAAAGAATAAATAACAAGGCATCCAGGAAAATGGAAGGCAAAAGAAAAAGCACATGTAAAAAAAAAGAGAAAAAAATATGAAATTTTATTGGGAGGGAGAGGGGAAATAATTTAGAAACCATAGCCAACAAACAGCTACAAGGCAAATGACCAAGGCAGATCCAAATCCTGACACAGCAATAAGCAGATAAAATTATCTGCTGGATCTCATAACTCCTTTTAGTTGATCAACACACTAACTTCTTTGCGCTGCACCTAACACAACAGGGCTCTGATCAGAGGTACTTCAGGCACGCCCAACATCAAGTGATTCCCTCAGTAGAAACAATGCACAATGACTGGATGGATCAGTGACTGAAATACTTACAGACCATGGATGAGACATGCCAGTAGAACACACCAGGGAAGCTCAAACTGCATTAACAATTTTCCTGAGAACTTGGTATACAATGATCATGCAAGAGGCAAGTGTAAATCTTGCAGTCAGTAGTTCTAAATCCATTCTATAAATAGAATTGCCAATTGTGCCAACGTAGGCCCTTAGTTCATCCATCTCAAACGTTTGACCTCTTGATATTATAACAGAGAATAATAATGTCGGTGCTCAGCCTTTGTTTCTCCAGACTGAGAAGCCAGGGTTTTTAAATGTAGACATTTTTTTGCTAAGGACACTCATAAAAATACAGGCACATAGACATTTATTAGTTTTTGCCATTATTTCTGCCAAAAGCAGAATAAAGGTGCTTGCTAGGATTTTAGCAGTAGATAGATACTTAACTTGAACTAAATTCTGTGTAGTACTTTTGGATTCCCATTATGGGCCTATTAGCTTCCTTAGGTACTTAACAGAGCCACACACTCTGAAGAGTTGTAACTTACTCTGCAAACAAATTTTTAGACGTTGATCTTCCATAGACCTAAACTGTGCAAAAACTGATCACCAATCTGAAAATCTGATCCTGAACATCTGGAAAACCTTCTTTGTCTGAATATTTTCTGAAATGTTTTTTTCTTATTTTTTTTAATGCACTTAAGTACACTATAGCAATTTTCCCAGTCACTAGTGTGTTTCATAACCCGGTCATCCAAGACTTCACATGTATAGTTTTCAAGGGATTAAGCTGTCACATACAGCAACCAGAAATACAAAAGTTAGTTTTCCCTCCAACAATGTAGGTGTTCTGAAAGGAAAACTTTCCCTTGAAGACTGAAGACAGCATGCAAACAGGGCTGGGGAGGAGGAGTTAGCACAGCTACTAATCATGAGCAAGGAGAGCCCTGAACCCACAGGGTCTGAGCAGAAAAGACAGCATCTCTTCCACAACAGGAAGAACAAGGCTCTTCTACCCTCTATGTTCTTGGGATTTTTCTGAGACTAGAAATTGAGTCATCAGAGTGGTACGTCAGTCTTTGACTTGCTAAATGTATTGGAGAATTAATGTGAAAAAAAAGCTATTTTTTTTACTCAGCAAACATATACTCTTATTTTATTAAGAAAGAAATTGCCTGACTTGCTCCTCAATAAAAATGAACTCAGCTAAGTTATCCAAAGTTAAGTTAAGTTAAGTTAACCTTAGATAAGTTACCCAAAGGGAAAACAGTCAAAAGACTGAAAAAGAAGAATTTACATTTCTATCAATATTTTCCCTGTTAGCATTATTGTTACCTTGATGGTCATGTTTTCACAAAAGATCAAGTCTTCTGTGAAGACTACTAAGTTTCAAGCTGCCACCAAAGGCAACTATGCAACTATGTAACTAAAGTATTGGCTTTTCACCTGCTTTGAATCTGTCATATGACAGTTGTTTTATAAGTTTTCATTCATCATCTGTTCTTCACTCAGAGACCTATGTGACAGTGATAGACTTCTGAAATTTAATGAATTTTCATATAGTACTATTTGCCTTTTTTCTGTTTGTGCCAAAGTGCACTTACCAGTGACACTGACAAATTGCATGCTTGGAATTACATCAACTTTGAGCTTACAGGAGAGTTTTTTTTAAAGGCTCACTGACAGATAAGTAACATGAAGGGGTTAGGTTGCTACTCTTCTATACGGCAAAGTGAATTCCATTGGCTTTTCATCTGGCTGATAAACCAAAATGGTTTGGTCTCAGATAACTCTTGGGCAGGAAGAGCTGTTACTACAAGGGTACTTGTGCCTGGGTTACAGTCATGGCATTCATCTTTCATAACAAGCCCTCAGCACCCTTCAAGGCAGGAATGAAAAATGTTTCTTCTATTTAATCCTGTCTCTGAGTTATTTTGTTGGTCGTTGCTTTGACTGATAGGAATTTGAGAGGATGGCAGTGGTGGGAGGGGGAGAAGCATACAAAGGGAGAATCTATCTGTTCTCATTTTCCAGTCCGTATTGACCTTATTTGGTCTGCCATTTTCTTTGGATGCTTGTTATTTTGTTTGTAGAACACTGAGAAAGCCTCAAATGCCTCAGATAGGAATCAGCAAGAGGGAGAAAATGTTTATTATAAAAATTCTTATTTTCTTATATGGTTTCTAAAGAAAATGTACTCATACACTGTGCTTATCTTTGTTTTTTATTCTCCTGATAATTCAGTGCTGTATGTACTTGACCTGGATTTTATTCCTCCTTCTGTTGTGTCAACCCCAGAGGCTTCAAGTAATGCAGTTTAAAAAAAAAAACAAAACAACCCTAAATCAGTATCAACCAAGCATACCAAACCAATCTAGGCTTAATCTTTTTAGCTCACACAAGCAAGGGAAAGCTGTGTCTGACCAGGGCCTCACTAGAGGCCCTCAAAGGTAGAAGATGAAAGGATATGTATGTACCATCATTACACAGCCCAAAGGAGATGTTCTTTGCTCTGCAAAGATTCTTCCTGCAGTTGTGGCAAAACTGCTTTTTCTTTGCCTCTCTGTTTCTTCATTAAAAAAAACCAAAACAAAACAAAAAACAAACTCAAACCAAAACCAAAAACAACCAAACCAACCTGGTTTGCAAATCCCTCCTTCAATTTCAGTGAAAAATTAACAGAGCACACAAGCAGCACACAGACAACAGTAAGTTAACAGTATCTACAATAACTCAGACTCAGCCACATTGGAGAATCACAGCATGAAATTCAGATACCTAGTGTAGATTCATAAACAAGGTTTAACCCCCTCTGGCCAATGGAAATACAGAGGCTCCTCCAAAAGATTCATAACATTTTGTGTGGAGCTTTTCTCCCCCCCCCCCCCT
>NW_009952990.1:7037721-7044043 GCF_000747805.2 Chaetura pelagica
TAAAAATTTTGTGTGGGGTGTTTTCCCCCCCCCCCCCCTTTTTTTTTTTTTTTTCCAATGACTGAAAAGATAACCTAAATACCAACAGTAGCAATGGTCTTCAGTCTATGTATTTATCACAACGGCGCTTTCCTTATCAAGCAGTTCCCACTGATCACCACCAGTCTTGTGGGGTGTTCTTCACAAAGGACATCATACCCTGGTGATCAAGGAGCCTCCCTCCAGTATGTCAACAAGGCAGCTCCTGAGAGGCAACTGGTCTTTATTATCATTGAATGGAAAAAGATGCTTACATGCTACCAGCCTGCCCCTACTACATTATTTAAAAGAGAAACAAACAAAAAAGTCGCAGGCTCAATCAATCTGTTTATGCCTCAAGCTTGAAGGAGCCTGCAGCTCTGGGAAAGTTGGAAAGTTAAGAAAAAACATCTGATTAGAGCTACAGAAACCATGAGCTGGCACCTAATCTCGAGATCAGTATATCTCAAGCAAATAAAGGAACTCTTGGGAGCCAAACATCTCTGTAAATAGAACCATTAATTTAGAAACTTAATTATGAATTTGTAGTCTACCATGGGCACACAGTTTCAAATCTTCTGGACTGCAAACTGCTTCAGCATTTCTAATTCCTTTTCTAGGACTCTTCAAGAGTGTGCAAAAGTGGGTGACATAACAATTATGCTATGCAAATAAAATGCTACACACATGTAAATGAGCTCTGTCAGGACAGTAGGCAGACATTTGGAAATCCAGATCTTAAAATGTAACAGCACGACTCTGTCATTTAGAAAAGGAATTTTCACTTGCTATCATTATCCATGGTTACTTGCCAACATCACTTGATAAAAATCTGAGGTACTAATATATACATAGCTTGATCTAGAAAATCAAGAAAGTCATTAACCCTAAGCAATATATGCTTATCTGTGCTGGTGATGCTGTCAGTATTTAATTTCCTGTAGATCATAAATTCAATAAAGTGTTGACAGTGCTGCCTAGAGTAAGTAGGGGGAAAATTCCCTTTTTAATATCTCATCCCATTGATCATTTTCTTTACTAGTGAAGCTCTCTTTAAGGCATTTGGACAGTACAATCATTCCTGAAAGTGTCAAGAGGAATATGATTCAGAGCATCTCTCCAGCCAAAATAAAAGGGGGAAGGGAAGCAAATGGGGTTTACTTCCTGTCATTCTCCTTTTCTTGAGTTTTCTGGCATTTTTTTTCTTTTGGTCATGTCCTACATTCTTCTGAAGGATTATTCTGTTTAAGAAATGCTTTTCTCTGAGAAAGCAGCTTACTAACATAATTTCTCTTTCATTACTTGACATTTAATGCAATGTTTTTGGTTCTCTGTTTTATTGAGACTGTTATCCAAACAATCACTTCTACTCTGCATATGTTAATGGCCCCAGAAATACTACTATACTGTGTAAGACCTGATGCTCTTCCCAAATAATCAGATGTCTACCACCAAGACAGGGAACAATCCAGACAGATGGTGCTTGAACAAAAGTGTATGGAGGTGAACAGAAGTCACTCCCTTGACTCAGCCCCCAGGAGGAATGAGCTGCAGCCTCCTGTCAAAAACGCACTGCACCGAAATATTAAGGAATGGCCTGTATGTGTAATGCTTTTGTGCTGGAGATCTTAAAATTGGAATATGGCTAAACCTGCAGAGTGAATTCAAGTTTTGCACAGTTATTTATGTATATCCTGTAAAGTCTAGCAACTTCAGAGCAAACAGCTTGAGAGTAACTTATTTTAGACTTTTAGACTAAACAATGTGCATCAGCCCTCTCTAATTCATATTCAACTGGGAACCGTCTGGCTATTTTAGAGTTGATGTATCTGTCAAGTGAAAAGAAACATCAAATAAAAAAAGTGCTTTATTCAGAGACATCAGAAGTATGGTCACATTCTTATAGGGTTATGTTTATAAACCTATGAATAGTTAATATTTAGCAACACATGTAGTTTTAAAATTTATATAAACCAGCACTACTACTGCAGCAGCCTACTTCAGTATTCAGTACTGTACACAAAAGATCTCACAGATTTTGGAGAGGCTCTGTTATGCTAAGGCTTATCAGTTGAAGTAAAACTCTGGATGGCAACAGTCAGCTGTTCTCCGTGGGCAAGTTAGCACCTTGTAGTCTTTTTAGTGACATTCTAGATTCTTTGTGTTGTGTGAAATGGAAATCTTAGTAGAAATTCATTGAGAGGAAGTTTGGACCACTTTGTAGATTGCTACAGAAGCCTACAGTCCAATTATACTCCTGGAGAGAAAAATATATATTGGAAGGCTGCCTCAGTGGCAGGACAGCAATGTTTAACCAACGGCAGTTCTTACTCCATCATCCCAGTGTGATTAGTAGTTACAGAACTTTTAGACACAATTGAGATTTTCACTGTAGGAGCAGAACTGCTATAATGATCCAGCCTGAGGAGAATATCCTGCAGGGAACCCCAGATCTGCCTGACTCTACCTTTGACTAGAACCAGAGTCATCGAAACATCTTATTCATATGAGTAAGAACCACACCATGACTCTGTTTTGAATATGAAAGAACTGTTTCTTGCACCTTCAGAGTATTCCCAGAATGCCTGTCACAAACATGAAAAGCAGTGCCCTGTGTAGCTTTGTATGATTCTTGATGAGTCTAGCCATTCGAGTTCTACAACTGGCATACATTGACCAACCACATTGGTAGGAAAATGTTGACAAGTAATATCCATATGGGCAGCTAAGAGAATGAAAAACTCTTAAAATATTTCTTAAGTTTGATTATTTTTTTTTTTTTTTCCATCAGAACTCATAAGGCAAGAATGCAACTGATCCACAGGAACAGACAATCTGGAAAAAACAACAACATTTCCTTGGCAAGAGGACATACTGGGAGGTGTTCAGAGTGCTTTTTTCCTCCAAAAATTACTGCAACAAGAGTTACATCTTTTTTAAAAAGGGAATTATTTAGGAGTCAGTCTAAAAATGAAAAACACAATTTCAGATTTCCAAAAAGCTCTTTTAGTAAAAAGGGCAAATGCTATTTCTGTTACTCAGCTACTGGAGATAGGAAATGAAAATCAGAAACCTTATTGCTGCTATAGCTGGGGAGTCAGGGAACTATCCCATTTTGAAATCCTCCTGGCAAACAAGTGAGTGAGTGTTTAGGCAGTGCAGATCTACGGTCGCTGTTTTCAGAGCAACGGCAGAGCAAAGAGTCATAGAACTATTCAGGTTGGAAACGGTTGCGAAGGTGCCTGGAGATGAAGGAGAGGGTATGTCAGCCAGAGAAATGTCTTTCTCTGAGGACTCTTCAGTAACAAAAAGTGTACCAGACAGGACTGAAAAAACCTGAGTGCCTAATCCCTATTCACCATCACTCCTATTCATCCACCCATTGATGATGGTGGATTGTGTGTGTTGTCCTCCTCAGCAACTCATCACAGATGGCCAGTTATGAAGGAGTTCTGTTCACTGCCACAAGCCCCACTGTCCTCTGAATCATGACTGAAGACAACAAGCAGTTTCAAAATCCCAGAAGCTGAAGGAGATAACCTCTAGCATGACAGATCACAATGGGAAAGATTTACTGCCACAGCAACAGAAACGTGCAGAAAGAGTGATAAAAATGAAAGTAGGACTAATACTGCCCTTTGGTTTGTAAGAAAAGTCATGTCCTTCATTTTTTAAACTAATAGGTTAGAAAAGATCTTGCTGCATGGCTATTTGTTTTGGGTTTGGGTAGGGTTTCTTTCTCTTAAGATGGTAAGGTATGAAAAATTGAAGTTACATAAGAAAAAACATTTCCTCATGGCTTCTAGAACACTTTTGACAGATTTTAAAGCTTAAAGCAGTCATGAAAATCTAGAAAGGCCCATCAACATTAAAACAGAACAGCTGAGTAGTTCTTGTCAAAAACCCCACAAATCCTCCATTAACCATAACATGTTATTAGGACAACAAATCCAGATGACCTTAATTAAAAAAAAACCAATACCCTCCTACATCCACAATAAATAGTAGGACAGGATTACTGTGTTCTGGTATTATCAGGTAATTTTGTATTTCTCTTCATCCAGTCTACGGTAAAAAGTCACTAATGCTTTATCATGCTCCTTGCAAACAACTAGTTTGTAGATTTTGTGAATGAAGCAAGATGAAATAATAATAAAATGAGAAACAGCTGTAGACAAGAGTAAAAGTGCCTTTGAACAGAAACTGTATGCAACACATGGCATATTCGGTGGTACACACATCCACTACTTTTACCTATGTACAGTTTCCAAAACTGCCACTTCTGCATGTAAAATTGTAAGAATTCTCCATATCCTGCAAAGAACAGGTGCCTCTTCATTATTACGTTTTATGAGTGTTCTCGGTACATCAGGTTGTGTGTTTTTTTCACTTATTTTGAATTAATTTAATTTTAATTTTATTATTTTTAAATACAATTATAACTTGTTTATGCTTCAATTCTTTTGAAAGAGTCTATTGCTGAAAGCAATTGTTTGAATTTCCCACTTGTCTTCTGTGTCTGGTTGCTTTAGAATCAATAATAACAGTAATGTTCTTATCTACAAAAGAATTAATACTTTAAGAAAAGTCTTTAACTTGTAGTTTAACAGCTAAAAAGTCTGTAAGTTAGAATACATGTGTCTCATCTAGCTATCAATAAAAACAATCTGACCCTTTACTGCTTTATGTACTTGTGGCAAAACTGTAACTCAACATATCTAGCTTCCTTTGCTACATAATCACCAAGAAACAAGTAAAATAGGAACTGAATTCCATCCTATCCAAGGGATGGCAAGTTTAATTAAATCAATATTGTCTTTATTAATTGAATTTGAAAAATATCTGTTACTCTTTCCATAAAGAATGCTGACTCTTCATCCTACTAATGATTCAGGGTTTTTTAATTCAGAAAACTGTAGCCCTGACAAACCATGAACTGCTTAGCATTGATTCATGGGCACCACTGAATATAAGCTAAAATACTATATTCAAATATATTAAGAAATCAGCAAGGTATATTTTTATTATTGTGAAATTTCATTTCTTTAAGTACCACAAGCTACCCACCCCATGGCTCTGTGTTTATCAGGCATGAGGCCTGAAGTATGTCTGTAGCTTTCATACAAAAAGCAATAAAGATGACATTATGGTATATTTTTCCTGGGAATAGAAGCTTGTGCCACTTGCATACATTCCAGTAAATCTCTTTTCATACTCTCCTACTCTACAAGATGGGCCACTGAGCTGGAAATGTACCCGCCAGAAATGTGGGCTTCTGTTCTTACAATTAATTAAACAAACCTGTTGAAATGTAAAAAATTTCTGGGTTGTTCTGAAGAAAGGGTGTGGGCGCAAAGATAATCAATACATTCTGAATACTCTTTAAGGCTTCCCTAGCTCAGAAATAGCAGTGAAAGACTAGTAGGGCTTTGAGAAGGAATGCTGCTTAATGAGCACAACAGCTCTGGCTAGTCCAGGGGTGCTGAAAAGAGGCAAGGTACCACAGAAATTTTTGACAGACTCAGGGGCAAGCCAAGGTTTTTAACAGAGCACTCAGGATCTCTAGTATTATAACCATTATAACCTCTCAGCATGCTCCCTCTGCTTATCCATGGGCTTTAGGACTACTGCACAGCTTCAGCTTACTCCACAAAGGCTTGTGTGAGGCAGCAATTAAGTGACTGATGGAAAAGGTCAGGAAAAGAAACAGAAGATACAGGTTAAGAAATGAAAATCCTCAATCACCAAGAGAATACATATTTTTCTATGTCCCTTATATGGTCAAAATACCATGAACTAACTGCTTTTTAAAATGTTTTAGAAGACCTAAATTAAGTATTTACTTCCACCTTCACATTATACATTCCAGTGTATGTGTTTTTGTGCCTGTGGCTGCCTATGGCAAGACTGCACCTCAGTAAGAATGGCACTTTGCTGAGGACCAGCCATCCTGAGCAACTGGGTGTCACATCTGCAGCCCATCTGCAAAAACGAAGACACAGCCTCTGTCCACCTGAGGCTCATGTTTGATGGAGTTACCAAAATACATCTTGAGAAAAGGCAATGATCATTAAGGAACAATGCTAATCTGAGTAAGCTGAACCTGCTCTGTGAAGGGTTTTTAGATAAGGACCAGTTAGTACCAGAAAACCAACAGCTATGACTTTTGTGTATTACCCAGCAGCCCTGGACCTTGACTCCTTAAGAGACCAGCACAGATGACTCCCAGATCTGTGGTAAGCCAGGAAAAAGTCAGATAGCATCAGAACTTACCACCACCACATTTCCAAGAAGCTGCCCCCCC
>NW_009952990.1:7044240-7052928 GCF_000747805.2 Chaetura pelagica
CCCCCCCCCCCTTTCCAAAAAGCGCCCCCCCCCCCCCCCGATGGCAACCTTCACAACAGCTAACACCCTACTGGTCCAAAGGTGACTGAGGTTGAGACATAATCTCTTAGGAGAGACCATGCTCTTCATGACCATGCTCAATGAACTACAATTGTCTGGCTTATTTGTTTTAGAGGGGCTTGTCTGCACCTCACACAGATAATTCTACAAGCCAAGCCTTGAACTAGAATCTTATTTGAGCTACTCTACATATATCTTACAAATTCAATATTTACATATTAAAAAAGAACGTTTTTCTCTCATGAATGTAAAAGAGACACAACAGGAACACACATTACTTCCTGCTGCTCCATCAAATATCTCCTTAAGCACTTCAGAATACATTTGGTCTAGCCACTTAATGAGAGCTTTATGAAATCATCATAAAGGACTACCTTCCACAGGAAAGATTTGAAAGCAAACTAGCTCCAGATTGCACATATTTCATAAATAATCCATGTAATTTTTTAACTAATTCTGGCTGATGTTGTTAGACAAATTTAATAAACTTTAATGGCCCTCATCTTGGTATTATTCCATTGGTCTCAGTTCCAAATAAAGCTGAGTTCATAACCTGTTTTCTCATTAGATTGGCATAGATTTCCGGCTCCTCCTTCTCATCTATCATGAGAAAATCTGTTTCTCATGCACTAATAGCTGAAGTTTGACAAAATTTAGTTTATACAATGCACCTAAGCAATCCAATTTTAGGACGCATCATGCAAAGCTACCAGATACTTTTTATACATAATGCTTTTTATTTAATATCCAGCTGAATCTTGTTCCTTTTCATTAAAATACAAGCTAACAAACAAAAAAACCCACTAAAAAAAAATTCTGAACTTCTTAATGTCCCCTTTTGAGGACAGTTCCACTTTTTGTACTGTTTACAGTTGTAGTTCAAATTGTGACTTCGTAATGTGGTCTATAACGCTTGCAAATTGCCATGTTATGTATGCTAATTATCTGTTAAAGATGCAATAGCTCTTAAGTACCTAGCCTGCATAGGTATTGAAACGCTAAAGCTTTATTTTGCTTTGCCATCACCAGGTAATTTACTTTAATTTTAAATGTACTTTGTCATTTCTAAACATTTAACCCCACTAATACAATAAAATATTCTCTTTATGGTTTATGATAAAAAACATTTATTTGAAACACAGTGAATCGCAGGTAAAAATGCAGAAAGCACAACAGCACAAGTTTTTCCAACATAGTATCTTAACAAGGCATTGCTGTTGCAAGTCTCATCATTCCCCATTTCACACAATACAAGAAATCCAAAGACTTACTGAGCATCTTCCCCTAGCTGTCATGCAGACTGGGGTGGTATTACCTATTGTGCAGAGAAAAGCTGGTTTCACAGAGAATAAAACAAAAGAACTAAAGGATTAACAGGGACAAATTTACTTTCTAGTATGGAATCTCCTGAAAAGATAGCTAGGTAGAGCACCTAGTTCCTCCAATCTCCAAAGCAAATTGGCCACTGATCTTGCATGCACACAATGCTCTTGAGTAGTACTTCAAAATGCCATGTGATGTATTTAAACCACACAGCAATTTGTCTTTGCTAGTTTAAAGGTTACTATGTCTAAAAAAGACGAACTCATACATTAGTTTTAAAAACCACTGCTAAAGTAGCAATTTGGTGCAGTTCTGTGAAGTAGTGCCTTTGCAAGCATTTAAGAAAGAAAAGTCTTCATCCCATGCCACCCATACATAACCAATTATCCACAGTGGAAGTGATGTGCATGCCTGAAAGGAAAAGAAGTCCCCGGACATGGATTTCACAATAATGACAGCACCTCTCCAAAGCAGACAGGAAATTGCTGAATGGATGATGCTACATTTCTTGTACCACATGAATCCAAAGGTTCCTTTGCAAGACCAGAACCAGGATGAAAATTATAGGACCTTTTTCCTCCAGTTTTGATGCTCAACTCACTAACTTGTTCAATTTTTTTACTTGTAAATGAGGTTGTATGTGTTTATTTAAATACCCTACATACAAGACAATGAAAGACAATGAAATCTGTCAAAAAACCAAACCAACTTCATGTAATGCTGTAGTGGTTTTGGGCCCAACACAACAACAAAGGAACAGCCCCACGGCCGCTCACTCAGCTCCCCCCCACACACACTCTGGCATGAGGAGGACAAAGCTCATGAGAAAAGACAAAGGACAAGGAGGGATCTTTACCAATTTAGGTCCCGGGCAAAACAGACTCAACTTGGGGAAAAAAAATAAATAATAATTTCATACTAATCAAACACACACAGGACACAGACACACACAGAGCAGGGCTTTAATATGTTACCAGGCTGGGGGGTCCTGCTGCTCCTGCCTCCTCAGGAAGAAGGATTCCTTACAGTCCTGCCCTGCTTCCCCATGGGGTCCCTCCCATGGGAGAGAGTCCTCCACCAACCTCTCCTTCATGAGTTCTTCCCATGAGGTCCGGAGCTGCTCCAGCCTGGGCTTCCCACAGAGTCACGGGGGCTTCAGGAACAGCCACCTCCCCTGGCACCGGGGGCTTCCACAGCTGAGCAATCAGAGCCCAGAGGCAGCAAATCCTCTGGCCACAACATCCAAGTCCACTGGCCAAGTTCACCCCTCCTGGTGCCTCCAGAGAATGTTCCACCATGTTCCTCCCTGAGTGCAGGGGCACAGCTGCCATCTCGCCATGGGTTGCAGGGAAACTTCTGCTTGGGCACCTTCTTCCCCTTCTTCCTCACCAGCCACCAGTACTGCTCTCCTCCTCCAGCACAGCTCTTCTCCCTCCTCCTTCTCTGCTCAGGACTTACAGCCACTGAGGCGCATCTATTGTCTCTCTAATGGCTCCTTGGCTGGTTTTGGAAGCAGGGGGAGCTTCTCAGCTTCTTACTGGAGTCACTCCTGGGGCCCTTCCCCCGCTACCAAAAAACCCACCAAACCAGAACAAATGCAAAAGATATATTATCAAGACTGTGTTAAGTACACAGTGACGGTGATGGCAACCATCTTTCCAAGACACCTTTTCTGTGAACTCCTACAAGAACAATAACTTATTCGGCAATAAATTACACCGTAAATGCTCAAACACCAGACTGTGCCACAGGGCCCTTCATGTACAAACAAACAAAGAATCTCTCAGTGGTATAAAGCAATTACTTATTAGCCAATGGCAGAACTGAGATGTTTCTTGCAAGACACGCCAGTCATCACTTATCTCAGTCACCTGGTAATAGATGCAACAGAGAAAGGAGGGCAGAGATAAAAAAACTCTACTAAATCTCTTAAATAGTGTAATAAAAGCATCAATAGAAAATTCTTCCCTTACAATTGTTTTGATCCTGAAGTAGATTAGGTACAGCATGCAGAGAAAAAAAAGAACCAGGTTGCTACTTTTCAGTGCAATGTGACAGGAGAAGCAGTACAACTGCATCTGGACATCAGGCGTAGTGGGATATTGAAACCACTTGCACATTCAGTCCCTTGCAATCTGGAGCACAAAGCAAATGAGCTGTAGAAGGGCTACTGGCAATTAGTGTTGCCTCTGCATCTCAAGAGATGCTACCTGAAGTGCAACTCTGAACAGGAGTCCTTCCCAGGCCCCCTGGGAACTGACAGATGACAGCAGTTTCCAAGGATTTTTTACTCTGGCTCTGCTTCAAATTACAGCAAAACTGAAACACTTGGAAGGAAAATTCCTTGGCTCTCCTGTTTATTAGCTTATTATTTGTACTTCTTTCTGAAGAAACCAAATTATACGAAAGATGAATGGAATCACTGTAAAACTGAGAATTAAAAAAAAAATCTATTCCAAAACATTAAAATGTGCTCTGGCAGTTTTTTTCATTTTTTTCAATAAAGACAAAAGTCTACTGCAGTTGACCTGCTTTTGCGAAGTATTTTGATTTCAACGGAGCTGCATTTTCCAGGAGAGTTTCACACACCCAAAATTGGTAGATTTCTCCCATCTGTCTCTCACTCAGCCAAGATACGCATTTAAATTGTATTCATTTTTTATCTTCAGCTCATTAAACAGACTTCGACATTCCCCAACTGAGTCCTATTTTTCCATTTTCCACCACAAAACTATTTATCTCTTGCCGTGTGAAAGTGCATGAGTACAGGGTCTGCCAGAGGTGGTTTCAGTGTGGTACCATACCTTGGCACAATAAATACAGCAATAAATGCAGCACATTTAAAGTTCCACAAACTTCTCTACAAACAAATATTCCAGGTTCCAGGTTTGAATCAACTATCGGTTTGAAACAACCCACTGCTTTGTCAACATTGCGGCTGGCATAAGACAGCATAAAGCCTGATGAATTAGGCCCATGTGTAGTGTCCAGTGCTATCCCCTGTTCTCCAGCTAGGTAATTTATTAATTAATTAATTAATTTTTTTTCAGAAAATGAATGAGTAATACAGGATGAATCATAGAAATGACAGTTGGAAAAAACTTCTAGAGGTCATCTAATCCAACCTCCCACTCAAACCAAGGACTATCACTAACACAAGATGATGTCAGCTGCAACTGTGCTTAGCTAACCCTAAAAAACCTCCAAGGGCCAGAAAAAAAAAAAAAAAAAAAAAAAAAAAAAAAAAAAAAAAAAAAAATAAATGAAATCTGTCAGATGAGAAACCCATCAGACAATTCAGAGTTAAAATGGACTAAATATAGAAAGCATAGTAACACAAGTTGATAATAAATATGATACAATCATATTTGAAACAGCACAGACAACACTTTAAATTAGACTACTTGAATTTCAGGCACACCTGAAATTCAGCAGTGCTAAGACCAACAGGCCTCTCAAACTTCTAAATCCAGAAGATGTCATGGAGGGAAGTGCAAAAGTGTCCAGGAAAATAACAAAAGTGATGGGGGAACTGGGTGGCTGAGGCATTGCAAGATCATGCATACCTCTTTTTATCTGGGTCACTAGTTTAAAACTGCATGTGTACAAACACATTCCTCACTGTGGAATAAAGATGTGACAAAACAATCCTCAAATAGAGTGAGTAGTCCTTCCTTTCTTTTTGCCTGCCTTCAGAAATAATCCACGTCATGGCATACACTCTCATTTGGCTACATCAGTGCGTTCTACATACACCTAGGATACCAAAAAGTTCAGTCTGGCATTACATCTTCCCTAAATCTGCCTGGAAAATACTTCTGGAAATAAAAAGACTGTATGCCTCTGAATCTCAAACCACAGAAATTGATCCAGATGGGAGAAGGAAAGGCACCATAAGCAGGACCTCTAATTTGTCACGTGTCTTCTCTTTGCAGCAAGCCCATGTATGAGCAACTGTTTTTATACACAATTCTTCATTCACCTCCTTTCAGAGATGTCTTATTTGTCCATAGATTTATCTGTAGGAGGGTAGGAAGCAAACAAAACTCAGAAGCAAGCTGTCTGGTAGCTACAGACACTCTTAGAAAACCTCTATAGGTAGTTGGTGGACATACATTTGACTACGAATTGTAGATCCAGTGTACAAAAACACTTTATGCACTTTATGCATAAACGAGTTTTGAATATAGAAAAAAATGTAGCTTATTTGAAAAGTTGAACATGTTTCTGATAACTTTTCATATTTGCAGAAGGGTCTAAAAGTTGCATCTTGCAAAAGATGTGAGCCAGAGCTCTATGCATGTGTTAGGAGACTGGAGGATCTTCAAGCACGCAGCAGCCAATAAGCATCGCAACTGGCACTGTAGTTTGCAGGATCTGCTCCATTCTGAATACTTCAAAAGCACTTTTAATTAATTCTGTTCCTCCTGTTCAAGTTACACTGCTGATGAGAAACACTCAACTCTTTACATCAGCCTTCCTCCTAGAACTCCATCTCATTAGCCATATTACAAAAGAACTAGGGGCCACCCCATTTCCTAGCAGGCAAGTGTCTCCTCCTGGTTTGGTGTTACATGGCCTTTACTCTTACGGTTTATTCGGAGGACAAACCTCATAAGCAGACAGTGGCATACCCACTGGGCTGCAAGGACAATTTCTTTCAATTAGGGTCAGAGGCATGCCTGAGTGAAAAGCTCATCAGTCAGTTGGTGATCCTGTCCTATCAAACAGACCAAAGATCTCTGCTTTCAGAAGAAAAAAAAAACTCCAGCATTTTTTTCCTAATCAAAGGCATGTCTTTTAAAGAGAGAAAATAGAACAAACTTCCAAATTACAAAATGGAACCTAATAACATTATAAGCAATTGCCTTGAATGTGTTAGCACATAGGGTATTCTGCTGTTCTTCAGAGCATTTTACAAACATATTCAATTTTATTCTGTTTAGAATAGAAATCTTAATCACAAGGAGTGTTGATTATATAGTATCTGCAAAACTGCAGCCGTGCTCTTCTGAATAATCTCCCACCTTAGAAAAAAAAAGCTTTCAAAAATATATTAAATCATTCTTAAGAAATGCTAATGTTAACAAACATAAATGAAGAACTGTCCTGAAGACACTGAATTGTAATGACATTTCATTTATATCTACAAATGAAATGCTTTTCTCCTCTCTAAGCTTAAGTGTTATTATGCCTGATTACATTTTCAGACTTTTCCCCATTCTTTTGTTCCCCCATTGGACTGTGTTTTACAAACAGGTTTAAGCAAAAACAGTTAACATTTCCATCATGAGGACACTCATCTCACTTAATTGTGTAGAGTTCAGACATTTCTGGGATGACTAAAATGTATATGGCTTTGCTTAGCAATGCAAACTTCCTTGATCTTCTTGAGCACAGGGTAAGACACAATAGTGTTTTTTTCCTTTGCTTTTAGTGAAGACAAAAAATTAGACGGATTTAGGTCAAAGAAAAAAGAGCATACAAAAATGCTGTAGAGTTAAAATTCAGCTGCAAGAGTAGCAACATATACTAATTAATTATAAACTTCATGAATACTTACTCAAAGATAATGTCAGTTACCACAGTATTTGCAACATTTTCCTTTAAAACATTATCTCACTATTCTAGCCTAATGCTGCAGTGACATTTTCTGTTTATCTCACCTTCCTAAAATTTTTCCTTTCCTCTTTGTCACCATGAGAAGTGAAATTATCATTGTGGTGCTGTGAAGATGTCCTATTTTCTGCTAGTAAAAATGAGGCTGAATTCAAACACCAGGGACAATATATTGAAAATATTTATCCACTTCCTGTTCCATTACTTTACTGTCAACATGTTATTTACCTGAGTATTTTAACAAGGAAGAATCACTGCAAACACCAAGTTCTATACTGGTTCTCCCCCAGTACTTTTTACCTATTCCAAATTAGTCAGTGACAAGCCCACACATTCCATCTACAAGCTCCTGTGATGGTGACAAAATTAAAACTGAAAATATTTTCCTGTCTCTTGGATTTGGGATTTGTTTGTGGGGGAACGGAGATACATTATTTTTAAAAGGACATTGAATTCTGGAGGTGTTCATACTTTGTTGAAAATTCTATTTCCATAAAAAACCAAATAATAGAATCACAGAATGGTTTGGGTTGGAAGGGACCTTAAAGATCACCTAGTTCCAAACCTCCTGCATGGGCAGGGACACCTCCCACTACACCAGGTTGCTCAAAGCCCCATCCAGCCTGGCCTTGAACACTTCCAGGGAGGGGGCATCCACAGCTTCTCTGGGCAACCTGTTCCAGTGTCTCATCACCCTCACAGTAAAGAATTTCTTCCTAATGTCTAACCTAAATCTACCTAAATCTACCCTCTTTTTAAAACCATTACCCCCTATCCTATCACTATACACCCTTGTAAAAAGTCCCTCCCCAGCTTTTCCGCAGGCCCCCTCCAAGTACTGGAATGCTGCTGTATCTTTCCTGCTTTTCCTCCCAAAGTGGGACAAAAAGCGTTTATTCGATAGCTTTTTTTTTTAATGGAATACGCTAGAAGTATTGTTTTCAAAAAAGAAAGAAAAAGCCATTACGGAAATGGCAAAGAGTGTCATGCTCTGTGCGATACCTGTAAGTCCTACAGCCTCCAGAACTTGTCCCTGAGCAGCCAGGCTGCCAGCGAGTGGCACAGGGAAGAGAACAGGAGTGAACACCAACTTAGGAGCCAGGCTGAGGTTGGTGCCCTGCTGTGACCACAGGCTGGCAGCTGGAGAGGCAGGAGGGAGAGCACACCGAAGCTAGAGGAGCCAGCAGCAAGGCTGCTGCTGTCAGGGCAGCTATGAGAGAGGAGCTATTGGTGAAACACCTGACAGGGCGATGTGCTGGATTGGTGGGTGGCAGGAGGGGCCCCACGGGTGGCGACTGCCAGGAGCTGAAGAGCTCTCCGAGCTCCAAAAGCAGCTAATCAAGGAGCTGTTAGAGAGACAAGAGATGCGCCTCGGCGCTTAACATACGAAAGAACTGGTAAGACCTGAGCAGAGCGAGCAGTTGAAGAGCTGAGCTGGAGACGCAGATCCCTGCCCCTGGGTGGTTGGTGAGGAAGAAGGGGCAGAAGGTGCCCAAGCAGAAGTTTCCCTGCACCCCATGGCGAGATGGCAGCTGTGCCCCTGCACTCAGGGAGGAACATGGTGGAACATTCCCTGAAGGTGCCAGGAGGGGTGAACTTGGCCAGTGGACTTGGATGTTGTGGCCAGAGGATTTGCTGCCTGTGGACTCTGATTGCTCAGCTGTGGAAGCCCCCGGGCCAGGGGAG
>NW_009952990.1:7053196-7082296 GCF_000747805.2 Chaetura pelagica
TTTTTTTTTCCCCAAGCTGAGTCTGTTTTGCCTGGGACCTTAATTGGTAACGAACCCTCCTTGTCCTTTGTCACTACCCATGACCTTCTAGTTGGCCTTTGTCCTCCCCAACATGCAGTGTGTGTGTGGGGGGAGGTAAGTGAGGGGCAACGGGCTGGTTCTTTGTTGCTGTGTTAGGCCCGAACCAGAGCAGAGGCACTGCCCATCGCCTTCATCAGGGCAACAGTGACTGTGCTACAGGGAAGACCCTTTCATTCTTCCTTTTGGGAGGGTGGGTGCTGAAATACAGCAAAACTCACTTCTTGCCCCAGTTACTGAATGTACTGATTGATGGGCCAGTCTTAGTCCAACCAGCCATTGAAAACGTGACCACTGTAATGTTGTGGCCATAGCATAAATTGTACTCAACCTGTAATTCCACATAGAACAGGAAATACAGACAGAATAAAAATATATTTTAATTAAATACACTGCAAGATGAGAGGAAGAGCAAAAAAAAGAGTTCAAGCTTGTTCTCCTCCCTCTCCCAAGGCAAGATTCAGATCTCCACAGACAGATTCACACACAGATCTCACATGTGACATCAAGGGCTGCAGCAAGCTCCTAATCAATTCAGCTGACAATGTTAATTTCTGGGAAAATCAAAAGGCAGATGGATTTCATGTTATGCTATACACTTTGCAAATTAAGTTGCCAGTGGTTACTGCAAAAGCACTAAATCCATGAGATAGGGAGGTGTTGTTATTAACTATACTGTACTGTAATGCTGCTGAGTTTCAAAAGCATCACTGATAAGTTAAGACTTCCCTAGAAAGGCAGATGCAGAAGTGCTCCAAATAATAGTAAAAAGCATAATCAACCAAAGAGGAAGGATCAAAGGGGTGCTATGGTAAACATTAATTCATTCATTTCAGTGAATTGCTAAGGTTTCAGAGAAAGGATGGAATTGAAACTCCTAAACCAGTCAATAACTGTGTATAATACATCTCACAGAGGCTTCCTTCAAGAAAAGATAAGGCTTTCTCTGTCATTTAAAGCACAGGACATTAGTGATAACTTGAACACAGTGAGCAGGAAGAATGAATTTGACAAAGCTTCTGTCACAGGTTCAAACAACTATTTAATAGTTAACTTTTGTATTCTTGATGAACAGGATGGCAACTTCCTTTTACAAGTCTTAGTGCTAGTATATAATTTGCAGTATTTTGCTCAAGAAGGTGAAAAAAAAAAGAAGAAAAACAAACCAAAAATACATGAAAGTAGTAACCCTGTCTGGCTGCATTTGCCAGGGGAGTCAACACAGACCAACATAGAGGTACTATAGCTATAGCTAGCTATATAAACAAGGTTAGTGAATCAGCTGATTTATCATGACACTGTTCCACCCTCTGGTTCATATAAAATACTGTTTTCCAGGGTGAGTCACTCAACCTGAATTATAACTTCAGAGTACTTAGATGGATCATAGCTCTACACTGCAGCAAAAACTGATTCTTAATCAACAAACCCATTCTAGGTAAGTAAGACTGTCACTCCAGCCAACAGAACAATACAAGCATTATTACACATGAAAAAACGAAAATAAGAAAAAACTTTTAAAATAAAGACATTCTAGGTCTTTACACTTTATCGCAAATATTGGACTTATCTGGACCTGATTTGCTGCTACATTAATATGCTGCACACTTCAAAACTTCCTTGAAGCCATTGAAATGGTACCTGCTAAGCACAAAACTTATACGCTAGGGTAACAGGTTGTGAAACCTCAGATGAGGTACCTGAGCAAAAGTTAAATAAAACTGAATAAGAACCATAAAACCCATATCTAACAGCTGTTTTTGAACTGCCAGTGAAATGTACAGCCTCAGCATCAGTATCACTGAATTGTGCTACTGAGCCAACAGTACACCAAAAGCAAGCATCCTGGCATGGATTAGTCAGAGTGGTGTCCTATTATACTCTGTAACTGACAAACAAATATTTCTCATTTGAATGGAGGGTACACATAAATTCAGGGCAGCATAATACCTGGTCAGGTATACAACGAGAAAGTCACTATTGCCAAGAAAGTAAGAGCAGTAATAGGAGTATGGAAAAGAAAGCCCAGGATGCAGAATTGCAGAAGGGCTAGTTTGGGAAATGGAATAACAACTGAAATTTACATTAATTCAAATTTGACTATTCTCAAGATGTTAAAAATTAAAAGTATATGAACATAAAAAACATTATTCAAGCCAAAGAACCCATTTAAAATGTTTTCAGCAAAAAAAGTGTTATGATTCCCATTACCACCTTTGTTCTGATAGAAACAGTCAACAGGTCACAAACTTACCAGCTTGACTTACAGTTCAGGACTGGACATGCAGGTTCATTACATCACAAACATGAGCTATCTTGATTACACAGGGTTGAACATGTGAAAGATTCATCTTCTGACATAAAGCAAAAAAAACCCCAAACCAACCCAAACATACAAAGCATCAAATATATATATTTATATGTTCTATAGGTCACCTCAAAACATACTAAACCAGATGTTTGCTTAGCTGTGTTCTGCTTTATGATACATATTATCCTTTAAAGACTTCAAGACAAAAGCTTAAACTCTTCCCTCCAAAAGAAGTTTCAAAACTTTAAAGTTGTGTATGCACAGTATCTCATGATGCAAAAATATTCACTATTCTTGAATGCACAATAACTTTTTTTCAAAATTCTACGAAGGAACAAAAAAAGGTATTTATAGTTAACAAGCTGAATAAGTATGTGACTCAAGTTGTTATTTTTATTCTCATATGCTTATTTTACCAGGTACAATAATTTTATGGTTCTCAAAATCTAAAATGAAGTGTGAAAGCACCAAATGTGAATCAACATTAATTTGACTGAATAACAATGATTAAGGAATAATTTTCTGAAGACAATTTACTATTTTAAAATATTGTGTTTAATGTGTTTGGAGATAAAACTGTACAATGTAAATTTAGAACTAAGAACTGAGATGCTACCTTTCTTCACTAATATTCCCATTTGTGTTTTTTTTCATTGGTTTCCTAAACTTACTGTTAATATTTATGTAGATTCTGATACGCTACTTTTAGTCGTGTAATCCAAGCCACTCCCCCTAAAAGTAACTAAGAGAATCATAGACTCAATTAGGTTCGAAAGGACCCTTAAGATCACTGAGTCTAACCATAAACCTAAACCACTAAATCATGTCCCTGAGCTCCACGTCTACAAGTCTTTTAAATACCTCCAGGGATGGTGACTCTATCACTTCTCTAGGCAGCCTGTTTCAGTGACTGACAACCCTTTTGGTGAAGAAAATGCTGGTTACTGTTTTACTGCTAGAAAGCTAAGACATGATATTCATTAAAACCAAACCAAACAAACCAGAAACAAACAAAAAAACCCACCAACCAACCAACCAACCAACCAACCAAACCCAAACCACCAAACACCACCCAAACAAGAGCAGAGCTCAGACCAGTACCTGCCAAAATTCAGGGTCTGAACACTGAAACCATCTCAGATTATTTATAAGACATCCTTGATGCACCCTCCATGCACTAAAGACACAGCAGCACTGACACTATCATAATTCACTCCTAAACAACTCCAATGATGAAACATGTAACACAAACAATTCATAAAGAACTTCACTACAAGTGCGAAGATTCAGTGCTCAGACTAGTTAATATTAATTAGCATCATAAATGACCTTCATTCAGTGGATCCTGGAACTGCAGCTCACTTGATTGAAATACACATATTAGCTGTTTGGTCTACAGTGTACCTTCCCTTTAAATGAAACCAATTTGGAAGGGGAAAGAAAAAGCTTGCCATTTAAGATGCCCATGGACCTTGTTAATACTTGGATACAATCACACACAAGGGTTTCAGAGGTGACAACCTAGGTCCCAAACCACAGTAGGATTTGTGTAAGACCAGGTAGTCTCTGGGAGGTTCATCATGCAAAATGTTAGCATGCTCCTGATGTCACCTGAAAGTTGGCAATTGCTGCCATAAATGCTGAAGATCAGAAGCCCTGATTTAGTCTTTAACCTGAACATGGAACTCCTTGCCTATGTAGTAGCAGAGAAATTGATTTTTTTTCCTATCAGCACTTCAGTCAGCTATTCAAACATTTTTGTGGTTTTAGGATAGAGAACTGAAGGATCACAAGTAGGGAGATTTCAGAAA
The DNA here is from genome assembly GCF_000747805.2 of Chaetura pelagica. Taxonomy (NCBI): domain Eukaryota; kingdom Metazoa; phylum Chordata; class Aves; order Apodiformes; family Apodidae; genus Chaetura; species Chaetura pelagica. Next base: position 7,057,397 of record NW_009952990.1, read on the forward strand.
CTTTCTAGGGGAACAATAAATTACTGCAAAGAGGTCACATCTTATAACCTGTACACATAGGGATAGGGAAGAGGTGAGTCAGATGAACTTGGACTTTACTGTTCTTTTTATTCTAGCATTACATATTGATGCCTGAGGAGAGGTCTCTGAGCACTGAGAAGGGAAATTGGCCAAGAACAGTTCACTGATTTAATAGCTTAGAGAAAACCACTTCCATGAAAATCTAATGAGTTGCTAAAGTGCCACTGTAGAGTGAAGTACCCACCTCCAAAAGGTTTTTCTAGGTCTGTTTCTGCAGAATCAATCTATGCTTTGATACCAGGTGAGACCCCACTTTTGACTGCTTACTTTTATATGAGTTTATAAAAACTCACTAGAGTGAGCCCTGATTTTAATCTGTGACACATGAAGAGGTTTAGGTCTTAAGCTCCTTTGAAAAACTGACCATGTGCACTGAAACCTTGCAACACACACAAACCTACATGCACATACCTCACTAGATTAAAATTCACTACTTTTACGGCAAAAGGAGACAAAAAGGTCACTACCAAAACGACAAATCTCTCCCTCATTCCCTATTTTAAGAAAAAATGTGGGGTTTGTGTCACTCTCCTTACCTCCATTTGGTCACACTGCTCATGCATAATGCCGGTTTACTCCCAGATGTGATTTCATTGAGGAAATCAGAGTAATTGATCAGCATTTAAGGGAAGAGATTAACAACCTGAAGAGGAGCCATCCCAAAAGAACAATCTCATCTTCCTCTGCATAATTTTGCTCGTGTGATTCATAAGGTTTTGTAAAAACTGATAAGACTACTCCATGGTGTTTGGTTAATATCAGACTACCATACCCCAAGAGCCTTTCATAGCCAAAGCAGTCTGGCCTTTCTGTATCAGTTGAACAGCCTATCCATGTACTAGTGAGACAAGAGGTGAATTTGAAGGTCTCCATTTGTTTCTGTACATCTACACAGATATTTCCACAGCATACACGAAGCCTCACTCAGACAACATCAAATATTTCCCATTTTCCAGTTACTAGACATTTGACCTCTTAAGACAACTCTGATCCCTTCAGAAACTTTTTTTAAAAGAAAGAAAGAAATATCACAGACCTTTTCAAACTTACTGCTTGCCATCCTCAAACATTAGTCATGCTGGGTCTGGGCATACTAGCCTGTTGAGCACCCAGAAGAAGGCCTGCAAGTCTAGCCTGGCAAAATTCCGCCCGAATTCCATACAAAGGCTTGGCTTTTTTGGTCTGTGTTTGAAAAATATGGATGCAGTTGTAAGTTAGCTGATTTGGAGCAAAACTAGCTGCATTTCTAAAATGTTTTTAGTTGTAAAACTAGCTATTGAAAATTTTTAAAAAATAAGCATAAGCACAATTTTTCATTTCAGGTTAAACTAAATATCAGGGTGGGTGTTCTATTTTCCTTTGTAGGTTTTAATTTTTTGAACAAAATCCTTTGCATGATTTTTTTTTCTTATTTTTTCCGTTAATGCAGCCAAGCAAAAAACCTGATTGCTTGCATCATTCTACCTACACGGTTTTCTATGAAGTTTCTAATGTAAATTGTCCCTCTTGGCTAGTTATGAGAACCTCAGGCACGGTAATTATGCCCAAGTCTGAATGAATACAAGGAGAAAGAGGAATGCTACCTAAGTGCTGCTGGGCAGTTAATAAAGTTAAACTTTATACAATCTTCTCTCTGACAGGATTCCCTCAAAACAAATGCTCCTGCAACACCTGTTAAAATGTTTCTGTTGGTTTCACTGGCTGTGGTCTTCTGAGCTGAGCTGCTTCTGTCTCTTTACATGTCTTCCTACCAGTATTCACTATTGTCACTGTGAACAGAATGAGCTCATGGCCATCCTCCTGTCCACCAGGACCCCCAGGTCCCTTTCTCCTACCCTGCTCTCCAGCAGATCAGCCCCCAACCTGTGCTGGTACATGGGGTTGTTCTTCCCCAGATGCAAAACTCTACACTTGCCCTTGTTGAATTTCATCAAGTTTCTCCCCGCCCAACTCTCCAGCCTGTCCAGGTCTCACTGAATGGCAGCACAGCCTTCTGGTGTGTCAGCCACTCCTCCCAGCTTAGTGTCATCAGCAAACTTGCTGGGGGCACACTCTGTTCCCTCATCCAGGTCGTTGATGAAAAAATATTGAATAGTACTGGTCCCAGTACTGACCCCTGGGGGACTCCACTAGTCACAGGCCTCCGACTAGATTCTGTCCCATTGACCACAACTCTCTGACTTCCTCCTTTCAACCAGTTCATGATCCACCTCACTACCTGATCATCAAGACCACACTTCCTCAGTTTATCTACAAGGATGCTGTGGGAGACAGTGTCAAATGCTTTACTGAAATCAAGATAAACAAGTTGTTCCATCACCTTTCCAGGGATGGAGGTGAGGCTGACTGGTCTGCAGTTACCCGGGTCCTCCTTCTTGCCCTTCTTGTAGACTGGAGTGACATTTGCTATCCTCCAGTCCTCAGGCACCTCTCCTGTTGCCCATGACTTAGGGAAGATGATGGAGAGTGGCCTAGCAATGACCTCTGCCAGCTCCCTCAGCACCCACGGGTGTGCTCCATCCGGACCCATCGATTTATGGATGTCCAGATTGCTTAACCTGATCCCTAACGAAATCCTCATCTACCAAAACAAACTTCTCCTTTATCCTGACTCCTTCTAGGGATTTGGGGCTCCTGGGGAGAGTCTGCAGGAGTAGAGACAGAGGCAAAGAAGGCATCAGTACCTTATCATTTTGGGAATTTCAGGAATATCTTTGTATGCATCATAAGTTAGCATGATTCTCCAGCTCCTAATTCTGTTTATATTCTCCCATAATTTTCTGCTGAATGCATGGATCTCTAGATAACAAAATAAATTTTCTAGAAGTGGGTTGCTATTGTTAATTACCTTTCACTGATCCCCCAGGAATAGGCCACAGATGCCTGGGAGTCTGAGAGATCATATCTAAAAACTATTGTAATTCCTGTAACAACTATTATTTATGTTCCCACAAAAATGTTCCTTAAGTCTTTGAAAGACAAATTAACACACTTCATTTACCTGGGGCTATTATTCTCTTAAAACTGAGGGTCCATTTAATAACGTGGCCCTTTGGAAGTTCACAGCTCTCTACATGGACTATCAGATGTGCTTAAATCAGATGGTTAAGAGCTTAAAGAAGGGAAATACATGGTATTTATAATCAATGGCTGGCCAAAAATGCTTTTGATTCTCCTTTGCATATCTCACTGATATTAAAACAAGCCTTATTGTGGTGGTGTTGGTTCTCAAAATAGTATCTTTTTAGCATCTTTTTAGGTCACTCTAAGATCTGCATTTCTCACATGGGTCATGTTCAACACAGATTCCTACATGGATTTCTGCAGGCATCATATTAATCAAAATAAAAAGTTCATTTTGTATCAGAAGGTTCAAAATTACCCAAGAATATAGATGTCTGGACATCAGTCTCTTATAGAACTGGCTGCTTGACTGTTCATAGTACATCATAAAAACACTGGTAGGCACTCTGCTGTTGCCTGGCAAGAGCACAGAGCAAGAGGATAAAAGGCACTCAGTGTTTTCTCTCCCTAATTCCCTTAGACATTGAGCACCAATCTGTAGCAGGGAATGGAGGCTGAGCAGTACAAAGCAAAGACTCTGCAAAAAAGGAGATTGGGGTGCACACATGTTGAGAAGGTTCAAACCAATACTTACCAGTAAGTCTGCATTATGTATATATGTTTTGGTTAGACATTTAATCCCAAATATTGCTTTAAAATGGGAAAGAGAAGCTGCACTCATTTTTTCTCCAGCAAGACAAACATTGCCCAGTGTTTGTCAGCTCAGTATTTTCTTGTGGAACTAACAGTATGTGCTTTGGAGTGCTAATGTGCTCCCTCAATTGTTTTTCTTCCTAGTAGCTCTATTGACAGTCAGATTTGTGTAGTATCCCAAAGGTCATTATTCAAAACATTTTTACACAGCCCCTACCTTAAAAAAATAGAGTTATCTCAAATAATATATGCAGACACAGCTTCTTTGCTAGATACTGTGCCACAAATAAAAGACAATTAAAAAGTTTAAAAATTAATAAATAGTGGATGAAATCTTTAGCTGCAATTATCTTTTTGTCTATATCCACACAAATATTTGCAATGAAAACATGCATCATAATGAGGTTATGTAAACTAGCAGCACTTCTCACATATTAACCCCTTGGCTTCTTGAAGGATTAGTTGCCAGAAAAAATGCAAACAGAAATGTAGACTCCTAACTTCAATATTTATACAACTATTGCATTATTCAAACAGAGACTGGATTGGTAACTGCTTTAAGTTGTTATCCTGGATTTCTTGCATTCCTATGAATTTGACAGGAATTTGGGCTGGGAAAGGCTCAAAGGATTAGGAAGACTGTTAAAGAGGGACGTCTTCATTGAGGTAGATAGCAAGGTCTTTTTTCCCTATAGTAGGGTTGACACTTTCAGTGACCAAAGAAACAGCAGTACATTAAACTGTAAAAAAGCTGTGAAAAGTTGAGCCTTCTTTATGTCCAGCTACAATACACAGGGAAAGATATAAGAATCAGATTCTGACAATAAATAGCATAGCAAGAGCATTCACTTCTAGCTATGGACTAAAAGGCAGGAAAAAAAGGCCACCACTGCACCTGTGAAGATGTATTTGGACAACTAGAGTCAAGTTGCTGCCTGAAAACAAAGCCTGCAGTTGAGTCACACAGGCACTGCAGGTAAGCATGAAAAGCTTTCTTCAGGATGATGATGAAACAGGAAGGCATGAAAGCCTGGCAGAAGAAGGATCTATTAAAAAATAAACACGAAAGAAACTACATTAAGAAAGTAGTACCTCTGAGTAAGGTGTCTTGAGTTCCTTCTTGCAAAGTCTAGTATTCTTGGGCTCAGTACTGCACAAAAAACCTTCTGACAGTAAACCTTGAGCTGGCATCCTCTACATAGGCAAGACAGTGGAAGTTAGTGGGGAACCCTCAGATGAGCTTGCAGAGCTCACAGGAGGAAGATCTGTTCTTGGTGTGAAGCACTCTGCAAGACCCTCCTGAAGGTTGCAGGAGAAGCAAAAGTGCAAAGAATATGTTTCCCTTTCATTGCCCATTCCCACCTTGTTCCTTTCTGCATTTGTCAAACTTGTGGCATTTGTGATAAAAGCAGGAGATACTGTTATGTTATGTGAATTACTGCATTCATTGTCTCTGAATTCGTTTCCACAACCTCTTGGGAAAACTGAATGTGGTGAAGATGATCTCTGCCTAGTATTTGCTCAGGAACACCACCAAGCCTGCAATTCATCAAGTCCAAGGCAGAGGTTACCTTCCCAGGCTAGGTGAAATATTGCTACCTGGTTATATTGTAGAACTGGTGGTACTTATCAACACTCATCAAACTGTGTTTGAAAGAAAATAAATGTTGGTAAAACAGAGGTGGCTTTCCACACTCTACTACTCACTGTTGCTTAAAGAGGAGCAAGCCACACAATGCTTACAAGAAAAAGGAAAGAAATTACTCTCTCAAAAGACAAAGAAAGGAACTTACCTAGAAATGGGCCAAAAAAACCCCCACACCTACTCAATCAGAAACTTTTCATAATACTAAAGAGCACTGGGTACAAATGGAGACTTAAAATATGCAGACCTGAAAATTCAGACCATCTCCAGCTTTGATGTGATTTTTTTTTTCAGTAGTAATCAAGCATATATTTAGGACAGCAACAGTTTCCCTGATTTATGAAGCTAAGCATTTGGTCCACTGGTTTCAGGAGGAATTGATGGTGACTGAGCAATGCTCAGCAACTTGCAAACCTGAGCTTTCAGAGAAGTGTTGAAATATACACCAGTGAGGCTGGTTTTTCACATTGCCAAGTATCCTCTATCTGTAATCTTTGCAAGCCCGAGGCTGTTCTCATTCTGGTTACAGAAGTGTTTTCCAACTGGCTGCAGTTCTGAAGTCAGGTTCACAGAACAGGACTGAGCATTGGTCACTGAGCCACTTATGTGGCTTCTAGGAATCAAATCCTACAGCTTGAGCCTGAGGTTCAAAGTGTAGCTTTTTCCATGGATAATTGGCTGTAAGGCCATGTTATGAAAAGCACTTGCACTGGATCAAAGCATGGGACCCTTTCCACTTCTAACTCATCCTCTGTTCCTAATTTCTTGACAACACTGAAAACAAAAATCTGAAGCTGAGTGGGCCCTGCAAAATCCAGTACTTTCTAATGAGCAACAATACTTATGTTTAATCTAAAGTTACATCAGAAGAACTGAGTAAACTGCTGTAGGAGATTGAGCAAGAATAGCTATACATATCTAACAGCAGAAATAAGCACTTTGATGACTTTAACTTGAATTTGCATGCAAATTTTGCATACCTTGATCATGAAACAGCCATCTGCAGTAATTTTTGAGAATGGCTTTCTTAAGTAACAACACACGTCACATCCAAACCAGAATACCTCAAACAGACTGCAATTAGCTGCTGAAATTACATGGTCACTTTATGAAACAAGCGTATCACTTTCAAGATGGTACAGTATTTTATTTCCCTAAAAACATGTATTCAACAAAAATACTGTCATCTTGAAGTTAACTAACAAAACCAGCAAGGTACAAAATCAATATTTATACACTGAAACTGAAAACTAAAGAGTTTTCTAGTGTGCTGAATAGCAGAATATAGGTCCTTTTTATAAACAACCCCTACTGAAAAAATGACGGCTCTGGCACAACTCACAGTAGGAAGTGGGAGAGGTAAGACACTTTTTTGTTGTTGTTGTAGAGAAATGTAGTCTTGCTTTGAAGACTGCATGTCAGAGAGATGGTCTTTTGAACTCATTCTTATTGAGTCATTTAAAATATTTCTGTACACTGAGAGACTTTGTGGTGGAATATGTTGAAGTGTTCAAAATGGTGAAACTAATAAGAGGGATTTTGCACTGAACTTACCCATACAATAAGAAGCCTCACTGCTTGTGCAAGCTACCTACTAGGGTGGACTCTGAAGCAAGTATGCCAGCTAAAATAAATTACTCTGAATGGCAGTATCTTAGTAATGGAACCCAAATATAACTTTAAACTTTAGAGATGAGATTAGGTAGAAACAGATGAGACTAGCAGACCACCATGACTCATAATAAAACCCCAGTAAAGCTGTCTGTGAGTTCTACAATGAATATCAAAACCACAGAAGATTTTAACTACACTGGGGTTGAAAAAGGAAATTGAAATCTGATTCTCTACAGAGAATATACAAGTGTATTTCCACACAGTATCATTGCAGCGAAATAAATAAAGCACACACTGCCTGTACATGTATGTGCATTTCTCAAGCTTGAGTTTTATGAAAACTGTGAATATCGAGGCAGATGGCAGATTGAATAAATCTGAGTTGCAACTGAGAATTTACCAAATACTGGCCTGGATTTTTCTTCCTCATAATGAATCTCACAAGAAGGAGCTCCTCCTTCTGCTTCTGGGGTGACATGGCACAAGGGCCAGTTTGAACACTGTATCAGAAATTCATTTCAACAGAGAAGTACTTGGGTGAGAATACTCCCTGCCCGTATCTGCCTGTCTTCAACATCCCACTCGCTCAAAAAAACTTGCTTGCCACAAAAAAGTCTGAAAGAAAAGCTTTTTCAATGTTAGTCAAAGCTGAAACACTTGCACTTGGAAGTGACAGTGTTTCCTGCATGTGGTTTGAAATCTTTATACTCCCCATACCTTTCTCTGGCTTACCTAGATCTTCCACCAGACTCCCATGATAAAAAAAGGGATAAGGCTGCTCCTTAAACAAGGGGACACTGGTTGGTCAGGAAGCCAAGTTCATAGAAAAACTTAAGTCCCTTGAGCTTCAGGCATGGAAACAAGGAAATGGACACATTTCCAAGGTGCCATATTTAATATTTTAGCTACATTTGAACTTTTTTGACCATCAGCTTCTGGTTTTCAGTTCTTTTTTGAGGAGTGATTATTCCTGAAATGTGGGAAGTAACTTGAACAGAAAAAACTGGCTCCTGACAGCCTTTTACTCTTGTACCTTTGCCTGGATACTGGAGAAAGGCAGAAAAAACAACAACTTGCCTATACATCTGCTCTTTTGTGCTGATGAGGAAAGCAGGACAAACCAGAATGGAACAGATCTTTGGTGAAGATGGAATATCATTCTGTAATTAGTTCGATTTCACTTGTGTATCAAGACTGAAAGGATATGCAAAAAGTCTTGGTGTATGCCCAACAGAAATAAGCATAGAATCATAGAACCATCTCGGTTGGAAAAGACTTTTAAGATCATCAAGTCCAACCAAGTAGAGTACCAATGCATTCGAAATTAAGTTCTTCATTCTTTCTAATGTTCTTTTGGGCAGTGAAATCATTGATGAAACGTGAACACCAGTCACAACATGAATAATATATATGTCAAAAGTTAGTCCACAAATCAACATAGCATACTGCATAAAAGCTGATGAACCACTTAAAAGCAGAACCATTTAGAAGGACAAGAAATGAATTTTATATAGTCCTGCCTTATGAGATCCTCCCTAGAACCATAAATTTCAGTTCAGTGGAAATTAAACTTTAAAAACCCTCAAATACTCATAAATAGAATGCTCTAAGCATGCCTTACAGGGAAAATAAACTTAAATTCAAGACAAGGTGATACGAAGTATCTCATAATTCTAATCAGATTTCTCTGATTTGTAGATGTTTGCTGCTGGGGAACAAATAAATGACAACAATTCCTGGCTTCCTCATCTCCTCTCTTTTCTAGTCCCCCCTTTCCCCTTATGCTTGCACAAAAGCACTGTCTTTTCATTATTTAGAATATTTCTGAGATTTCATGGAAATAAGATAAAGACGTTATGCTATTTATCCAAAACATTTTTAAGGTATACATATTCTAGACACCATTATACCACTTTGAAAAAAGAGAAAAACTTAAATAGTTACACTGACCATAGATTTAACAACCTACTTAAGTACTTGGATTAGCTAAAGCCGAAAGCTGTAAAAGAAAGAAACTCAAATCCAGCTGTATGTCAGGCAGGATGCTCTATAAATGCTAGAGATCCCTCAGCATCATACTGCTTCATCCCTTCTGACTCTTTGTAAATGTATTATTCAGGAAAATTCAAAAGAACAACAGCCATTCAGAAGTACACCTTCATATCAGGCTACTACATTTCTCTGATTTCTGATCCTGCTTATATAAACATTTCATTAGCATATCTGAAGAGTTGCTTTGCCTCTGCTGTTCTGCAATACCACATTATTAACAGATAATTTGATGTGTAAAATACAGTTGCATCTCCCATAACACCTGTACTTGCCTTAAGACATCTATCCTCTGAAACATTCAGAATGGTTGATAACTGGGAATTTCACGTGGTTGATCACATTTCACTTTCTCCAAAGCATAAACATTTTTAGGATAATTAATTTCCCTTTCTTTAAATCAGATTTCACCTGCTTTATTTTCAGCACCCTTAAAGTGCCTCATTTATTTTCAGCACCCTTAAAGTGCCTCATTCAGGGATTATTTATTGGCTGAAATGAGGTTTAAGGAGAACAGGACCTGGATCTCTATACTCTCCAAGAAGCCCACCAGGTTTCTCCAGAAAGCTGCGATAAATTATAGTTCCATGACAACAAACTCCTGCTGTGTGTTTAAAAATAGGCATTTGTTGAATCTTATGCTTTTCCAGAAAATATTTGGTGAATTGGTAAATTCAAGTCAGGAAGCGAGCAAAAGCTGCTCTCACTTGCACACTTTTGATTAATTCTCCCCATGACCACAGCTGTTTATTTTGACCGAAATGCTGCTCCTCTGGATGAGATATAACCACTCTAGTAAGAAGAGCCTGGTTTCCAGGTTTATACGTTCCCAATGAGAAGAGATGCTCTTGACCATCATCCCACAGCAACTCCCTTCAGCCCCAGCTTAACCAGTTTCCCTCCGAAAATGTGTGGCTGTCACTGAACTACCGAAACTCCTTTCATGCTGTTGCTCCTGATTTTAAATGCCTGTGGAAAAAGCATAAATTGAAAGCTTATCTGGACTAAAGGGACACAGCACCAGGGAACTGCAATGGGTGGCCTATTCTCCGTGGCTGGAGCAGCTCACAAGGGCTTGTTAGCAGACATCAGTAGGACAGAGCAGCAATCATCTTTGCACCACAAACCAATGCCTTTGCAGACCCTAAATCTAGCATGCAACAGTGGCATTTCCAGCAGGCAAACCATCCAGGGAAGGCCAATACAGCACCACCTGTAGAGAATTTGCTGAAATGTCACCTGAGTGTTCCAGCAGAAGTGAAAGCGTTAACAAGAAATCTTGTATAAATCACATTTTTCAGGATTCACTCTGTTACAACAGATTGTGCAGCACTATTTTTTCCCACTCTTTCTGATACAAGCACCCTAGGCAAACTTTCTAATTAGAGCAGCAGATGTATGCGGCGTCATGTCTCCGTGAAGTTATTTTGCCCAAACCAAATTGTGTCACCAGCAGCCAATAATTCGTTTGTCTACTATGGGCTTGAAGTGGCCGTATTAATTATTTAAGACCATACCAAGAAGAGGAATCCATTTAAAATCTTCTGGGAAACCCAGTTATAAAAGAGTGCATGTCCAGATTTCATTCACAATATTGCCTTTTTAAAAATACAATATTACTAATTAAGGCTTAGTGCATTAGGCCATTAGAACCTGAGTGATTCATGACAGTATAATGATCTTGCTTATCATTTGTGCTTTAACTTATGGGGTACTAAGAAAAAACAAAGGGAAAAAACCTAAGCCATTTGCAAAACTGAAACTCATCCAAAAATTGCTTGCAGTAATTTCTCCTGAAAAGTGACTTCACTGTGTATAAGTGCTATGCTGGTAAGAAAATGCTTCCTATCAATAATTAAAGGATAATGAAAGTTTCATGTATCAGAAGACACTCTCAAAACAGGGCTACAAAGAAGAAAGTTGCTTTCTATTCAGACTTCCCTATTTTGACTCTCACAATAACACCCATCTCAAAGAAGCATTTTTTAAAAACTTGAATGAAATATATGACTATTCAAAACACACTGGAAGCTGTAAAAGCAGAGAAAATTAACATAATTCTAACAAAAACTGGAGCAGAAAACTGTGGTCTGCAAAGTGCCAAGCATCCCTAAATGCCAAGGGTCACCATGAAGAATGTGGATAGTTACTGTATGGCAGTTATCAACAAAAGCATTAGAGGAGGCCATTAAAGAAGCCTAGTTTTCTACAAACTTGTGTAGATTTAAAGTATTTTAGTTGTATAAGAAGGTCCAGCCATTGACAGACTACTATGGCTGGAGTATGTCAAAGGTTTGCCTGGGGCCCATCACAGACAATCCTCCTTGGGACCAGTGTCCTCCTCCTCTGTCCAGGCACATATCTGGATTAAACTTCAAGTGACCAAAGTGTATTTTGAGCTTTTCTGCCCCATAGAATCACAGAATCTTAGGGGTTGGAAGGGACCTCGAAAGATCATCTAGTCCAATCCCCCTGCCAGAGCAGGGTCACCCAGAGCACATCACACAGGAACATGTCCTGGCGGGTTTTGAATGTCTCCAGTGAAGGAGACTCCACAGCCTCTCTGGGCAGCCTGTTCCAGTGCTCTGTCACTCTCACAGTAAAGAAGTTTTTTTCTGATATTTACATGGAAAATGGAAGATGTGGCTGACACCGGCAAATGGACACAAGTTACTGGAGCTAAGAGGAGGAAGACAAAAAGACCATCATAAGCCTTTCAGAAAAACAGTCTAAAAAGAACAGCAGTTCTTCACACTAATTTAAAATATCCACATGTAAAACCAACACAGACAGAAGGGTAGCAGGATTTTCCGGGAGGTTCTTGAGATAAAATCCTTTTTAATATTGACAGAAGTCAGAGACTGAAACACATTAGAGGGGGATTTTCCAAGAGGCCTAAGTTTTCAGCCAGCTGATCCCCCTGTTTCTGCACTCTGGTTATTATTGAATTCCACTGCCTCCACACTATGCGAAAGCACTTCTGCTAGCAGGCAGGAGGAGCATCCTAGCTAAGGATAGCCAGGATTGTTGGACTTCAGAAGCACCCCTCAGGAGAAAAACCATCCCTGCACTGCCAAGTAGGCACCTCTACCGTGACTCCGCTGCTTGGGCAGTTTGCAAACCAGTGTGCAAGCAAGATCTGATAGGCTGGATCAACATATTAAGCAGGCTACACTGCAGTAAACTAACTCTTCAAATGTGTAGCTGAGTCTGAACAAGGTTACTGTAAGCAAACTGAAGACAGGACATAGGAAGGCAAGCCTGCCACGTAGCTACAACACTGGAAACACTACTGCAATACAAACACTGCATGCTTCTGAAGGGATGCTGAGCTTGGCCTGAGGCCACCAACTCTGCAACTGAGGAGATGCCAGCTTTGAAAAGAACTGGTGTCTTCATGGCCTGAAGAATTAAGTAAGCCTCCAACTTAACATTTTTTATACTTTTCATATTAAATGGTTTAGAATTAGAGAGCTATTCTTCTGTGTGGTCCATGTGGAACTGAGATGATATTTTAGAGAAACATCTGGATTTATGGGACTATTTATAAAAAATACACCCCTCAGGTTTGTGGTGAGAAACATTGTATTTGGAATAAACTCTCTGGGTCAGTCTCCCTAATTCTGGTTATCTAATGGACAAAGATCAGACTGGAGTCTCTTACATTCAAAGTCCCCTGGACTTTGAATATAGGAGGGGACCAGCAGCCCTCTCAAAATTTTTCCCTCCCACTGCCTGTCATCTCCTGTGGCTTCAGCTACTCAGACAAACTTAAAGTCTTTGATCCCCTCTCTACATCTTCCCACAAAACAATCTGTAACTACAGTTACTATTTAAAGTAACTAAGCAGGGCTTCTTCTCATGTGATAATTTATCACATTTCAGAACATGAGTAACTTCTGTTCAGTAAATTCAAAATTCTCTTCCATAGGATCTCTGTTTAGCAGGCTGTCACACACCAGTACTGTTGGTAAGAGTCACAATAATTAGGTCTGGAGCCACCTGAAGTTGCTACCTGTTTTTCAACACCTAAATACACTGATCAGTCTTTACCATCTAGGAACTTAGCATGGTATTATAGGCCACAGCTGGTATTTCCAGTTGTTACACTCATCCAATTTTATCATTATTTGATTCCTAAAAGTCAAATAGAGTACACCTTGGGCTACATCCACCTTCAATGCCCACCCCAAATTTCCCATCCCAAAAGATGGAAATCTCCAATATTGTTTTTCATAGCTTGATGTCTATTACCCTGTCACATTTTCTTCTGTTCTTTTTGTTTGTTTATTTGTTTTTATTGTTGTTGGTTTGGTTTGTTTTTTCTTTATATTTTCAATCCTGATTCATGGAACATCTAAAATTTTCTCAAGGAGGCAAGAATTCCTCTGTAGTTTATCTAAGCTTATTGATAAAAAGGTTTACTTTATTTATTTGGTTTGGTCATGCAAAAGTAGACCATGAATAATAAGGGAGATGCTGCCCACAGTTTGAGAACTCTTTTGACAGGGCTTCAGTAGAAACTCCAAACTGACCCTGTGCTGTCCCAGGAAATGCAAAGCTCTTACAAGATATCTGTTATTATGTTATTTGTTATGATATCTCCCCCTGATGTGTTAATTCTTAACACAGCAACAGCATGTGGAAAAAAATATTCTGAAAATCAAAAAGCATCCAAAGTTATGACCTAGTAGTATTATATTATTTTTGTGCCAGATCAATAGTTCATTTTTTAATTTAAAAATCTGGTTTGGTTTGGTTTTTAAATAACAGCCACATTATCAACACTTCCGTGTACATTGCTGCATTCTTTTCAGTCAGCATAAACATTCTAGTTTTCTGAACCGAGTTAGTGCAAAGGACTCCAGGCTTCTTCCCAGCTCCAGCTTTTGTATGTGCACATGCTGGCAGTCTATTCCTCTACACAAGTCTTGAATCATTTCCACATCCAGGTCTGCAGGACAAATATGACTCAGAGGTTTCTCCTACACTCAAATGAAAACCTGCAGCCCTGCTAGGTTAAATGGGACAAATATGTAGGTATACATAAACCTTAATGTTGTGACACACACCCTTGTCTATGAAGAGGATGTCTACACCAGGATTAAAGGTTGCTCATTACTAATGGATTAACACCTTGCAGATAACATGCATAGTCATTCTGCAGGCAAAGCAAACGCCAACAGGCCCCAGAGAAAGCAAAAAGGAGTGTCTGGTGTTGGGCAGCTGATATGAGTAACATTTCCACCTGCTTTGCTCACTGTGGGATTTTACTGTTTTACATATTGTTTATTGTAGCATTGTTGTATTAGATACTACTTTTTGTGGTATTTTTAAATACCTCATAAGTAACAGAACTGTATCTTATCTATTCATATTCATTTTCTGACATAAGATTAATGACAAGTAACATAAGAAGGTGTTGGGGTTTTTTAAAATGACAAATGCAGTAATTCCCCTTTAGGTAAATACTGTATAATATAGTAATGTACAAAACAGTTCAGATATACCTGAATTTGCCATAGACAGTAATAGTTTTATCAATGTAACTATAGAGTATTCACCTTTCCTTGTGAAATGGTTAAATTATTTCATGCATAGGGGCAATGACTTTAAAGTTGCAAAATATAGAAAAGCTTCAATATCGTATCTTTACTCCTTTTTTTTTTGAGAAAGAACAGAGAACACAAAATGAAATTACCACAAATAGAGCAGCATAGCATAACACAGCATAGAACAGATTTCGGTTGGAAAGGACCTACAGCGATCATCTAGTCCAACTGCCTGACCCATTCAGGACAGGGTTGGGGCACTGACCACCTCTCTAGGAAGCCTGTTCCTTTGTTTGATCACCTTCTTGGTAAAGAAACCTCCCTTGATGCAGCTTTGAACTATTCTTATGTCCTATCACTGGATTCCAGGGAGAAGAAATCAACTTCTTCCTCTCCAAGTCCCCTCCTCAGGAAGCTGTAGAGACCAATGAGGTTGCCTCTCAGCCTCCTTTTCTCCAAACTAGACAAGCTCAAAGTCCATTGCTGCTCCTCATAGGACATTCCTTCCAGGTTTTTCAACCAGCTTTGTTGCCCTCCTCTGGACTCATTCAAGGACCTTCACCTCCTTCAACTCTGGGGCCGAAAACTGCACATAGTATTCAACGTGAGGCCGCACCAACATTGATGCCCTTCACTTTTCAAAATAAACCCATTTCAGGTAAATTCTTGAAACATAAAAAAAACTCTAGCCACTTGTATTCCCTGTCCTCTGTTACATCCTGCTTCAAGGAACAAAAATAAACATACACTTTCCTTTTCCCTGTAATTTTAAAATTAAATAAAAAATAAAAATTTCCCATACTAATTTCCAGTTCTCAAACGAAGTACAAGTAGCAAATCTGCATGAAATCCAACAATTTATTGATTAGGACTATCAGATAGTCTAAAAAGAAAACAGTTTTGCTTAGAGTATAATGGTTCCTCCTATTTAAAACATTACTGCTTAGAATATTGTATCTGCTTAAGTATTAATTCTCACCAATTCAAATTTAATCCAAAGGAGAAACAGGATTTTTTTCCAAACTCTAAACAAAGCTTCCTTCTGTCTT
Source organism: Chaetura pelagica (assembly GCF_000747805.2). Lineage (NCBI taxonomy): Eukaryota > Metazoa > Chordata > Aves > Apodiformes > Apodidae > Chaetura > Chaetura pelagica. The sequence continues at coordinate 7,073,104 of NW_009952990.1, forward strand.
ACTTGAACTATTTATAATAAGAAATCAGAACTAAGCCAAACGAAAATGAGTCTGCAAAAACCCTGTCAAGCACTACACTCTGGAAGCTCAAACCTATCCCAGAGAGAAATGTGGGTACAACACTTGACATTTCATTCACTCTGGAAGTCAATACTGAAGACTGGGGTAAGATGAGTCATCACAAAGATGAGGAGCATGACCAGAACTCTGTTTTGTCTAACTTTACACAATTGTCTATCCTCCACATGAATTTAGGAGTTGAACTCTGTCAGGTAAGAACTGTGCTTTTTAAGCCAAGCACAGGAAGACAGCAAGCAGGACTGCTCCAAACTTTGGGGCAGTAAACACAGTGCAGACAAGTATACTTAAGATCAAGTACAGTATTAGATCAAGAACAAAGTAATTTAGGCAGGCCATGGTCATACTTAAATGGGAAAAGAAAGCAGAATACTAAAACAGCCTCCAAATGGTAGTATGGGAACTAAAAAAACATAATCCCTAAATAAGGGAGTTCTGTCAGCTCATGAAAGGAATTACACAGTTTCTTGGCTGCAAGAGCAAGAGACTGAACTGAATAACCCAAAAGAATCAGTCACATCTTCTTGAGAGTATGCCATACTCCATAGGTATGCTTAAAGTAAGAAAAATAATCATTTAAAAATGTTATGAAAAGATATCAACCTGTAAAACATGATCAAAGTAAAACCGAAGGATCATCAGCTAGCACTCAGGATTTCTTAGAATTTTAATATAATTTATTCAAATAAGTTAGCTAAGATTTTTTTAATACATCTTTTATGCTAGTCTGGACAGCATGACATCATCTGCCAGCATTTTATTTCTTACAGGACTGGGTACACTGTTCTTTTTCAACTCTTTCCTTCGAAGAGTGGAATCCATGATGTAGGGGTTTTTTTTATGTGTATGCATCTGTTTATTTGTGCATAATCTAATTTTCCCATTTAATATTTAAAAAATCATTAAAAAGATAGCAAGCTCTAAGAGCTTTATATTTAATTTATTACAACACATATTCCAACCTTTGCCTCCTTTTCTCTGAAGGCATTTTATTCCAAATTTCTTTTTATTTTTCTATATTGTTTCTTATTCCAAGAGAAATTTGGAGCATACATTACCATTTAAAAGTCTGCTTAACATAGGCTGCACATGTATAGCACATTGCAAAGCATATTAGGTGAAAAGAGGCAGAAAGATGTTTTTTTTGGGAGTCATAAATATTGATGAAAAGCAGTACAAGTCAGTATGAAACGTGGGAAGCCATGAAGGAGATGCAGACTAAGGTTTTGAGAGGGAAAGCTGGAGTTGCTGGTGGGACTGCTGAGGCAGTCATGATGCAATGAGGGGAAGTAAGCCCCAAGTCACAGGCACTGTTCTGCTCCACAGGGGTCAGGAGGGACAGAGTAACCACTTGTGAGGTGTATAGTACTCCTGGACCTCCTGCCACCCCACCTCTCTTCAGGCTGAACCAAGGGAAAAAAGCCCTGCTTGATCATGTAATTAAATATTGCATCAGCAATTGTGCCTATGGATGCTTAATTAAATACACAGGCAACACAAACACCATCTTTTTGTAACTTTGAAATGCCTGACTTTGGCTCCTAAGTGTTTTTAGCATCTTTTTTCCTTTGCATCCAGCCGTCTAAGCAGCTCACTATATAAACACTCTCCCACGTGACTTCTTCCTTTCCTTGTACCACCACACCAAGTCTTCCTGGCCAGCGCCAGCCTCTCTTCTAAATAATTTCTAACTCAGAATCTCACCAGGACTTTCAGACCAAAAGCACAGCTCTATCATCAGCCTAAGTCAATTTTATGTTGCCCTTATCCTATGTCTGGCCCCCGCCTCTTTGCCTTGAGGCAGCTGCAATGTTAATAACGAGCAGTTAGTCAGCTAGATCAAGGATCTGATCTGGATGAATTTTTCTTTTTGCCTATTACCAGTTGCAGCACATCACTCAGAGGAAAGAAGGAAGAGTGTGCAGGACTCTCTTTGCAGCAGCAGATGGAATTTAGATCAACTTACGCTGATTTTGAAACTACACTTCAAATTGAGAAGTGCACAAGCTCTCTTTCACCTGTCTTTTTGCCTTCTACCATTACTTGCACTATCTTTTTCCCAGTCCAGTCTCCATCTCTGATTTTTGTCTTGTGCTTTTTATCTCTCACATTCTGTTAAATCTTATTAAATCCATCCTTGTGCGATGTCCTTCCCTCTTCCAACCCCTCTTAAGGACACCCCCACACTTATCTTTTTGCATTTTTGCTACTTTTTGTTACCCATTTATTAACTCCTTTCCTTGATTCCAGCTACATTACTATGCCTGATTCTGCCTCCCATCACTTCCACCTCCAGGCTGCAGATACAGGTGCCACATACAAAAAAAACCAAACAAACTGGAATGAGAGCACAAATTTACAAGTTGCTTTTAAGTTTTTGGCCTTGTAGATGTAGCCTGAGCTTGCTTTTGCAATACGCACTGGGAAGATCTCAGAGGGGTGGATGATCTGATATTATCCATATGGCACTGCAGATTTTACCTTCAGACTTGAAAGAATCACAAAATCCTCCCCTTCCCAGGTTCTTCCGTATTGCCAGCCAAAAACCCCTGCCAATTCAGAATGCTAATACGAGCACTGGTCCCACTCAAAAAGAGTAGGGAGCCTTAAAACTCAGCCAGTGGCTAAGAACAGTCAAATCTACAATTCCTTTCTAGTCTCCACCCCACATTACTGCTGAAAGCAAACTAGAGAAAAGTGAAAGAGGGGAAAATAAATTCTCCTCTCCTGGTCCCTTGTTTTACTATTACTGCCACTTAAAATTTTGTCTACAAACTACAAAACCCAAGGAGAGTTAGCTGTGATGGCTGCTTAGCTGCTGTCAGTAACACAGAATCATAGAATGGTTTGGGCTGAAAGGGGCCTTAAAGATCATCTAGTTCCAACCCCCTTGCATGGGCAGGGACACTTCCCACTACCACCAGGTTGTTCAAAGTCCCATCCCACCTGGCCTTGAACACTTCCATGGAGGGGGCATCCACAACCTCTCTGGGCAACCTATACTAGTATCTCACCAGTGTCTTATCTCTGACATACAAAGAATTACCACTGAATTATTTATCTGCCTCTAAAAGTCATAAAGCAGTTTTGTATTAGCTGAAAATCTAAATATAGACAAGATAATTTCTGGCACATGGATGGATATTCAGAAACATAGGGCTAAAACATTGAACCTGTTAATATACTTTAAATGTTCTTATATTTAACGTGTTCTTTTAGACCTCAGAGTTTAGAAAGGTCTTTAAATTTATCTTTCCAGAGAATTGGGCATTGATGGGTTGCAGGAATCAAGTAAAAGTCCCAAGGGATTTTAGTCTGGTGATGCAGACTGCCTGGAACATGAGCTGTCTCATACAAGAGAGGCTTCTCTGAGATAATAATGATGATACTTCACATCTTCCCTATTGTCACTGTTCTTTCTATAAGCTTGCTTCTGAGTCTCCCACTCAGGCAAGCAATCCCACTAAAGTTCAGGAACTATTTAATACAACCAGGAACTGCTGAATTTAGCTTTAACTATACTATCCCATTTTACAGGTAGGAAAAACATCACACACCCTGCATTCTGTGCCACTTCAGGAGATGTCTGTCAGCATTGAAACAAGAACTCCCCAAACCATGCCTCTGTAATGGTTAAGTGCAAAATAAGTCTTAACTTTGATTTTTTTTTTCTAAGCTCACTCCCCATTCATTACTGTTAAGTCAAAAGGCATAAACTTTTTCAAAAGGTACACAAATGAAATAGAACACACTTCTCTATTGGTATGACAACAGGAGAAGAAACTATGTACATTCTTATTTAATAGAAGTATTACACTCCTTTTCTGCTCTGTGACAACCTCTGCTGCATTAGGTAAATTTCATTAGGCTTCTGCACTGGTACACCATTGGCATTTTGTCATGTATAGAAACAGACCTTGAGTCCAAGGAAGCTTAGAAGTGCATCATGGTCATGTGCTGAATTCTCCTCCAGGAAGACAAGACTTTTTGGTTTTTCCTGAGAAGTCTTCTAAGCCCACTTCAGGGTCCTACTTATTTCGCAGCTGAGGATCCCTGTCTTTCACCAGGTTGTCACTCGTGTGGTAGGTATATCTCTACCTGGGCTACTGAAGCAGCCATCATGACCAAAAGATACAGCCAAAATGCTATGGCTGGCTTGTAGACACATTTTATATTGAACTCACCGAGATGAAAGGATGGCAGTGATAAGAGAACTGTACATTCATGGCTGCTTTACTCTACCAGAGCTTAAATAACCCCGGCACTTCGATTTGCTTAAAGTTGTTTTACTTCCACTGCAGATCAAACAAAAAAAAATATCTTTATGGGAGCTCCAGATGACTCATTATAAAATACATTGTTGCATGCAAAGTGCCAGGAAGTTTGAAAAAGACCTTGTCACTATGTGTGTCATTTATATTCATGAAAGTGTGATAAAAACCAGTCATTAAGAGGGCTAAGTTCTCATCATACCACAATGGCCTACCCTATAACCTCAGTATAAAACTAAAACTTTTTTAAAAGCATGCAGAAAAGACTGCATAAAAATGATCATTTTAAATCCTTTTCTAACTATTTTTTAAGCAAACTATGAGATAAATTTTAGTCTAATAATACGTTGTTCTGGACCACCTGCACCCCCCAAAAAGAGCAAATTAATGACTTCATCTTTAATTTACAGATGATAAGCATTTTACTCTCCTTTAGTCTATTAAAGTGTCCACAGCATTGAAATATATTTAATGCATAGATGAGATAGTCAGATAAGCACATCCACAATCAAAATGACTGGATTCATACACCGTGTTAAAAGCACTGCCTGTTAGCAGAAATCAATAGTGCGTTGTTACTGATACCGCTGCAGCGCTGGAATAGGGACCCAGTTACAGTACTGGCTCAAATGGGAGAAACTGGCCCGCTCCACTTTAAGCAGGAATTAACTGGGCTGCTCTAAACAGATCCCCCAGAGCAAGAGTGGTCACAGGGACTAACTAATACCAAGTCTCATTCTGAAAAGAGCATTCCCTTTGAATTATGTTTAAAAATGCATCTCCTCTTATGAAGCAGGAAATCTTGTATTCACATCAAGCAAATTCAGGATATTTTACCATTCTTGCATTTGGTTGGGGTTGTTGGAGCTGCTAGATTGCATTATTCCAAAGTTAACAGTAATATTCTTCTTCCCCTTCCTACAAACACTTTCTTCAGGCAAAGCATCCTCCAGCCTACACAGGCAAGTAGGACATAACAGGTAGACTCAAGTCCAAGGAAAATGGGTGTAAATGAAAACATGCCACAAAGAAGAAAACTCTGGAAACTCCTCTCCACAACTATTTTTCATTTGACATCCTATAAACAGTTGTCATCAGAGAGCTGTGTTAGCAATACCAGACTGCAATTACATCTTCCATATCTACCCTAATACAAAGAAAAAATAAGCCAAGCAGATTGCTACACGCAAACCACAAGACAGTTGAAAACTTTTAAGGGTGATAAAGCAACTTGCTATTTGAGCCCTGAAGCACACAGCCACTCCAGCACCAGTTACATACTCAACTTTCTCTAAGAGCCACATGCTTCCCATCCCTGCCATGACCAAGCATGGGTCACGCCTAAGGGGTCATTCACATTGACAGGGCTTGTAGGTCTGTTCAGAGCCTGGCTCTCCAGAGTTGCACATGGTTCCCAGGAGGAATATACTAATTTTCTTCTGTGTATAAGCAGGTGCAGGAGAAAAAAAAAAATATCTATTTTATTACAAAAAGTATATTTCTATTAGACAAAATGTAAATAAAAAGGCAGCTTTGTATAAAAGTAATCACATTCATCTAAGCATTTCAAAATTACAAATATACACTAAGATTGAAATACACACATTGTACTATCCAAAACAAGTAAGGAGGACTTTACAGAGAAAAACGGATTCATTTTCAGATGGATTATGCTACTTGTTTTTCAAGTACATTGTGATTGCATTCTGCATGGAGACAGATAATACTACTGCACCCCATCTCCAAAAATCCTGTGCAACATTGTGATAGTTTTCTTTTTTTTTTGTTAAAAATTTAAGAAAATCTGGGATTGATCCAGCGTCCTCAATAAGTATGTCCAAATGTAACAGCAATTTTGCCCTGCAACAAAATGCTTCTGAAACTGATGGGTAGTCGTAGTTTAGGGCAAGACAAGATACACACATTCTTCGTTTGTGGAAGCATCACATCCGCAGCATGAAAACTCCTTGGACTAAGTATTTTAGACTGATATTGCAGAATCATAAAGTGCAATAACATAAGGAAATAATTCCTGTTGGCTAACAGTAGAGAGAAATCCCATTTTACTTGTAGAGCAATAAGATCCACAAAGTCAGAGTGACTTCTGAACTCTCCCTCCAGTACTTTGTTTATAGCATTTCATAGATTTATAACGCTTGTTTCAAAATAAAAAAAACTCAAAACAATAAAAACAAACAAACAAACAAACAAACAAAAAGCTTTAATATTGAATAAATCCATGGTTTGAGGTTTTATCCAGGCCTCAAAACATAAACTGAAGGGAAGTTTCAGCTAGATTACTGCATTATAGAATTACCTAAGTGTTGGGAGTGCTGCAACTCACATCAATGGGAACATGCACCAGCTCAAATTGAACTTTCACTTTGCTTCAGCATTTTCATATCTGGCTGAAAGCACTCTAGTTTTTCAGTCATTATGATAAAGAAACACATGCCTTAGTGTTTGTTTTTTTCATCCACTATTTTTCCTCCATTGATGTCAACAGCTGATCAACCAGCAAAAGGAACTTAGTGCATAGATTTGTGAACACTACCTTGAGAATGCCTTTTAAAAACCCATGGGAAAACCAACACTAAATTTTCATCTACAGACGTATTTTAGGGTTCCTCTGGTAAAAAAAAAAACCCAAACCATTTACTAGTATACACTAGTACGCACCCGATGTAAAATCTAAACAAAATGACACATGTCAGATCTGTTGGCAATTGTACCCTGAAATATCCTGAATCCTGATGCTTACGTAAAAAATCCCAAGTGCTGAACGTAAGCAACTCCCAGTGATTTCAGCAAGAGTTGTGGATATTTCAGCCTTCCCTGGATTAAAACAAGGAGGCATGATTTTTATTAGCAGAGCAAGAGCTCTCCTGTGCCATGAGTGATTTTAACAGCCAACTTGATCACATCAGAAAAACTGTATCACATCGCAGTGCTTACCAAGAAAATGTATTTCACCACTAGGCAGGGGTCAGCAGAACAGCAGCTGACAAGCTAACATGCATCACCCTTATTTATTTATTTAAACTGTTAGTGCACGGTGCTGGTTTTCCATCTTTCTCTCACTCCTGCATACCTTCAGTGATGATCTACAATCTTCCCCCACTGCTACCAAGCATTAGGAATGGCACAGCTCACTCAAAGCAAGCTTCCTGCTTTCACATCAGTCAGCCACAGCAGAAAAAAAATAAAAATAAATCCCAAGGCATACTTGTGCAAAGTATTTTAATGTAGGATAACATGAAAAAAAAAATATTAAATTACTCCTGATAGCATAAGATTACTTCTATGACTACTCATTTTTGCTGACATCATCGACACAGCATGTGGAAAGACAGATTATTTTGGAATGGCATTAGTTAGACAGGCAACATTATTGTTCCTGGATCCATACAGCATGAAGGCCTCTAAACACAGATGACAGAAACCTTTTTAGTGCATTTGTAAACTTCTAGATGCAAAAAAAGGTTCAACTTTCAATGCTAGAAAACTATGTGTGCCAAGTGCTCTTTCACGTACTTTGGATCCACTACATTTCATAAACAAATTCAGGTTTCACAGACAAGCGTAATAATTTTAAGCTCTCAAAATCTGAAACTGCTTATCATTGTGGAGCCAGTTTTTCTTCCAAGTTCTTATGCACAATCACCTGCTTGTTTTGAAACCAACAAAGGAAATGAAAAAAAAAAAAAAAATCAATTAAAAAGAGCTTGGGGCTGTTATTTTGGTTTATATTAAGTGAGACTTTGCAAGTGGCACCCTGCAAGTTATGTCTTAACTCCTTGTTAAAATGCAACTCAATTCTATACTAACCCACTTCACACACATAGGTAAAATACGTAGCTGAAAGTCCACCAAAAGACTGGGGGAAGAGCCATGAAACTGAGGAATTATTTGATTGCCTTTGAATAATAAATCGTGCACCAGTAGGTTTATAACAGACTGTTTTACTGTAGAAACACGTTTCTGTTATCAGTAGGAACAGTCAGCTGAGCAGCTGAAGAACGAAACAGCCTACAACAACTTTGGCACTGGGAAGTAAACCGGGCTGCAAAGCTTCTGGCTGGCTGGCCAAACTAATGGTGTTTCATCTCCTTTTCTCACTGAACACTAATATGTGACAGCAAATGATCCATTTGCTCTGGATCACAGTGCTATTTTCCCCACTTATTCCCTGGAATAACACTGTCTCGGGCTGCTGGAGGAACAAAAATGAGATCAATTCACATAAGCCCTAAAGTTTTCCCTCTCAGCACTCCTCTGCTGAGAAGCCAGGAGAGAAATAAAGAGGCATCACCTTGAAGGTGCCAGTAATGATGTACGGAAAGATGTCCTGGAGCACAAGGGACCGAACTCTGTGGAGAGCTCTCCAGCTTTCCTGCATCCCTGACCGGTTGCTCCATCAGCAGTCTCTGCCGTGCTCCTTGCCCTACGCACGGGGGCTGTTCGGAAGCTGCAGCACTCACCATCCCACAAACACAAGATACAAACGCACTTCACGCCGACATTCGCACACACACCCGAGACACACGTGGACGTGCACACCCGCTCCCCCTGACACCACATGCAATTCTTTCCAAATCCCCCGTGTGTTGCTTAAAAACGGAAACCAAACACACGTACCCCCTTACAAAAACAACAACAACAAAAAAACCCAACCCAAAAAAACCCCAAACGAAAGAAGAAAAAAAAACAACCCACCCCAAAACCAAACCAATCAAAACCAAACCAAAACCCTGCCGAACAAAAAACACCCCGCAAACACCCCAAAAACCCAACAAAACACAGAGAGGAGGAGGGAAGGGGGAGAGAGGGGGGGACGAAGGGAA
>NW_009952990.1:7082342-7082564 GCF_000747805.2 Chaetura pelagica
TTTGTTTGTTTTCTTTTCTTGTCCCCCCCCCCCCGCCCCTGCTGTTGCTGTGGCTCCCAAGCATGCAGCGATAAGGAAGAGTAGTTCCCCACTTTGATCAGCTAGCTACATCCTTTGGCTAAAAGGGAGCAGTCCGGAATGATGCTGAGGCTGCAGGAGGGGAAAAATAATGCTTCACAAACATGCCTGACTCCCCACGAAATTCTCTCCTCCGCATCCCCT
>NW_009952990.1:7082593-7083120 GCF_000747805.2 Chaetura pelagica
GATGGGGGGGTGGAAGGGCGGAGAAAAACAAACAAACAAAAACAACACACAAGGAAAAAAGTGATGAAAAGACAAAACTCACCTTAACAAGGGGTGTTGGATGGGGTCAGAGAGGAGGAAGGGTATATAAAAAGATCTATTTTTAGCAGAGGTGAGAGTACTGAAACACACAGACACAGGGTTTGAAAGCAGGGAGAAGAGTATAAAAAATAAAAAATAAAAAAACGAGGGGAAGAGAAATTCTCAAGAAGGTGCAAGTCAGCCCGGCAGGAGAAAGAAGAATCCCCCAAAATAAAAATTAAAAAAAAAATATTTAAAAAACAAAAACCAAAAACCAACAACGAACCCAAACACAAAAACACCGCCACCAAACGCCAAGAGGAGAAGGAGGGAGAACGTGGCGGTGCCGGGGTTTTGTTTTGTTTCTCTCGGCTGGGGGCGGGCGGAGGAGGCGGGGGAGCCGCGCGTTGGGCGAGGGGCTGCGGGGCTGCGGGGCTGCGGGGCTGCCCTGCCGGGCTGCGGGGCTG
>NW_009952990.1:7083541-7098976 GCF_000747805.2 Chaetura pelagica
CCCCCCCCCTTCGCTCTCCGCGAAGGGAGTTCAGGTTCGGGAAGGGACGAACTTGTGCGCGCCGGAAAGGGGGTCGGGGCTGGTGGGAGCCGAATTGTGCGTGTGAGCGGCGCGTCGGGGTCCCTTCCCCACGGCTGGGAAAGGCGGCGGCAACGAGCTGGGGAGGCTGCGATGCGAACCGGGCGTCTTGTCATGACAAGTAGCCGGAGCGCGGCCGTGAGCGGGGCAGCGCGGGGAGCGGGGGGCTCGGTGCTGATGCAGAGGGAGCTGCTCGCAGCGCCCTGTTGATGGGCAGCCTCACAGGGTCACATTTGGCTTAAACAGCTGACGAAACCCAGCAGTCATTTCGATGTCTTAGGAGCAAGCTTTTACTCGACTTACTACCCACCCCCAGAAGTACTTGGAAACTAAAAATAAATCCTTTCAAAGTTGTTTTTGGGGTTGTTTTGTTTTTTTGGCAGATAAACATAAAAACTTGGGACACCTTGTTACATTTTCATTGTCTAGATTGAAAGAAGTCGGGGGGAAAATGGAGGATTCGAGTGCAGAGAAATAAAGGAGCTTTTAAAAAGTATTTTTATGTCTATCTGCAGGGCTATTAACAACCCTGAGTAAACATGCCTGCTTATGACTTGTGATTTCGATTTGTCCCATGAATGATGAGAGCAGGCACAGGCTGAGCTGTCAGGTCCGCAGCCTGCAAATGGTACCTACGAGCTGCGCTTCAGCACCGCTGCTGCGCGGAGATAAGCGGGAGTGCGCGTAGGAAGCGGTAGAAGGAGACACTCCGGTCTGTAAACCCAGGCTAAGGCTCTTACTCAAAGTCGTATCGTTTCTGGATGCCTGGCAATAGGTGAAGCCGTCGTGGAATAAGAGTTGTGGAGGTACCGGGGTGTGTAGTGGTTGCTCCTAATCACTGGCCTCGGTATCCCCAGGGAAGATGTATCCCAGGGGATGTATCAGGCAGCTGCCAGCCTGGGCACTGCAGGCAGCCCAGCTTGGTGGTCAGACTGCCTGACATCTTACCGCTGGTGCCGCGTGGCAGGGCATGTGCAGTGCCAGCCTTCCATCTCCAGCTGAGAGCGTGGCTCTGGTCCTGCAGGCACCTTTGGAGCACTCCCACAGGGGCTCTCTGGGCTCTGCCTTCCCAGCCACTCTCAGCTGAAATACAGGAGCAAGTAGAAGATTTGGAACCCACGTCTTGGCTGGAACCAGAACGTCTTTGCTAAATTAATCCTTAATTAAATAAAAAAAATATGTTCTCAGAACCAAGTAACAATTTCATTATCCCATATTTGAACTTTTTTTCCCTCCTGTGCTTCCTACAGGTTTACATCAGGAACTGGAGGAATAATGAGATTTCCAAATCTCTCATGTGAAGTAGGAATAAAATAAGAGGATGTAGTTCCTTCTGTGAGTTTCTCTGAAGAGTCAGAGGAAGAAGATCCCCTTCTGCCTTGGTGCAGGCTGAGCTTCTGCCCGTTTCTTCTCTTGTTTCTTCTGTGAATCAAATTATTCAATGGTCTCATGACTGAACCCAAGAGTTTACAGGATTTGCATCACATCTCTCTTTTAAAAAATCAAATATATACAAAATTATTCACAGCCACACAATGGGGAGTAACGACATTGGAAATAAACTCTGTGCTGCTTTGAGCCTTGATTTCTTCAACAGCTAAGTTGGGGAAATGTTTTATACATTAAAGTGGAGGTAATGTTTTATACATTATGTTATTAAATATTTTCTTTAATTTCACTTCATTTTCAGGAAACTGCATCTGAGTTAGCATGTATTTACATGAACTCTCATTGGCTTCTAACGTTTATGAATCATTTTGCCCTGTTGCAGAAGTGCCAATTTACTGCCAAACACAGGTCCCTCTGCGATACAGAGGCTCTGACCATTACCAGTTCCCTGGGCCACTCTATGCCCAGTAACATCAGGGCAGTTTTTTACCTTCAGTTATTTAACTCTGTAGCCCTACTGACTGCCAAAGTTGCACAGGCCTATTATTTTAAATTCCTTTTCTCCAGAAAAAAAAACAAACAAACAAAAAACAAAAAAACAAAAAAAAAAAAAGCCCTTTGATGAATGACTTTATGGCTGGATTATAAAAAGCACATGCACTGGTATTACTTGGGAACATCTAAAAGCACAATGGTTGCACACCAGCATATCGTTTTAAAATGTATGTTTCGGTTGCCATGTCACAGGATCTGCATATTTGATGTCTGATTTACAAGCATAACTTGGCACTCGAGTCATTTGCATGCTGTGAAACACTCAGTTTTACAGCTTGAATGTACATTTAAATGACAAGGGTTAAAATCTGAGATTTTTATTGTGTAAAGGGCTCCTGTAGAAATCCTTTTTCCAGGAGACAGTCTACATACATTATAGATAATAGTCTGAATTGGTCAAAACACAAAGGTAGACAGAAAGATTACTGAGAAAACAAGACAGAGCATCTAAACTGACTTAAACAAAATCACTCCTCACAGGTCATTATATTGCTTCAGGGTGTCACTGTTGCTGCAAACAGTTAATGCTGGGGAAGCTTTCCTTTGGTTTTCATTCGGGCAGTCCAGAGGAAGACACTCCGTTGCATTTGATGCACTGTGAAACACACAAATCATGCACACTGACATTGCAGCAAAGTAATCTTTGAGGCAAAGAGATAAAATCTTCAGTTTGGGTAATGCATTCAGTGTCCTTATACTGCTAACAGGTGTGAACCAGGTCACCCCCAAACTTTGCCTGTCAGTAGCACCTCTTTAAAATTTCTGCTGGCGGTTAGATCCAGCCAAAGAGCAGCTTCCTTCCCTCTCAGCTTGGGGAGGAGTCTGCAGATCTCCTCTGCTGCTTAGTACTCTTCCCCCAGTGCCATGCTCTAGCCAACATGAGGTGAATCTTTGCTGCAGCTTCACCTTGAGAACTGTGTTTAAGAGGCATGTGAAGGTACTCAAGTGCATCCAGACAAGGGCAACAAAACTAGTGAAAGGGCTGGAAAGAATGTCCTATGAGGAATGGCTAAGGACTTTAAGCTTGTCTACTTTGAAGAAAAGGAGGCTGAGGGGTGACCTCATCACTCTCTACAGCCCCCTGAGGAGGGGAAGTGAAGAGTGAGGTGCTGATCTCCTCTCCCTGGTACCCAGTGGTAGGATACATGGGAATAGTTCAAAGCTGCAGCAGGGGAGATTCAGACTAGATGCGGCAAGGAAACATTTCTTTACCAAGAAAGTGGTCAAACTCTGGAACAGGCTTCCTAGAGTGAGGGTCAATGCCCCAACCCTGTCAACGTGATATGCTTTAACTTTTCGTCAGCCCTGATAAGGGTCAGGCAGTTGGACTAGATGGTCACCGTAGGTCCCTTCCAACTGAAAAACTCCATCTGTTCTCCTTCCATCTCCCCCCCACTCCATGTTAAATGGGTTTTAACAGTAAATGTAACAGATTTACTGCATTTGTGAAATAAGGTGTTTCATAAATGTGTTATGTTAGAATTCCAAAGATGTGACCAGGGAATAAAAGAAAATAGAGGCTTTTGAATTGAAAAAAATATCAAAAACCACTGAAATGAAACACTTCAGACTAGATGACTAACCTGAATAGCCTTATGATCTTAAATATTATTGATAGTTTTGTTAATATTTTTATTAGTTTTATTAATTATTATCAAGGGCTTATTTTCAAATGTTTGTATTTTACTAGCTTATATGTCTTTAAAATGTTAAATGTTTTTAATGCTGTGTGATATTGAACAAGTTATGTTTGCTATTTGAATGCAGTTTGATGCAACTGACAGCAATTTTAAGTATCTAAATACATGGTTAGAGAAATGACATGCATTATAATATTCTTCCTCTAAAATTATTAGCACTGTGATAGATCTGGATACTTTACGTATGAATTTGAATTAATATAAACCAGGCTAATAATATGCACTTGTGAGCAAATCTTTTGTCCCAGGCTGAGGCAGAGCAGCTGAGCAGGAAGCCAGGCAGGCAAATGATGGAGTTATGGAGGGAAATCCCTTCTCCTTCAGCAGAGAAGTAGCAGTTATCTCAAGTTCCCCATTAAAAGGAAAGTTTCTACCATCTATCAGAGGAAATGCCTGTTGTGATCACTAGTCCAGAATCACAGCTGTATTTAGGTGTCTGCTTCTTGCCAAAACTGCTCAAAGAATTAAGGATTATTTGTGGTACCTTGACTTGTAAGGGATTTTGTGGATACGTCATTCTTTAACTTTGTCAACATTCACATATATATATATATGTAGATATATGTATATACGTACATATATATAAATATGACAGTAATGAGCACTTTTTTCCCCCCTCCTCCTTTATTGCTTTGTACCATTGAGTAACAGTGTCAATCTGTCTCCTACATCCTTCCAAAGATGCTACACAGGCCAAGACTGATGGACTTTTGTGAAAGCCATATTACTGCAGTTCATGTTTTATGTTTCAACAGCTATGTCACAAAATTTGCCAGAAGATATCCAAGGTGACTTGTCTACCACCGCTGAACGTACTTTTCCAGAAAATAATCAACAAGTTCTCAAAATGGCATTCCATTTCAATGATTTCTGAAATTATAGTTGCATTTTGAAAAGTGAGTATGCTTCTAATTTTGGCACATGGCACCGTACATACTAGGTTGACCTCTACAAGCTCTTTCCAATGCAATAGAATGACAGTAGCTCTTCCCCCATTCTATTAATTTATTTATTAAACTTTGGTTGGCTATCCCTTCAGACTTATTGGCAATTCCTGTCTGACCAAGGAGATTACTGACAGGTTCATCCATTTTAGAAGGAGACTAGAATGGATTTCTCATTTGGCTGTCAGTCCATGTTCCTAATTTGTCAGAAAAAGTCAAAGCTCTCTCTTCATTTGTCAAGTCTGTCTTTCCCATCATATACAGTGGGTCAGAGATTACAACTCATCTCCAGTACTTAGAGCAAATATGTTGTGGACAATAAGAATAGGATTGCTGGACTTTGGAAGACATGTACAGTAGCTCATAGAAAGTACTACAGGCAGGATCAAGCCAATAAAATGGGAAAGCAAAGTGTAACAGAGTCCTGCTCCACTCAAAAATACACAAGTGTTCTCTTTTTGGTCTGGCTTTCTATGTCTCTGGTGGTTGTGACATAAAGACATGAAGTTTCCCCTGTTCTGACACTATGCATGTAAAAAACTATCAGCAGTGTTTTCTTAAGGAAGCAATTGTTGCGGGTTTTTTTTCAAGTTCTGGTGAGCTTTTAAAATTTTTGCATCCCAAGAATATTAATTAGTCAGAAGAGAATAATTATTTTTATATATATGCATTTAATGTAAGTTGTTCCTTAACTTCTAGGATAAAGCTAGATTTTGTTGAGAATAAGAAATATCCTAGAACTCAACAGACGAGGAGACCAGATGTCAAGGAGCAGTGAAGACCGGCGGCTCCCTCTAGGACTGGAAACAGGGGTTTAAGGGACATAACCCTTTCCATCCTGCAACACCCAAGTGAGGTGAGCAGAAATCATGGTCAGGTTCAAGCAAGAATCCAGATCATCGGCCAGATTTGCTGTGAAATCAACCTGCAAGTCAGGGACAAGATCAACTGCAGTAACCATCAAGACAGAGCAGGTTTGAGATCAAGCTGGAAAATCAGACTGTAGATCAGAACCATCTGTGGCCAGGCATAACTGTGGCTAAGCTCAATACCAGCACTCCTACAGCATAGCCAAAAAAAAAATAATAAAAAAAGGAGGTTGAGGGCACTGAGCTAAGCTTAAAAAAGCTTTCGTATCCATGGGCAGTGATGTGGGTCGAGGCTCTAGGTGGGGTCAGCAGGGCAGGGCCAAAGAAAAAGAGAGGAGATCCAAACCAGGTGTGTAGCAATAAGCCAGTCTGGAAATAGGAAAAGAGAGGTAGAGCAAAGGGTGATTATAAGCTAGAGAAAAAGGAAAAAATATAAGCCAAGAGGTGTGAGAACAGGAAGGAGAAAAGAGCAGAAAAATGTAATGTAAGGAATAAAAATGGGGTTCTCATGAGAACAACATCATGATAGAATACTAATGCTGTTATGGAAATAAGGAAAAAAGCTTGAGTATATGTGTTTATTTTATCTGTTTTGGAGGCAACTGGAGCTTTGCCCTTAGGTCTGCCAAAAAGAGAAAAGATTTTGCTAAGTCATTATACTCCAACTCCTTGTCGTTTCCTTCAAGTTGCCTTCATTTTTTTTCTTTTGCTTATTCTCCTCCTTGGTGCAAGGGTCTCTACTTTCCTTGGATGTCTGTAGGGTTTCCTGTGAAGAAGGATATTTTCCCTTTTGATTCTACCTTCTGTTTCTCTAAATTCTGTGCCCTGAGCTGTGCCAAGAACTTTCAAACTAGGATCAGATCGATAGTTGATTGCAATTTGCTCTCTTTTTTTTTAGGTATGTGGCTCACTACTCTACCAGGAGGGAGCTACTGACTTAGAACAGAATGACTTGGAACTTACTTGCAGTGGTGAGAATGTGGTTTTACACCAGGATAACTTCAGATCATGTCATCATGAATTGTATCTAGTAGTTTTGCAACCCATGTACTCAACTTAAAACGCTTCTTTTGGCTTAATGATGCCGCTTTCCATTTTGTGCATCTTCAGCCCTTCCATCATCAGTTCTTCTGGTGTTTTTTTTGTCAACTCAGATTTTCTCTGTGTCCTTTTCCTTTTGCTTCCGAATCACAGATTCAAGCACAATTCTCATTGACCTTGACAACCTTGGACCAATGAACAATTTCACAACATGAGAAGCAATTGCAATATCATTTTATGCTTCCACATTCAGGAGTATATTTTAAGATAAATGTAAATTCTTATTACTCTATAGTGTTAAAATATCTGGCAGCACCTTAATATTTTAGATCATTGTGCTTTTTTAGCATTTCATTATCTAAATCCAATTAAGAAAAAGAATATTGGGGGGAAAAAAACAAAAGCTTATCAAGTCCTTTACAGCAGAACAAATTATTCCTAGTTCTGATTGCATATTTTTCTCCCACTGGAATTCCCATTCTGCTTTCAAAATTATTGAATAACAGCATGAATGAAAATGTTACTTAATGGCCAAGTGAAGTGAAAACAGGAAACAGAATAAAAATATTTCAATGGAATATCCATATTGCTTCATGGTTACACACTTACATCATGGCTACATGGACATTCATTTCTGACTGTATTTGAAAAGAGACAGCTATCTGTGAATTAATCAGAGTCAAATTCTACTCTATTAAATCTACTTTACCCTTATGCATATAGATCTGACCCATAATCTAAAATACTCCCACTCCTATATTTAAATTCATGCATGATTTGACAGATTTGGTAATCTAAGTTACTATAATTAATTTCTCCTTTCAGAAAATAATGCATGAGATATCAGATTTCTGGAATTGACCTAAAAAGCTTAAATCAAGTCTCATGTAAACGTTGTCAGGAAAAACATGCCATTTTATTTTTAAACTGACATGTACAAGGTGTGTTACTATTTCTGATATGTGATAACAAGAACAGACAGGACATAGTTTTTAACATGGAAATCAGAGGCACATACTCAAGTTACTTGATATTAATAATAGTTATATATATTATTTGAAGTTATATTTATTATTTGAAATAATTAAATATTGAATGCATAGGGAATTTGGCAAATGGATTGAATTAGTGTATATATTTGTATTATTTGATTATGTTGGCAACAAAGGAGCAGATTCTTCCTGTGAATAATTTTGATCTTCCATATTTTTGCTTTAACCAACTATGAAAATATTTTTTTTGTTTTCCACCTGACAGACCAAATTCCATCAATATTTCAAGAACCTTTCCATCCTGAGCCCTACTCCACAGGAACATTTATCCCCTGATTTGACCTTCTTCTTCAGGTTTATCCTGGCACTCAATACCAATTATTTTCACCTGTGACTCCTCAGCACAAACGTGCCTCAGGCAGATGAGTGGGAAGTCCAGTGTCCTCTGTGATAGGAACTGTCTTGGGTCATTTAGGAGTGCTTCTAGGAATCACAGTCACACAAATACAAGCTACCAACAAGGTCCCTGGCTTCTTCCACTGTGGCTCTAAGCCAGTGGCCTCTCCCAACATGCCTGGGGAGAGGGTGGGAGCAGCAGCCTCCACCAGTAGCAGGTGAGTGCTCCCTAATTTGCTTCAGGCAAGATCAGCTGGATTAGTGTGAACACTTCAAGTGCATTTTTTTTCTATGGTGAGGTTGAGCTGGTTCATATGAACTTTTCCACCTGTAGATTACCAGCTGTAGCAACCTCTGACAGAGAGGCATTGCTGCACAGTGGGCATTGTTAGCAAGGGGCAGTTCCCTCCTTCTCTGGCAAAGAGGGGTCTAAAGAAGAAGGATGCTTATTGGTGAGTGAATGTATCTTGGTGCAGTGCACTTGTGCAGACTTCTGCATAAGATGGGATGGCTCCTACTCCTCTTACTTCAGATTGTTCTAAGGCTCCTGAGTCTGCCCTGCGAGATTTTGACACCCAGATTCAGAAATTTTAAGTAGCAGGAAGCTCAACCCGACTTCAAAATCACTGCAGGCAAAGATAAATCATAATTAGAGTTTAATCTACTGAATTTGATAAAATTTTTAAAAAATCATTGCCATTCTAGCTTGCCTTCAGTCCTTACTCTGCAAATGGCAGGGGTATTTTTCCTCCTCACTCTGTGTGGGGTAATAAACATGAGATGTTAGATATCTCCTTTCTTTGGGAAATTCAGTGGTGGAAAAACATCAAAAGCTCCAGAGAATGCGTAACATCTCAGATTTGGATTGCATAGAATGGCAATTTCTTATCTGGAAGAACCATTTGTGGAGTTTCTAAATATTTGCATGAAAGCTTTTGCAGGGAGGAGGGGGAAGAAAAGTCATGAGGAAGCAATAGTGAAAAATTGATTTGAAGGTTTTCTCTAAGAGAATTTTTCTGTGAAGTTTCAATGCCTTTCCATTTCCCATAGGAAATGTGTTAATGGTATCAGTGGAAAGAGCAGTATTTGAGGTAAAGCTCTTTCACCACCATCAAATGGCATAGACATCAATTCAGAATAGTTTCAGGGAAGAAAAAAAAAAAATAATAAAAATACAGCAGCTCTACTATTACAGAGCTTTTAGGGAGCCTTAGAAGTTTCTGCTGTGAATTGGTCAACAGGTTATTGTTTTATGCAAAAACTCATGGGTTTCTTAGAACTTGGATGCGGTAAGAAACATTCCTTTGTTAAAATCCTTGGCCCAGAGTGACTGATAGGCAGTTCGTAGTGCCAGAGATAAAGGAGACTTTTAAAGATGCCCACCAGTTGTGAAACCCTGGAGAACAGCACTTCGTATCTGTAAATGGGGGCTGTGAGGAATAAGGCAGGTGGAGGTAGCTCTATTTCTGATAATAGCAGATTCTGAAGCAGCAAATGCTTTCATATATTTTCAGATATTCTGGACAGAGGAAGCTGGCTGTGGAAATGTATTGCAGAAATCTGAGAAGTATTGTGTTCCATCTGAAAATGCATGAATACATACACAGAGAGATGCATTTTAGCAGAGGTTACATAAAAGGAGAGAAAAACATAGTGGACTTTTTGACTGATACAAGACTGAAGAGCTTATAATTTTTAATATGTTTATCTTTGATAAGAGAAGAGATCTTGGAAGGAAGAGGCATAGACTTAAGCTATGATTAAAGCAAATAAAATTTACCAAGCAGAAGAAGTAATGTAATACGAGCCTTTAATTTGTGGATGGTAGGAAGTCTGGACATGACAGAAAATCCAAAACATTAAAGGAATGGAGGGTTTAGCTAGAAAGGCATGAAAGCTCAAAGAGAGAGTTCACAAATAAGTACCACAAGAGCAGCACAAGTTGAAAGCAAATGGGATGTTTCTTATTCCTAACTGCAATATAGGAGACCAATTAGTGAGCTGTCAGAAACAGTTACTTCCCAGCTGAAGGAAAAGCCATAGGTAGTAGAAGGTAAGGATTTGAAATTCAAGGCTCAGGAAAGGAGAATTACTCCACTAAGTGAATTGGTTTTCTGAACATGCTGGTAAATGAATTCACAAAGATATAGATTTTATTAGTACAGGGGAAACTTAGTATGCTTTCCTATATTAAAAAGAGTTGCTCCCTCAACCGATACTTGAGCTAGTTTTGAGCAAGGTATTCCACATACCTGGTGATGTCTTTGTACGGCAGCAAACTGGTTGTTTTTTTCTTTTTTTTACATTTGGCATTGAAGCAGCTCAAGGCCTGTGACCAGAGTTGGTTTGATATGAGCTGGTGGTCTTTGGCGTGGGAGTCACTGAATAGTTACTGAAGTTGGGATAGGGATGTTTCTGCTTTGGCAAATATGAAGCCCAAGGAGGTGGCACAGGGTGATAGGAAGTACAAATCAAGGCCAGGAGGTGAGCAAGGTCATTGCAAGGGAAACTTTCACAGTTTCTGTCACCTCCACATCAGTAGCTTTACCTGGATGCCTCTCTTGGGACCATGGACACAACCAGGATGAGGGAACTGGAAAAAAAGGGGAGGTTTATAGCTACTTCAGTGGATAGGCAATGGTGTAAGATCTTAGTGCCGACAGATCCTCTTAGAGAATATTTTTTTTCTTTTGCAGAAAGTGTTATTTACACCTTTTGATGCTGTTTTTAAGGTGTTTTATAAACAAATGTGTTACTCAGAAATATGATTTTATAAATACTGGGATAGCAAAATCTATGAAGAATCCAAAACAACACACATTTCTTCACTCTGCAGCACATAATCCTTCACTTCACATCACAAAATCTTCACTGTGAGGGTGGTGAGACAGTGGAACAGGTTGCCTAGGAAAGTTGTGGATGCCTCATCCCTAGAAGTGTTCAAGGCCAGGTTGGTGGAGCTTCAAGCAACCTGGTCTAGTGGGAGATGTCCTTGCCCATGCAAGGGTGTTGGAAATAGATGATCTTTAGCATCCATTCCAACCCAAACCATTCTGTGCTTCTATGAAAATATTTTTTCATGCCATTTGAAATAAAGCTTCAAACCAATGGCTGCCACAGGAATCTATGCCAGGACAACTGCAAGATGGGAATGAAGGTGTGTATGGATATCAGCTACCTAATGCTAGTCTAAATATTCTATCCTGTATTACTGCATCAGGATGGAGTTGATACTGCATTTGGGAACATGCAGTAGTTTTGGGTCAGGAGAGAACAGACATTGCTCAGACAGTGACCTGTACACAGGAGGGATGCAGGCCACAAGTCTTCCCATTACAAATGAGTCAGTGGAAACTCAGCAGTCTTGTCCTACAACCTACCTATGCCCAGACATAAACCAGTCCTGTTGTCAACATTATAGCAAATCAGTGGAAGACATAGTTGTGGAGTCGAGGAGCCTAGAGAGAGAGCATGCTTAACCTGGAGGCATCACTGCTGAACAGCTACTCGTAGCAAACAGAAACAGTAGGACACAATGCTGTGGGGAGCCCAACTTGCAAGGGCTAGGACCATCTTTCAGGTCATTAACCTCAAGAGTTGCTTTGGTTAATATTTTTGTGCTGATTTCATTTAGAAAATGTCAGAAGTGCCCAGCAAACTTGCACTGTTCTTCTGAAAAAAAGCCTGAGAGCTTATTAGGCCTCTTGAGGAAGATGGACAGATCAAGGCAGAAAGCAGGTCTCCCATTGCATAGCGGAGTACATACATAGGATATTGACCTAAAATAACAGACTATCTGCATAAGAAAGGCAATCCAAATTCCAGTTCTGGCTCATTACTGTCACCTCATATTTAGTACAGTTGCAACCTGAGGCATTTCTAAGAGCTCTTTTTCTTGGTTGGATTCTCACTGCTGAATGGAGGGTGAGATACCACTGTCTTCAAAGTCCCCTTGTCTTGTTCCAGGAGGACATACAGTGGGCACAAGTGGAAACACATGAAAATCCTCCTGAACATCAGAAATCCTTTTTTTTTTTTTTTTTTTTTTTTTTTTTTTTAAATGTGAGGGCAGTTGAACACTGGAACAAGCTGCCCAAAGAAGTCATGGACTCTCCATCCTTGGAGATATTCAAAAGCTGTGGCCCTGCTTGAGCAGAGGTCTTTGACAAGATGACCTCCAGAGAGCCCTTCCAACCTCAACCATTCTGTGATTATGTATTTTTCCCTTTGGGTTTTCATTTCTAGATGGCTACTGATGTATATGAAGCTTGCACAAATGTGTCTTCCAAGCTACCTATATTTTTGACAGATTAGACTGCAAATGTTTGTTGCATTCAGAACTTGGTAAGTCATCTTAGGAGGAGAGGACCACAGCAGAGTGTGATTATATAAAGTTAAAACACTTAGGAAACCAGGATAGTAAACAACCAAAGAAATAGTCTGCTTTAACCCAAACAATGTTTGCCCTCCTAATTCCTTCCCTATGCCCTTACCTGGTCCCCTCTGTATTACATGTGTCAGGAAGCCTGAGGTCAAGTTAGAATTAGAACATACATGTCCAGAGTCCATCACTTCATTTAAGCTGGGAGAAGTACTTCTCAACATCACTGCTGTGCCACTGCTGTGAATCATGATTTTTAAAAATAAATTGTATTTAGACTTCAGGTAATAATCTTATTTCAAAATCACAATTCAAGCATTTTGTCACCTGTACATATATTTTCCCAAAACTACCTCAGCTTCTTCAGTTTAAACACTTCAGTCGAGTGTAAAATTAAACAAAACTAGGAAGAAAATAATGCTTAAAGAAAGAAAAACACATCTGGAAAATAAATCAGTTTATTGTCTTACTGCATTACAGTCAAAGGCTGAGAAGTGAAGAACAGAAATCACATTCCATTTGGGGAAAGTTCCACTACTGGCAGAGGTGAAACTAATACGGCTGGTAAACCTTTTATGATAAATGTTTAATCCAACTTCACAGGTGTATGATCTTCTGCATTATCACTCCTTAAAGAAAGGAAATAACTAAGACCCTATACTTGTGAAGACTACGCATTTCCTTTGATATCACAAACCACTGGTCACAATTGTGTGAACGTAAGATGGAACTTCCCTCTATTTTTTTGTTGCCTGCAACCCATGCCTGACCAGTAATTCCTAACCTAAAAATGCTGAAAAATTATGAAAATTTCTGCAAAGTAGAAAGAGAATTAAAAAATTCCTGAAGAGAGTGGATGATTTTTGGAAAATAAGGAAGTTTCTCAGTGCTGAGGAGAGCTTCTTTGTAAGTTGTAAATCTCATTGGTCATCTCAGAGCAGTCAGAGTTCATGGAGTGAGCATGGGGTCTCATCCCTATTTTAATAGATCTTCCCCATGTGCTAGAATGTCATTTGCCTAGATAACATCACTGTATTTACTTGATATGCGTATAAACCCATACATTTTTTTTGGCATGTAATTAAACAAATCAGTGAGTGTATTAAAAAACACACAAGATGCTGTATCTCTAAGTAAAGATGTTAGGAGTTGCTGGTTTAAGCTTCATTAAGATTTTTATGAAAACGAAAAGTGCTTCTGGCATTATACAGTTCCACAGAAAAACTTTGATATGCATGTTAGCACCAATTTATGGGTAGGCTTTAGATGTCTGTATATTTAAAGAACTACTTCATACGCTCTTTTGGAGAGGAGAGTCTACTTAAAAGACTAACAGGGAATTTTTCATGGAAGGAAAGATCATTTGGTACTTTTGCAGAATAGCCTGCCTAAAAGAGAAAGCTCTCACTAGTGATTAAGCACATGAATTTGCCCAAAGTATAGTGATTCATGGAAATGGCTTGTATTGCTTTTTTTACCATACCACTCTCTTCCATGGATCAATTTATTGATGTTTCTGAGCCCATTAATAACTGTATTTGAAAACTGCTGCCTCGTGTGTATTCACATCATATGTCTTAAGTAGGGCTGAACTCCTGCAGAAAGCATCCTCTTGTTACTTCCCAGCAAGACAGGGTTTGTCACATTCCTGAAAAGCCAGTATTTTGCAGGGAAAGTAAAAAGCACTATAGAAAATGAATAAATGCAACTTAGTGCTCTTGTCTAATCACAATGTTGATGGGGAACAAGACTCTGCATTCTGCTACTACCTTGAGATAATGTGATAGAAAAATACGGGAACTATAAAAATAATGTGAAATGATGTTTTCTTCCAATTTCCACAGTAAATACCCTGGTTGACCAGTTAACAATCTAGTTGTGGGATAGCTAAGTGGAACAAGAACTTGTAAAGTACTCACCTGCTGCTGAAAAAATGCCTATTTTTGTCCTTCAGAATGGAGAAACTGCTCAAGGGTAGTTCATCTATGTAAAAATATAACAAGGAAGACCTACCAAGCAAGGTCAGTATGTCCTAAAATGATTTGTTAAATAAATTCACCCCTAGGGAGGCTAAGATGTCCACAGCTACTTTAACAAGCACATCAGGTCTCCTTGCACAAGCTTTCAGAAATAATGTAGGGTGGCACAGGGCATGAGCAAGCAACAAGCCCTTTCCCCATGTTTAATTAGGGGGACACAACCCCTATCCTACTCCCGGCGGTTCTGTACATCATACTGGCACAAAGAAGGAAATAGAATATGTGTAAAAGAAATATTCCAGAAACTTTTCCTGCTTTATGATGTTGAAGTTCCAGGCCTAGGTTCTTAAGAGAATACCAAATTAGTTGGGCTCTTGACTGCTCTTTTCCCCTTTTCCTGAAGTTTCTCTTCAAAAATGTGTTCCTTTTGCTCCCGTATGGATTTTGCTTCAGCTGTTAAAACTCACATCCTAAGCTTAAAAATAAATGTCAGTCTATGCTGGCATTTACAACAAAGCAGCAGGTTTGGAACAATGAACCATAAAGTTTCTTTTATATTCTTTGCCTATTTTAAAGCAAACTTTCCCTAAGAATTATGGCGAGGTGGAGGGCTGCATTCAGCAGCAGGGAGTCACTAATGACCATTCCTGTCCTCACCAGTAAATAGCACAGCAGTTAATGGAAATTACTTTTCAGTATTTCTCAAGAGAGCTGAATGAAGAAACCTGCCAAAGACACATTTAAATCTTCTCTCCCTTAATTAACATGCATCTGGCAAATACATAACACTGTAAATGCCATATTATCTCTGATACTGTAAAAGAAGAACAGTGAGTGGATTGATACTGATACAGATAGGGAGATAAATTAGCTTGATAGATGGTCTCCTGGTGTTTGTCACTCCCAACCACAGTAATTACAACTACATTTGAATATTTGAATATACATTTGACAGTGTGCAAATCACAATTCAAAGCGAATTGTGTCTGAAGTGTTCAAACAGCATATTCCAGGAGAAAAAAAAAAGGAAAATAGAGATTTCAAGAGATTTCATGCATTCACCAAAACCCAATTTGTTCTAAAAAAATTGGGCAAAAATGACTGTAGGGAA
>NW_009952990.1:7099084-7125647 GCF_000747805.2 Chaetura pelagica
AGTAATGAGATAGTGCCCCAAATATTTCTTCCTTTCCTCTTTTCATTTGCCTCTTTTCTTTATTTTCTAGCCATTTTCTTCCTTCTGTAATAGTGGATTTCAAAGGTAGATCGTCAATAGTTTCAGAGAGAATTCTTAACAACCTTTTTGATCACACACCTATAAAACTGAAACCTCCAAAATCATATCACTTTTGGAAACACAGGCCTATGACTGCTTAACATAAAAGACCTTCAGACATGACCTTCAATGCAATGTAAAACTGCATTGATTTTCCAGTCCAGCATTGCTGAAATGCCCTGGGCTTTAAGAGAATTAAGTATGCCACAAAGTAAAGCTGGGATGGTGCCATTTTTGGAAGACTGTACTGCAGGTTTTAGCTCAGGCATGTTGTTAGGAACTGAGCTGGAAACCTACTGCTGGCATGATACTTACAGCAGTGTGACAATCAACTCTGAGTGGCTGGAAGAAGTCCTGAGATAAGGAAGGACTTTACTTGAAAAAGTGCTGACCATTCTCACATCACATGAAAGGTTGCCTATAGATGGGTGTAGGTGGGCATCATACTGACTAACTAAAAAGTCTGAGCTGAGACCTAAGCTCAGGTAACCCTGAGCAAAAATGAACTGTTTAGGAGAACAAACAGATAGCTAACATTCACATAACTTTTAAAAGTCCTGTGCTCTTTGTGGACCAAAAAGGACATAAAAAATAATTGGCTTCTACCTGATGATTGCTTGAAAACATTTTTTCTTATTCTACCAAACTACTCTGAGCAAAGAAATCCTTCTATTCTTTATTTATGTGTAACGTCTGTCAAAATGGAAACAGGTTATCTGGACCTTGGCATGTGGAGCTGAGGGTAGGTCTGAAGAGCATGTCACTAAGATACAAGGTAATGGAAGAGGCTGTGATGGCTCCCAAGCCTCTGTCCAGAAATTCCAGACGGTGCCTTCCTCTGGCTGCACACCCTACAGAAATCCCTGACTTCCCCTTCCTACTGCCTTGCTACTCCTGCACAAGCAACACTGCCATACAGATGTTCCAACAGTTGACTCCCAAGCCTCAGCCTGACCAAATAATTCTCAAGAGCATAGTGGCATTGGACAAGTTCATTAACATCTTTAGGTGCCCATGTTGGTAGGACTAGCAATACAATTTCCACTGTATTTTCCCATCACTGGGATGGAAGGATGATCCAGGAAATTACACGCCTATTAGTTTGACTTCAGTACCAGGGAGGCTGATGGAACAGATCATCCTGAGTACCATTACATGGCACATTCAGGGCAACCAGGTGATCAGGCTCAGCCAGCATGGGCTCATGAGGGGCAGGTCCTGTTTGACTAACTTGATCTCCTTCTATGACAGGGTGACCTGCTTATTGGATGAGGGAAGGGCTTTGAATGTTGTCTACCTTGACTTTAGCAAGGTCTTTGACAAGGTTTCCCACAGCATTCTCCTAGAAAAGCTGGCTGCTTATGGCTTGGATGTGCACACACTTCACTGGATAAAAAACTGGTTGGATGGCCAGGTCCAAAGAGTTGTGCTCAATGGAGTTCAATCCAGTTGGTGACGAGTCACGAGCGATGTTCCCCAGGGCTCAGTGCTGGGGCTGCTCCTGTTCAACATCTTTATTGATTATTTGGATGAGGGGATAGAGTGCACCCTCAATAAGTTTGCAGATGAGTGTGTAGATCTACTTGAGGGTAGGGAGACTCTACAGAGGGATCTAGACAGGCTTGACCAATGGGCCAAGGCCAATTGCATTAGTTTCAATAAAGCCAAGTATTGGGTCTTGCACTTCAGCCACAACAACCACCAGCAGTGCTACAGGCTTGGGGAGGAGTGGCTGGAGAGCTGCCCAGCAGAGAGGGACCTGGGGGTGTTGATTGACAGCTGGCTGAACATGAGCCAGAGAGGTGATCAACAGCTTGATGTCCAGATGGAGACCTGTGATGAGTGGTGTTCCCCAAGGGTCAGCACTTGGACTGGTGCTATTTAACATCTTTGTCCGCAACATGAACAGTGGCATTGAGTGCACCCTCAGCAAGTTTGGAGATGACACCGAAGTGTGTGGTGAGGTGACAAACTGGAGGGAAGGGATGCCATCCAGAGGGAGCTTTAGTAGTCTTCAGGTCAGTACTCTTTGAACTTTCGTGTTCCTGGATATCCATAATTTTTCTGGAAGGTTAGCAAGGCAGCTCTTCTCCAGCAGTCTGGCTATAGGTGAGGTGGGAATGCAAGATCTTACAGAGGTCCTCTCCAGACAGCCTGCCAGGAAGTCATCAAAGAAAACAAACAAACAAAAGGTTGAGACCTAGCTCTCTGTAGGAAGTTCAGGATAACTAAATCAGCTCCTGTCTAAAATGCCAGTTACATGGATGTGCTACTTTAGAAACACCTCACTTGAAGAAGCAATTAAGCAGCAGTGAGAAAAGTATGATGGAGCAAGATATAATTCAGCACCCCTGTCTCCATAGGGCTAAGGTGCATCATCCCACTGCTTTCCTGACAGACCACTTGGTCTTTCCTGCATGAAGCAGGGTAAGTCTACCACCTCCCTCTACACTGAGACTGTGTCAGTGTCACTGCATAATTCCAAGTTGAGCCTAGATAGAGGAAAACAGAATTTCTATCAAAAAATAAATGCACTGAGAGTTTTCAGGACTTCTGTTGTTCCTAGTTTACTTAAAAGTCTCATTTGCATTGTTTTTCACTCTGCTGACTAGAGAGTTTTCATCAGGTTCCTTTTTTCTCCTTTTATACATTTTCTCTAGCTCTTAGTTCCTAAGTTATATTATTTATATTCATTTCATTCTGGTCATAGAACTGCACTACTTCACTTAAAGGCTTACTTTCACTAAGTAAATGCTTATTTCATTAATATTAAACAGAGGAATGAACCATTTTCTCATCCAAATCTTGTAATGAGCACTATGTTGAGAGTTTACCCCATGTTTACGGACATTTAAAAAGAATGAACCACAATCAGAACACTTTTAATAGTTATGGATATATTCCCTCTATTCTATTATTTAAATATACATATAAGGTATTGTGTACCTGCTTCTTTTTTCCTTACTAAATTGCTTTTTAGGCAGTGTGGATATCTTTTCACTTTTTTAGACTTTGGAATGTGTATATAATGTGAAATAGTTCCAATCATCTCTCAGACACTTCTGTTTATATTTTTTCTCTCAACTGATCTGGTTCATAATTATTTTCAGAATTTGCAAGTTGACCCTATTAAAGTACCAAATCTGATGACACAGTTAGGTATTTAATTCTTTTTCCAGACAAGAAATGCAAATCAGTTTCCATCACTTCCATTGAATTAGGCACCACTAGCCTGATAATCAAGCACTTTCTCTGGTACACGATACCCCCAGGTCAAACAGAAGATCTTCATCTATAGTTTTATGAGTTATGGGGTAGAAGCATAATCTGTCAGTCGGAGAGAAAGGCACCATGACAATGAATATTTCACCCTGCATATCATTGAAGAGTACTCGTGCAGCTCACTCTGCACTCAGATTTGATGGAAGGAACAACATGCCCACTGTATCCATGTTGTGATTTTTCTGTTGGAATAGTGGGGCATGATGATGTGAGATGCTTTTGCTTCCAGACTGTCAATGACTTGGGAGTAGTGAGTGTGAAAGAACACCTGCCCTCCATTGCTTTTGTTGCTTCCTTCCTTTTAATAGATACAGTTTTTAAACATTTGATTTAATATGCCCTTTTCATCTAAGTGAAATGTGTGCTCTGAAGCAAGCAATCTGAATATCTCTCACCTATTACCCATCCATAGGCATATATAACATCTTATTTCTTTGAGTATTTTGATCGTGAACTAAATAGGAGCTGATTTTTTTCAGTCTCCTTTTGTTGCCTCTGTAATGTCCCTGGCTGTGGCTACACTCTTCTCCTAAAGATCAGTTTCCTCTGTGTCAAATAGCTTGTCCAGACTGCTTAGTTGCCTATGCTTACAGAAGGGAAAGCCAAAGACCCCAAACCCTCTACTTACCTATATATAAAAATCTGTTAAAATATAAAACCTTGCTGGTTTTTGTCCCAATAAAGTCATGACACATGGAGAACGTATATATATATTCATATTCCTGCTAAAGGCCTGCATATGTGCCAGGCCCTAGATCTCTATTTCTTGTGCTTCCCAAGCTTGTCTTCCCTCCTTACAATTTATGTATCCAAGAAACAGGGTGATACTTGTTAAAAAAAAAGTGCCAAATGAGCTTCTAGAACTCAGTGAACTATTAACTATGTGAGGCACACATTTAGGACACCAAACCCATATATTTCTTAGAAAAAAGAAAATATTTGGGCTTAATTAATTAACATCTTCTACAAACTCTTTACAAAATATCTTCCTAAACGCAATGACATCAGAGAAAATGGATAATGAAGATCAGGGACAAACAGTTTTCCTCTAGGTTGACAAAATATTAAGTTAAAACTAATTTCAGTCACAATAGCATGATACTGTCTCTGTTCTTGAAAACACCTTTATCATTTGGCATTTCTGTATTTCCTGGTAAAATAAAGATCCTTGCAAAATTCCAATTACTTATGCCTGAAAGATTTTCATAGCCCAGCTCAGATAGATGAACACTGATGATTTATAAATATAAATATAAATATTAAGTATTAGTAGTGAAATTACACAACATCTTGCAGTCTGGGGGCTTTCATTTAGGGATTATTTTAAACTGTATACAAACACAGTAAACTCTTAACAACATTTAAAATAGGATTTTGGTGACAATTTTACAATACATTTTAATCTTCATATTTATGAAATATGCATTTACTCAATAAAAATAAGCCTCTAGGAAATGCAGTGTGGTGCAGTGGCCAGGATGCAGATCTATGAGTCAGAAGTTTTTGTTCTATTTTTGGACATGCCAGAAGGCTTTTTCTATAATTATCAGCATCTATATTTGTCTCTTTTCTCACTCTCTTTTGCCATATATTTGGAAACTCACAAGAAAGACAAGAAATTATTTCAGAGAGTGGGTGTCACCATCCATTTTGAGTTGTATCCTGACACTTGGAAAAAGTAGTACAAGTTGCCTCAGTACTTTTAATCTTGAAATATGATTCCTTTTTAATTCTTGTTCATTCATCTCTATCCACATAGAATAATAGTATCCAAATAGATACCCACCATTCTGTCTTGGAGAAAAAATATTTATGAAGATGTTTAGCCAAAATACATAATATTCCCAATTTTCCTCATGCAGTAGTTCCACTGCATCATCAGTTTGGACAAAATCAATCAGTTAAAAAGCCAGTCAGGCTTCAAATGCCATTTTCTTAAACCTGAGAGGCAAATATTGGGATTTTGGTTTTCCACTTGGCTCCTGTATCTTTAGTAGCTACCTCATGCCTTCAATTTTGTTTAAGCCAGTAGATTCCAGTAAGTGATACTACAGTATTTCAAATGAGAATCTAAGAAAATGGTCTATTCATAAGTCGTATTATAATAAACATCTTTTAGCCACTGTTTTAAAGAGGGTGAAATTTGTATCTGTTCTTATTCCAGGATTAAATGAACTACTGAAAATTCTTAAATTAAATTATGTCAGGGATTTTTGCAAAGTAGTATTAATTCACCATAAAGCAAGTCATGTTTTGATTTTTAAATGGGATACCTGGTGGCAGGGAAATGAAAATCCAAACATCAGCTAAAACAGTAAACTGTATGGTGCTAAACTGAAAAAAACCCACCTCTCTATGCCATTACAACAATCAAATATCTTTCCAATGATGCCAACACAATGAGAACAACAATGTTATACCCACTGTTGTATGAAATAGCATGACTTATTGAGGCAATTTGTCTTCAATCTGTGTTGTATGAATAATATATCAAGTAAAAGGTGGGCATAAGCAGCATAGCTTCAGTTATATTTTGGAAATTTCAAACATCTATATTAGGACAGAAGAGCCATACATGAATGATTTACAGTGAGCCACTCCGATACCTCGGTTTACCTTTGGTGCCCTGACTTTGATATTCTACATAATTTACAAGATATCAGTCCTACAATCAAGCTGAGTTAGAGTGGACTGCAAAGGATGACCACAGCTAATTTACATAATCTTTCAGGATTTTGCTTCTTTTAATAACGAACTCAAAAATATTCACACTGGAAGTAGGCTTTCCCATGTAAAATGTTAGATTTACCAGATGTTTTCCACATAACTAGCTTTTCAGTTTTTATGTTTGATGTGCAATTGATCCTGATGTCTACTGTCCAGTGTAAGATTAACATATGCTCCATTTATATTCAAGGTACTTTTCAAATCGCTGGACATAAAATTTCTACTATACAATCTGAAGTTACACTATTACTATAAAGATCTTGATTGTTGCTGAATCCTTTGCTTTCTGGAGAATACATACACTTCTGTTCTTGTCAGTCTATTTTGTTCTTCTTTACAGCCTTTTGGAAGATGATTTTGTTTTTCACAAATATAGCAACTCTGTTGCAAAACAGGTTACGGGTTTGGTCTGTGTTTGCTTCCACACTGTGTGTATGCTCTATTTTTCACTCTATTTCTGTGTTAAAACATACGTTATATATATATAAATATAAAATCCGTGTTTGGACTCTTCCCATTTTAATCCTGCAGTCGTAGATACACTGAATACATTGGATTCCTGAGTTGCTCCATCTCTTCTTCTATCACCTTTTCTTCTGTTTTTCTCTCTCCAGGTACCAATGTTTTCTATTAAAGTCCATGGATAAGGTATCTGCATAATCTTAGCACTAAAGCTCAAAAGCAAAGAGGGAGAGAGTGAGACTCTTGGTAGGATTCTCCATGGATGCCAAGCCCAACCTCTAAATGCCTGCTTGTCAAATATCTCCATCTTCCTGTTGGAAGATGTACAGTACTTACAACAGTCTGTATCAGACTCTTCAGTCTTATATTCCTTCACAATAGGTCCCAGGTTTTAGTTTCTGGACAGTTTTATGCAGTTCATTCCCTGATGATATCTGATCCACTGGGTCCTTTTTGGTCCATTCTGATTTTCTGTTTATAGAGTACAGCTTTTCTTTTTCTCCTTCCTTTGGAGACGTATCTGAGAAGGCCTCCTGTTTCTCCTGCTAATCTGCCTTGGTTTAGTAATTGCTGCAGTAAATGAGCAGGTAACATCTTCCAAAGAGACACTTGCCTTTTGCACTCATGTTTTTCAATTAGTTTTATATTCACTGTCTTAGGGATGAAAAAGCTTTAACGTACCTTTTATCACATAATCTGCTTCGTTTTCTCATGTTTAATAAGGAATCTTGATACTCTCATTAGCAATAGTGACTTCATAAGTAACCACTCCCCACATCTCTGTGGCACCAAGCAAGGATCAGAATTTCTCTGTATGGGCCTGGAAGTTTTGTTTTTTAAAATTTTGGCACAGCTTTTATAAGGGCATTATGCTGTGAGTAATCCAGACACTGGAGCTTTTAAAACCATATCCTTTAACAAAACATCAGAAACAATCTTAACAAGTCATCTTTTGGTCCATGATTTTTCACTACCTCACTTGGTATGCCATATTTAGCAGATATTGATTTTACATGTGAGAAGAAACCGAAACAGCACAGAAGTAGTGCTCAGGAGGGCTATTTCTAGATAAAGAAAGCAATTCCAAAACAATTTGTAATGTTTACCAGTGTAAACAAACAAATTAGTGACAGCCTTGTGGGCAGATATGAAGTTTCCTTTAGTATGCCTGAATTACAAGTAGACTTTCCAATTTCAGCCTCCTCCTCTCTACAGTTATTTATTCTTACAAGCTTTTCTGTGAAGTTTTTCCACTGTTTCACAGCACTTCACCTTGTTTTCTTTATGACATTTTTCCATTTCCTGGGGAATTTAGTTTTTTTCCTGTGAATGTCCACAATTTCTCTCTTTTTTTTTTTCTTTCTTTTTCCCCCTCTCCCCCCCCCAACTTTTGGACACCACATGTCTCAGTCTTCTAGAGTGTAAATTCTTACGGGAGGACATCTTTTATGTGAACACAAGCTGTTATCATACTGCTGGACTTCGGTGTAGAACTGCTGATTCTCTGAAGATAATCTCTGCTAAAACGTGTTTGGCTGTGCAAGAGTTAAAAGAACCATTTCTATGTTTATAGCAGCATTTAAAATATGTATTTAAAAGGAAAAAATATTTGCAGCAAGGGATGAATTAACATTTAAAGGTAATTACTTAGTTATATTTTTTAAGTGAACTTTCTAATTAATAGATGCCACAATAAATTACATGCATTTTAAAAAAGAGTCAAACTACTCTTCATAGTGGGATAATGGATGCCTTTAGTGACAAGTCATATAACATGTGCATTCACAAATGAATATTCATGCTGGAAATGTTCACAGATACTGATAATATTTCACTTCTTCTATGAGGGATAAAAGCAATCATGTACCACATCTAGTGAATAATCAAGAGGCAAGTAGATCAGAGACAACTCAGGGGATTAAACTTTTTCAGATAAATCATTTGTTAAACAATTATAACTAATGAGCATATTCATAAAAATCAGGCTATTCATTGATAATACATCAAGTGACTATAAGTTTATGTTTGATGGCGACATTATTTGCTATGAGTTCATCCATCTTCAACTGTAAAGCTTTAATTTTTCTTTGAAATTGTGAACAAATTTGGCTGAAATTATCTCTGAAATTTGGAAAAAAATGCGTTTTCTTCCTTTTTTTTTTCCAACAGGTTTCCTACTTCAGTTTTAAGGAACCATTTATAGTCAGAATCTGCTGTATTTTTTCCCAGTGGCCAATATTCCTGCACTGTTTTGGCGCCATTTGTGGCAGCAATGGTTTTAAAGGAGCCTAGGGGTGTGTGATATCCCTTTGGTGCTTGTGCAGGAAGCTGGGCTTGAGTTTCTTCAGACATGCAAGCTGTCTGCTCTAGGTTATGTGTCCTGTCGACTCCACAGTGTCCCAAGCAGCCTAACTCTGAGATGCCTTTTCTCCTGTGATGAAGTCCCCTAGCATTCTTGTCTAGCTCAGTTCATTCCAATACAGGGATCTCATTTCTATGGTGAAATGCTAAGTGTGAGATGGTATGGAAGAAGGGGCCAAACCTCTGAGGATACCCTTTGAAGCCTGGATGATGAGCCATTTTGAGCATGGCCGGTGCCAACTGCTTGTCAGTGCAGCTTTCAGACTTGAGGCATAGCCCAGCCCTGGATGTAAGTAAGCTCCCTTGCTTGAAAAGCCAGCTGGCACATGCCAGGTTACAAATCAGCAGGTAAACGGGGTGGTTGCTCAGCAGGTTGTGGCTCCAGTCCAGGTTCTGGTCCCAAAATTAAAGTGGTTCTACCTTAATCACAGCTTCAGCTAGAAGATACACCATGTTGATTTATACTCACTTTTCAGATCCACAATCTTATCCTCAGTTTCATATGTTGTGTCAGCTAGAGTGGC
This sequence comes from Chaetura pelagica, assembly GCF_000747805.2. Lineage (NCBI taxonomy): Eukaryota > Metazoa > Chordata > Aves > Apodiformes > Apodidae > Chaetura > Chaetura pelagica. Next base: position 7,108,561 of record NW_009952990.1, read on the forward strand.
AGCCTAAGACCCAGACCTGTGAGCCATGCCCTTCCCAGCTGCATTGCTGCTAGCCCAAGTGCCACTTGCAGTAGAAACATCCCTGCAAGTCCTTCTTGTGCACAGGAAATTAGAGGTGGACTGGGTGTGGCTGACTTCTTTGAAGCCCTGGGGCCAGTTTGCAGAATATCAACAAGGCAAAGCCAGCAGGAGAATAGGACCATAGAGGGGCACACATGGGCTTGGATTGAGGATCATGGGTAGAGGAGGAATTAAATAACTGAATTATTTGGCCTTCTCTGGGATTCTCTCTTCTTCTGTGTGAAGTGAGATGAATGATTGCCAGCTGGGGATTGCTCCCCTTTTCAGATCTAGCTTCACACTCAGCGAACGGGTTTGCTGATGTGCTGAGTATTTGTTACTGCAGCCAAATCAGTGGTTCTTGATATTGAACAGCTGCAGAGCTACCTAATAGATACCAACCTCTAGAAGGAGGATAAGATGTTTAGTACAGGCTCAAAGGCAAGATGTGTAAAGGAGGTGAGAGTTGAGAACTGGAAATAAACTCATCTGAACTGGAAGCAGCACAGTGCACTTGAGCCACTGTGGTCAGATACCCTGCATGTTGCAGAACACAGAAATAATTGACACATAAGTTTGTAAGGTTCATAGCAAGGAGTTTGAATAGAGCTATTATCTTCTGGGTTTGGACCCACAATAAAAGTCTTTGAGAAAAGTTTGTGATGGTGGAAGGGAGATATAATATAATAAGGTTCATATGTTTGGCCTCCTAGACATGGTATGTTTTGTCAGAAATGTTTGTGGGAAGAATATCTAAAAGCAGAAAGGAAGTGAAAATGGGATAAAAGGTAACTTGATTCTGCTGAAAATCCCTTAAGGTTCACTGACTTCACTTTCTTAGTTTTACAGATATATTACATTTTCTTTGTTTTGTCTTCAGCTTGATGTCACATAGGAAGCTATTAGTTAAACTGTGGAAGATGCACTTTTTGTAGAAGAATTATAAAATGAATAAGGAAAAAGCTAGAGGGAACTCCAGATTGTGCCAAAAGAGAATCTAGCTGCCTGTAGAGTGATTGCTCCTCAAAGATCAGTCTTGAGACCAGACTCATTAAATATTTTTATTAATGACTTCGACAGAAAAAAATGTCAGTATGCTAAATGTGCTGATAATAAGCAGTTGTAAGGCACTGACAATATTCAAGAAGAGTGAGAATATAATTCAGAGTAGAGTTCAGAATATCACTGACAATGAGAGTGGCACAAGTAGGGTTCAGTACAGTAGATGGAAGTGGGATTAGGGGTGAATAACAGAAATTTCATTGATAAATTTGTAATTTTTCAAACTGAAAAACTGATGAAACCCATTAGTCTATTATGGGAATATAAGAGACATCAATCTGATTTACATAGTCTCAAAAATGTGTGTGAAAGCTTAAGATACAGCATATCCAGTACTGAAAGGCAAGTATTAGTGCTAATGTGTAAGACCTTGTCTGCAGTATTTTGTTCTGGTCTGGATAGCTATGTTTAATGAAGATGAATCTAGAATTGAACAGGTACAGAGCAGGAGGATTGAAATTAGTGGGTAATGGAAAACTTTACTTAGAGGAGGGAAATTAGAAGATCATAGTTTATTTAGGTTAGTAAAAATAAAGAAGAGGAAATACTTGATGTGTATAAGGAAATCAATTAATGCTGGGTGTGGAAAATATTGGCACAAAGGAAAATAGTATAAGCTGAATCTGGTTAAGTTTGGTCTGGAAGATAAAGTAGGTCTGGAGGAGCTTTCCAATAGGAAACCAACAATATTTATTTTTTCTGTGGAGTTTGATCTGGTTTAGGAAGTAGTTTCCTTCAGTAAAAACAAAGGCATCTGGGCTATAAGATCTCATCCCTTTCTTCCAGTGGGAAGACATTAGATGTGAAATCCTGGGGGACACCTAGTTTGAAACTATGCATCATGATAAAGTCTGGGGAGGCAAGGACTGCTCATGTGACTCATAAGGGATATTTCTGTGAGGTGCTGATAAGGCTAAGTAATAAAAGTGCATTAACATAGCCAACAGCACAGAAGAGAAGTGGCTTGGGTGAGGAATGAGGAAGAGGAGAAGGTGGGGGGCCAGAGCCTGGAAGTCTGGAGAAAGGCTGATATGAGGTTGAGGAAACTGGTTGTATGCCATGAGCATGTGGAGAAGCAACCTAAAGAAAAAAAAAAAAAAAAAAAAAAAAAAAAGGCTGGAACCCAGGAATCAGAGGTGGGGAAAAAAACAGAGGGTAAGACAGACATAATAATAAGACAGAACCTGATGATCTTTAAGAACCCTTCTAACCTTAACATTCAGTTCTTACTGCATTTTTATTCACTGCTTTAAAAAGCATTTGAGAGGTGTAAGGAGTTTTATCCTTTTCCACAGAGCGGGCAACATCAGCAGGTTGGTAAATCTTCCTAAATTCTGACATGACTATAAATAGCAAAAGAGAATAACTGAATATCTCCAGTAAAATTATGATAGTTTATGATATGTCATCATTTACCTTCCTTATATTTTCTGTCTTGTAAAGAAACATAGAGGTTTTAGCTAGGTAAAAACTGACAAATTGCTTGATGGGCATTTGTCCATCATCCAGTGAGACAATCTGTGCTGGTAGCAGGCAAAAATAAATTAACATTTTTGAGATCTAAGGAAACCATAACATTTGTGCTCAAGCAGACCAGGTTCTGATATTAAGAACCAACTTTATGTATTAATTTTCCTTTGAAGTTATTTAATCCCTTTTATAATCTGAGTAGGATTTGACATTTCACATAGAGGGTCTATTTTAAAATAGCTTTATTTTATTTCTACTTCTATCCTTGCACTGTTGCCTACCTTTTTAGTAATCTCCACTTACTTATGTGAGAGAGTTATAATTTTTCTAAATTACTACCTGGAGCAGAATGGGAATATCTAGTTGCTCCAGGTATCCATATTACCTATTTGTGCTTGGAGAAACACGATGAATGTCCCAATTTTACATGAAAAAGGCTCTATCTGTTGTAATTTTTCTTCAAACCTATCTTCATTTTGGTGAGAGACACTATTTTGATACTGCTTAACACAGAGAGCACAGCATACATTAGTGTTTGTCTTGGACACTTACTCTCATGCAGCCTTGCCAGAATGCTTTGTCAGCCTTGGATTAAAGCACAGTAAAACTCAAAGGATCAAAAGGAAGATTGAAATTGTTGCTGCTTTTGTGCACACTAAAGGGAGACCTACAACAGGTATCGGTTATGAGGCTTAGCACAGAAAGGAAAAAAATGTAGTTGTGTGATACTACAGGATAACTGGATGCCATGAGGTGCCCAGGGTAGTGCTTATTATTAAAGATTGTTACCGAAGGTGGGATTCCAGTGAGTACAAGTGATATCCTAAGAATGGCACAATCATAACTTGAGGCACAAATTTGCAGATATATATGAATGAATTTGCTAAATAAGACCTAAAATGTAAAAGGACAGAGGATAAAAGCTTGAGAAACCACAGAGACATCTGATCTCTTTCTTTTATCTTGGAATTTATCTTTCAAGCTTCATCCCAAGAATAAATATAGGAAATAAAGGTGCAATTTCACAGCAAGGAGACATGCACATTTGGGCTCTGGTCCAGGGAATACAGGTAATAGTAGCAACAACATACTGGGAGGAGTTGCTCTGTGGGTTGGCAAACTAAATAAAAATCTCCTGGGAAACTGAGACTTGCACTTTGCTTGCTAGCCTGTATCTTCATTAGTGTGACCTGTGCTAACCAGCTGGAATCTGCTTAGTTGCTTTCAGCCTGAAAGCTGAATGCAAAATTGAGTAGGCTTTTTGCAAGTAGCTTGCACTGCCCTGAGTATTTATGCCTGTGTTAAATCCATATAGCTTGACAAAGCTTTGTAATTCAGAACTGATTTGGCTCATCCCTCTCCTTGTTTTGTGGTTTTGTAGTTACCAAAAGGCAAGATCACTTCCTAAAATTTCTTATTGCTGGCACTGGGTTGTGCTGTTTTAAACCATGTCTTCATTCTTACAGCTAGGTGATTTTAAAAAAAGGGTGCCCCCTGTGCATTTACTTCATGAGATTCAGCATAAGTAGTTACAGACAGTGCCAAATGCACAGAAAATTGGATAGGAAAGACATCTGGGGAATTGTCTTCTGCACCCTGTCTGTGTCTAGAGCTTAGTGATTCACTACATTCATGATTGCTATTCTCCTTATTTCTTGAATTAAAATTCAGGGCAAAATATCAGCATGCCAGGACCATCCTCAGGTGTGGCCTGGGACATCTCATCACTGCTTTCTAGAAGGGATGGTGTGCCCTCTTCCTTGGTACAATCTGTTGTTCTGTTGCACAAACTTCTAGTTATTCAATGCTACAGAAACAATAACAAAAGGCATTAAAAACCACTATGCATACAATGACTTGTCAACGTAAAGATTTATGTTTGCACAAGGTCACTATTGGCAAAAGCTTCAATTCTGGCAGTATTTAGTCCTCAGTTAAAAAAAATCTAAAGCTCAGCGAAACAGGTGCCAATTTCAGTTTAGTATTTAGACACATCCATTGGTGAAATTCAATACTTCAGAAGAGAAACCATTATGAATACAACAGCAGTGATCATGTTTTGTGTTACCATTCCTACTGCATAATTTTTCAACAGTGAAGGCTTTAACAAAGCCTTTTGAAAAATTAATCACTGCTTCTATTCTGTGCATAGATAGGATGGGTTTGGGAAAATTAAACCCTGTGAGAATGCCATTATTTAAAGAATGGTTATTGAAGAGTTTGAGATAGAATAGGTAGTCATGTCAAGGGAATACCCTTATCACCCTCTTTGTAATCACATGTGGTACAGAAATACAATTAGCCATTGTGGAGTTCTGTTTATTTTAATCAAAATTGCTCTGTTTTTCCAAGAAAACAGTAAACATGAACCCTATACTTGGATTGAAAATATAAATTTCAGTGTGAAAGAGACCATTTGAGGGTGGCAAAATTGAATGTTTAATTTTACTTCAGTTTCTTTTTAATACTCTCATTTTCTTGGTTTTAATATTTATCTATATTTTCTACATACACCAAATGGAACCTCCTTAATATTATATGAGGGGAAAATGTGCAATTTTAGTAACCTCAGAAATCTTGGCGCATGTGTTATGTTAGAGATTAGATGACAAATTTAGGAGAGATTGCTTGGATCTTCTATGGGAATAAACAGGGATGTGTTAAAAGAAAGCATCACATGCATCTGGCTGTTTAGTACAGCAGTGTTTTTCAGATAAAAGCCAGGGAAGGTGATTCTCCCCCTGTATTTCACTCTTGTGAAACCCCACCTGGAGAACTGTGTCCAGTTCTGGAACCCCAGCACAAGAAGGACATAGAGCTGTTGGACTAAGTCCAGAGGAGGGCCATGAAGATGATCAGAGGGCTGGAGCACCTCTCCTGTGAAGACAGGCTGAGAGAGTTGGGGCTGTTCAGCCTGGAGAAGAGAAGTCTCTGGGGAGACCTCATAGAGGCCTTCCAGTACCTGAAGGGACCTACAGGAATGCTAGGGAGGGACTTTCTACAAGGGCAGGTAGTGATAGGACAAGGAGTAATGAATCAAAACTGGAAGAGGGGAGATTTAGATTAGACATTAGGAAGATATTTTGTACAATGAGGGTGGTGAGACACTGGATCAGGTTGCCCAGCAAGGTAGTAGAAGCCCCATCCCTGGAAGTGTTGAAGGGCAGGTTGGATGAGGCTTTGAGCAGCCTGGTCTAGTGGAAGATGTCCTGCCATGCAGGGAGGTTGGAACTAGATGATCTTTAAGGTCCCTTCTAGTCCAAACCATTCTATGATTGTAGAATTCTATGAGTAACTCAGTCACTTTCAATGCTTCTTATTCATAGAAACAAACTGGTTAGCACGTAACATGAACTATAAAAATCTGAAGACACTACGGTTATTATATTTACAGGAGGCAAGCTTTACCAACACTTGTTATATACAAATTACAGAGAGATTCACATACATGCACTCTGCAACATACATCACTGGATACGCACTGGAGTGGGACAGATGCTCAACTTGGCTATCATTAAAATGACATTGCTACCTTTTTTTTTTAGGAATCAAGGATCTGTTTCATTGTCCATCCAACACACCTTGCCTGGTTTGAGTGGAGGAAGCAGCAGTAATTCAGGAAGTTAGTGGCAGAGATGGAGGGACTCTACCCTTCCTCCATCAATATTCAGTGAATCTCCCCTTGAAAGGTCATGAAAAGAAATAGAGCAAGGAGAGAAAGGCATGTTCACAGATATGTCTATGTCTTACAGAACTCAACTTCATCAGCAAGGGTTGGATTCTAAGCATCTGTCTCCAAATGTATCTCCAGGGTGTGAAAGCCTTTACAACTTGTAGCTTGCCCCTTGGCCAGCTAAAAAACATTTGAAAGAAAAATAACACAAACAAAACAAATAAAATCAAAACAAAACAAATCAAAACAAAAAACCCAAAACAAACAAACAAAAAACCCCTCATTTTCACCTACGCCTTCTAAGAAAGGAATGCACAAAAGTAGTTTTTGCTGTTTTGCTGTTTTTGCTAAGCAGAAAACAGACCACAGAGGTTTTAAAATCTGAGACTAAGAGATCACACCTTTTTTGTTATATAGCTGGTAAGCATTGTGTGATGGTCTGCTTATAAACTAAATTACTGAGGCTTGTGGAAGTAACTTGGTAACTTGAAGAGCAGGATGAACGAATGCATGGATACATCAATGAATGACCTAATGAATATAAAAGCAGTGGTAGCATAGCTTGGTAAATTCACATCTCAACACTTCAGCTATATTTATTTATGGTCAGGCTTAATGCTTTTGAGAAAATTACAAGACAAGCCAGTGTCAGATCAGGCATCTTCTGCTGAAGACTTCTGCACTCATGAGAAGGTCATAATTCTCTAGGATTGAAAGGGTCTGCAATAACAAAAAAGAAATACAGATTTGGAATGAGACGAATGATACCAGTGTAGTTGCAGCATCATGAAGTACTTCCCAATTCCAGCTGTCCACTCTAAATAGCAATCTCCTGTTTAAACTCAGTACAATTAATGTGTTCAACTCATTCTCTAAAAAACTGTGTTGCTGCATCTCCAAAGAAAGCCATGGGGAGCATCTTATGGTCTGAGCAGAACATGAAGTCTTTCTTCCCACTGTTACATCCAAGAAGGTAATAATTCATGCTTGATGAACTCAAGAGGGGTGACCACTGGTTTATTTATTTTACTAATATATTTTTCTATTATTTTAATTCAGGTTTTACTCCAGGCCAGAGACCAACAACTTCTACCTTGGTTCCATGGGAGTTTAGCAAGGAACTTGTTCAGATTGTTGCAGCTGTGTTTGGTTTTGGATCGGGGTCTAGTTCAATGCTGAGTCACAGGTGACTAAGGATGTCCAATTCTGTCTCACATATTTAGGTTTTACTCTTTTGCTTTAATTAATGCAAAAATCGGGAAAAGCAGCAGATGGACTGTGCACAAGCATGCTAACATTCCTTGGTTGTGTCTCAGCACAAATTCTGGAATGATACTTTTAGCCATGTGAAGCTATTTTTCTACAACTAATTTTCTTTCTGCAAAAGGTTGTACAATACAGTTCAGGAAGACAATGACCTGCACTTTATTGCTGAACTGGAAATAACATTGGAAGTTCAACAGCTAATTTAGCTTACTACCAGTTAGGAGTAAATCACTGTTCCTGATCTCTCTTTTTGGTAATTGGTGTATTATCAATGAAGTGTTTGGGCAAAATGATGGCCAAAATATGGGGAAAATATGTAAATGGCAGATGGTACTTAGATACATCATCTCTTATCCAGACAAGACAAGCTGTGAGGTGAAAGATACATCATGCTGAGGCTTTGCACTGTGCTGGGCACAAGTGTCAGGTCTGAGCTCCAGGTAGCAATGCAGTATGAACAGCAGCAGTATTCTTACTTTTGGCAATAGAATTTTAGGTCTAGAATGTGAAAAAGTCTGGTTATTTTTCCAGTCTAATCCTGAAGCAGAGCATCAGTAAGGCTTTTGAAAGTCCCAGTAAACTTAATCCAATGGGGAGTGTAGCTTAAAAAAATCCCATTCCTTATTTATGGCTTCATATGTCTTAGAATAAAGTAAAAGTCATTTTAAGGATGAGCACATTCAGTACTACTGAAATACAGATTCAACACTGTCAACACACCTTCAAAACACACTTTAATAAGTATACATGTTTCAGGATAAACATCAGAGCAGGGCTGAGCTTTGCTTCACTCTGAAAAGTCATCCACAGCCATCTAATGGCTGTGTCTATGAATCAGACATTTTAATCCTCTTAGAAGAGTTCAAATGATCCACTCTGAGAGTTACTCTACCATTTCTGTGTAACTAGTGGCAAAACTTTAACAGGAAATTCACACTGTTCTCAAAATTTGATCATGCAGTCTCTTAATGAGAGAAATTTCTTCATTTTACTGGGAACCAAGAAAAGAAGACTTCTAAAGTTTAGGTTAAGACTTTTAAAAATGAGTGATGGATTTCTTCACCTTATTTTGAAAAATCTGAGTGATTGGATATATAGGTAGAAAAAATAAAATATAAAACATAAAACTGCATGAACTTCTTATTCAGATATCTCTGGTTTTTTGACAGAGCAGGTTCCCACTTTTATCAGCTTTTAGTTTTTGCTGGTGTTAACATGATAGTCACAAATGCAGTGACAAATACAGAATAATTACTATGGCAGCCAATTTCCTGATCATCTCAGTTTGCCCCCAGAGTCAAGTGATAATAACTAGACACAGGCATGCTACCTTGCTCAGACTAATGGATTTTACTCAAGTACCTGTGCACCCTTAGCTATGTCCATGTTGCTTGTGAACATTATTTACATGTGCAATTTTTTTCCCCAGAAAAAATATGTAACAAGTAGGACAGATTCAACCTGCAATGCATAGCCAGCCTGGCAACTAAAATTTTCCTTCAGTCACTAGTGTAAAAGAGCAACAATTTTTCTAGCAGTATGTTCTTGGTGATACTGTCACTATACAGACTTTACTACCACTTAAAATAGCAGTGTACACCAGACTCCTGACCTACCAACCAGGACAGCGGTCCTTTGATTTTGCACCATTTATACACTAATGTCATCCTGTTATTTTTAAACACTTGGAACGAACCATGCCACCCAATCTGGTATTAGCAAATCTTGCCTAGGTGTTATTCCTTTTCTTCTGCTGCTCTGGTGGAACAGTTCATGCTTCTTTTTTCTGTCTTTATCACAGCACTTATATTTGAGATACAATCAGGAGTTTGGTTTAAAAATGGACTTGAGTTTCAGATACTGTTAAGTATGGTCCTTAATGGTTATTAGCAATAGCAAGTAAGCAAGTATCTTTACCAGTGTAAAACAAACAAGGTCAAATAAGCTTAAAGGAGAAAATGTTTCCCCTCTTCAAGAGAGTACTAGCTTGGCAAGGGGAACAGTACAGCATTCAAAGAAAGAGAGATAGCCTTATTTATGTTCCTTGCTGAAGCCTGAAGATGCTGCAGAGGTTTTACATATCAGTCTTTCAAAATAAAATGCACAATCATTCAAACAGACCCATGATGCATTCACATAATTTAAATTATATACCCCGACAATTTCTGACCATTAATTCATGGCCAGATCTGGTTAGGCTAACTTGACTTTGTTGACAGAACCATCATGCACAGCCCCCTTTCTCTTAAATTGAAGAAGTAAAATATCTCCAAAACCTAGACCTAGTGTATGAGTGATGGGCCTACGGCTACACCTGTTTAGCAAGCCTGACCTCAGCCCTGTCTCTGGCATGATCAGCATGCTCAGCTTGGTTTCCAAATCTGGCATCATCAGATGCACTGAATCATCTCTCAACCTGTGGGTGAAGGTGATAGTGATGACAGTGCTCCTGGAAACATCTCTAACTTCCCACTCAGCGAACAAAGTTCCTTGTTTGTTTGGCTTGCACTAAGCAAGGTTATCGAGCAAGCATCAAACCTCAGGGGAAGTAGGCTCTGAGAGGTTGACATTTTCAGCAAAAATGTGTGGTTTCATTCCCAGCTCAAAGGGAGGTTTTGAAGCTTTCACCCATTCATCCTGCATGCAGGACTTCTGTGACAGAATGACTCTCATGCTTAAGCAGTCACAGTTTAGCTAATAGCTGCCTCCATTTTACACTGATCTCTGCTTCTCTTAGTGTCTGTGAAGTGACTTCATCAGTAAAAAAGCCCAACAACCCCTTTCATCCCCTGGCCTGTATCAGCTGTTCAGGGACCACACTGTGCCTTGCAGGAGGTGAAAATAGGGTATTTGCTTGCAATAGGGCAGATAGGCACCTCAGGAGAGGGCAAAATGAGCTGCAGAGAGAGGCCTCGATGCCCTTCCTCACAACCCCCTACAATCGTCTAATGATCATCCCTCTCAAACATGCCAGGAGTCTCATAAAATGGTAGCAGATCTCATTACAAGTACTCTTGGGTGACGGTAGTAGTTGATCTTTTTTCCACTCTCTTGGTGAGGATAGCAAGTCCTATACAGTGGCTATTTCTACAGCAGCAGTAGCTGTATTTCTGCCATCTTCCTGTATTTCTGGTGATGCTTCTGCCAGCTGGGTCTCAGCAGTCTCAGCAGAGGCAGTTCCAGTTCCATGCTTAAAGACATTCTTGCCAGCATTATCTGGGACCTGCTCAACTCCCTATGGACAAAAAAGACTGCTGTTTGCAAATCACCATTGTGGCTTTTAATACTGCATTCATGCCACTTGCAAACATGGTATTTGTAAATGAATCACTGGAGCACAATAAAACATCTGGGGACCGGAGAAATCTAGGCAGGAACTGCAGCAGTAAAAAAAAAAAAAAAAATCACATACCTGGTCATTTTACAGTCTCTACAGTTTTTGTTGCATGACAGGATAGACAATATACAATGCACAGTACCCCTCAAACTGGAAAACTTTTATTTATTTATTTATTTATTTAATTATTTGTTTATTTTCATAGACGAGCAAGCTGCAGCATTTTTCTTGGAACAGAGATTCCCAATAAGAAGTTTGGAGGAGGATCCTCTCCCATCAGCTTCACCTCAGCTATGTCTGACTCAACTGTGAATCTTAAAAGGCAGGTACTGTTTTAGACATCTTTCCAATGAAATAATTGAATTGAATATAAAATGTTGCATTAATGAGGTTTCGGTCATGCATAGCTGTAATGTACCAGTAATTTCAGTATCCAGTTATGTCTTGACAGCAGATATCCAGGTAAACTTTCAATATACAGATTTACTCTGCTTGCTGAGACATTGAGTGAAGTACTCAGGGCTATGTCTCCTCTCTCTAAAGTAGGGAGTTTATCACACTTGGTCAGATATTTAGTGTTGATGGAGGAATTACACAGAAGAGTTAATGTGAACAGACTTGCATGGCAGCCATAACTAGGATTCCCGAAGTAAGCTCTCACAGTTTGGAGAGTTGCTCTATCACCCAACCCCACCTGGGAGGGGTAATCTGGACAAGGAAAGGAAACCCTTGAGTTGGAATGAAAACAGATGTAGTAGAATAATAATTATTTAATATTTACCCAAATACTAATATGTCACAAAGTTATACTCAGCTCCAGGGAGCAATCCTGAGCTGTGTGCTTGCAGCAGTGAAGGCTCAATGCTCTGGGTGCGACAGCTCCAGCCAGAACATGATGGTCATAGCAAGCACAGGAGCAGGCCTCAGGTGCAGGATGACAGACCAGACAGACGGGACTCTCTCGGGAAGGCAGACATGGCAGAAGCCCCGAACATCTCATCAAACTTCCCGATATATAAGGAGGATGACCTTTATGGTGTGGGATACTTTGGCCAGCTTGGGTGAGCTGCTCTGGGCTTTGCCCCTCCTCGCCCACTGCACCCACATGGTTCAAAACTATCCTCAACTTTGGCCATCATGGAAACCCACACATCAGAGCTGGGCATAAACAAAACCAACGTATCTTACACCTTGTGTTCTCACAGAACTGGACTCTGCAGTCTCTCAAAACTGCAGTTTCTCTAAACAGAAAAATTATTTTATAATTCTGTGCCAACAAAACCAAGACATAAGCGTTGATGCTTAATGTACCATGTGAACTGCAGAAATTTAGGTTGCTCCAGATAAAATACTCTCAGATGTTCTCCACCATGTACAGGAAAACACTGAATGACAGAATTCCTACTCAGCAAAGCAAAAGGGGTAGAGGACATTGTACTTAGCCTCCCTTTAGAAAATATGACATGGGTATAAAATCTCTCAGTGCTTGTGCTTTACCCACAGGGCTTAATTAAATCTGATGAAGGTTAATAACTAGGAATAGGTAAATCTCAAAGTTTACGACATCTAGATTTTATCTCAGTGAGCAACTTTTACTTCAGAGGCCAATTATTCTGCTCTCCTAAATGGAGATTAACTGGGTGACCTGCTCCCAGGGCATATGGCCTAGTGACCCCTCTGCTTGTCTTCGAAAGGGCTGTCTTCTGGGATGCCTCATGAAATTCTTAACTGCAATCTGCTGCTTCTTAGTTCTAAGGGGAAGGATTTCACAGCATTGCTCTCTCTGGTGAAAGTTTCTTCACATACCTAGCAGATTTAAAGCATGTTATTTAGATGGCAAGGGCTACTGTGTCCTATTGCACCAGAACGAGTGAACGGACTATCCTCTTTCCCAGTGAAGAGCTTTCCCTTTAAGCATTTTTGTGAGAGATTTCTTTACTAATCAAAGTAAAAACAGGTTTTATTAAACCTGTTTAAATTCATTGCTTCCCTTGCATACATTATGCAGTGTGCCAGAAAGCAATTGGTGTCAGTAGCCTCTGTCCTGGACACTTAGTACTTTCATCCATAAAGCACTTCACAAACATCAGCTAATCCTCGTAATGTTCTTATAAAGTCCTGTAGGTAAAGCATTAGAGCTAGATAAATAACTCACTACCAACAGATTCAAAAAGTAAATCCCTTTTTGCATGTAAACTATTGCCAGCCTGCTAGAATGTTTTTTTCCCTCCAGTCCCCAGTTCCACAGAACATGTGGAAGTGGGGGCTTTGGTGCTCTTCATTAGAAGTCATTACACTATTTGATCCCCTGATCATTTCTGGTAAATTTGATCCCCCTTCCACAGCTGGCAAAAGTGGATGCTGCCAGTGGCTTTCATTCAAATGCTTTGGGAAACCTGCATAGAATCATAGAACCGTTCTCCTCAGGGCTGCTCTCAATCTCTTCATCCCCCAGTCTGTATTGATAATGGGGGTTCCTGCGACCTTGCATTTGGCCTTGTTTCTGTTTGTGAGATTCCTACAGGCCCACTTCACAAGCTTTTTCTGGATGGCATCCTGTCCCTTGAGAATGTTGTCTGCAAATTGGCTGAGGGTCATCTTAAGTATAGGGTTTTGTGGATCAGTTGAAGAGCTGCATGCTGTTCAGTGTGGGATTTGCCACTTCCTCCTGCCACTGGCCACCCTGCTCATAGCCATACATTCCCACCCAGTCTTGGGCCGGCTCTAGTGATCACCAGCCCTGTACCTGAACTGGCCTGGATCTCTATGACAGCAGAAAGCAAAAGCAGTGACAACTCTGGCTAGCTCTCTGCTTTGTTAGTATGTTAAATGGGCTCATGAAAAAGAGTTAGGAGTGCCAGAGCTGGCAGAAGGGAAAACAGAAGACCTGGGTGGTCAGGAGAGAGGCCAGGGAGTGAGGAAGGCAGGGGCAGCAGTGGGGCAGGAAGATGGTGACTGATCTGGGTCAATTCTGTCTGTGGATAGGAACAGGTGATGCTTTTTTTATTGCTTCCTTTAGAATGATGGGGTTGAGGGCTATCAGGGTTGAAAAGAATCACAGAGAAAGAGTCAAGTAAGGTTAGAACAAAAAAAAAGGAAAGTTTTATTCTAATATTTGACCAATAAGTCTTTCGCCTTTGTCAGAAGCAGAAAATGGTGTGTAGTACTTATTTTTTTGTTTAAGGGAACATTGTCATCTGCTGATTTCTCCTGACCAATAAATGCCCTCAAGTCCCATTGCTGGTAGTCCTCAGAGGGAAAATTCATGAATGCAAGACAGATGAGACAGTCCAGAACTGAAGAAAGTAGTGAAGTGGATAATTTCCTAACAACTCCTTATCGTGTTGTGAATATAATTGAAAATCCAAAATGTAGTTATGCATAATGTGAGGCCAAATCGTCTATTGCTGTCTTTAGGATTTTGCATTAAATTTTATTTACTTTTCTAGCTTATTAGCATAAATGCACGCAGAAAATAATTTTTTTAATCCTGCAGCCATTGCATGACAGAAAAATACTCAGTTAATTATATATTACTAAAATATGTTTTTCTGAATTGATTGCCTTATTTTGAAAGCACTTGTATATGAAATATTTGATGAACGATAGCAGTAGGAAACATGCAAACCAAAACCCAAGAGAAGAAATAAATCTTGTTAGTCAGTTGACTCATAGTGAGACCAGATTGTTAGGGATTTTATTAGTTGATTCAGCAAGTTGCTTAAACATGTCCCTCCACATATGAGTAATCCCACTTACAATTGAAATTAAGGATGTATTTAAATTGTTTGCTGAATCAGGGCCTTCTGAAAGATATGGTAAGTACTGAGTGACACTTCTTGGTGTGATGCTAAAAAAGCCACATGTTCTGTGCCAGATGAAATTCTTAGTATTGTCTCATCTGGTCACATATATGTGTTCTGGTTTTTGTCTGCATTAGAAACATCTGCAAATCTTGCTCCTTTTAGCTGGGATTAAATCCAGGACTGTATTTTTGGAATTACTTTCCTGCCAGAACACCCCTAGCAAACTACTTCCATTCATAACCGTACAGTTCATATTCTGCTCTTGTAAACTTTTTCTTAATTATAAACAGCTTAAAACTATTTGAATGGTACTATTAAGTCATTGAATCTTGTTCTTTTTTAGCTAATTACTAATATTATTTCTATTTTTGGGGGGGTATATTTTCATCTTTGGAACTCTACCAGATTTTCTCCTATAAAACCAAGTTCCATCACTATTCTGTTGCTAAAGGCTGAAATTTCAAGCGTGCCAATACAGCTGGCATGACATTGGTCTTCTTAATTCAAGGACACAAAGGATTACCCTAAACCATACGCAGAAAAAATATCCACATTTGTTCTATTAATCAAGTTTTTTCTTGTTTGTCAAGTGTGATTCGTACTTGTCTCACAGCAACTCAGTCTTTCCTGGAAGTCCTTTCATCAGTAAGAGCTGAGCATTAAACCACATATTTTGTCACCTGCCACACTATTTACAGAGCCAATGGATGGGAACAGAACAACACAGAGCAGTAACTGTCAATAATTCATGCAGTAGTGACCCCTGACATATAAGATATCAACAGGACAACTTCAGCAAAATCCCATTGTTTCAGTTCATAAGCAGTAACAAGCTCTCTTTCTCTCAGCTCTTGCTTCCCCACAGATTTTTCTCCAACTATTAAAAAAAAAAAATCATAATAAAATCTAACCAAGTTTTGGAAACCAGAATGCCTATAAAACATTTGAAATTGGAGTGGTTGATGTGGTAGGAATCTTGTTTTCAGGAACAGAAAAAAACTACGAAGCAAATAGTTGTTTGGGCAGAGGAAAAATAACCCTGGTTTTCAACATCTCTCTCCTGCTCTCTCTCCCTCCACTGCTTGAGTTTCTGCCTAAAAATTTATGATCTTATTAGTTTTTTTCACAGCAGGGAACTAATGGCCCTCAAGCTTGCTGTCTTCACGAAACTCACAGAATCTTTGTCAAATTTGATTGAAATTCAGCTATGGATTAGAAAGCAGGAGACCAGCTTGTAACTACACATGCAGAATAAGCAATGAAACAAGCCTCATTTCAATGGCAGATCAAGCTAAAATCCTCCCACTCAGACTCAGTGAGATGTTTCTGCAGTTTTACTCTAGGAATTGGGGCAGTCAGCACTGTCATAGAGAAAAATTCCAAAATCAGAAACAAACAGAAAATGTCATTTGAGGCAGTCCTTCAGTTCATAAACCAAACAGTATGGGCATGAAAATCCAACACTGAGAACAAACATGCTACCTCACAGTAGCTTTTGTGATATTTTAGCAGGTGAGTATGGCTGAAGGTGGGTGAGGGCTGCAGGCTCTGTCCTCTAGGGTCATCCATGAAGGACATCAGGCTGGAGTATGGGGTGCTGGAATTGTTTGAAATGCTTACATTCACACAAGACTTGCCCAACCTCACCCTCCTTTTCTGACAGTCTTAGTTTAATAATGAATTTTGGACAGAGCTTGCATGGGAGATGCTTTATAATATCCTGCAAAGTCCTGAGTGACTCCACTGAAGGTTTTGTGATGTCTGATGAAAGATCCCTGGCTATGTAAAAATCTTTCTTGATTAGTGAAGTCAGCTGCTGTTGTATGATTTGGGTGGATTTATTTCCTCTTTTAAATTCAAATTACCTCCAAATAACTTTTCAAGGCACTGCCTATAGATTAAAGGATAGGAGGAATGTGACACAGAATATTTCAGTAGAAGATGTGTCTCAGAAAACTAATCACTTAGGATTCTAGTTCTGCTAGATAAGTTATCTGAACAGACCCACAACTTTTAGCTGCAATATAGATATCTGACCCAAAAAGTTACTGAACATGGTTAACATCCCACAGAAGGCAATGCTTAACAAGGGCACGCAGTGCCTCTCAAGGAGCATTTGGGATCATGAAAATCGGTTTTTTTGCTCCCTCATGCTTTGCCAACTGTCCAGCCTTCATCCTGTAGTGGCCAGGAGGCATTTTCTCATCTACTCTTGGAGAAGAAGAGAGGCTTGGCAGTACTTGGGAGGTCTCATAACTGTCTAGTGTGGCTGCCTGCCCATCAGCAGCCTCCAGCATCCTATTCCAGAGGTGCTTGCCAGAGTAGCTGGTCTATTGCAGGTGTAAAAGGGAAGGCTCTGATGCAGCTGAAGGAATATCTGAAAACAAGAAAGATCCTCGGGAGATGTAAGGAA
>NW_009952990.1:7126163-7169859 GCF_000747805.2 Chaetura pelagica
AAGAGTGGTGGCAGAGGAGCAGTGAGGTACACGTGCCATGGAGTTGCAGAGAAATGAAAGGCGGGAGACTGGCGGCTTGAGATCTCAGAGGAAGATCAGGAAGAGGAACAGCAGAGGAGCTCTGTGAGCACCTGAAAAGGAGAAGCAAATTTAAAGATTTTCTCACTTCTTCAGGGACCTGCATATACAAGTCTCAGACTTATTTTGATTTTACATCTTTTGGAAAGTCAGCTGAGAATAAATTGCTATATGACACTCTTCTTTGTGATTTATTTTCTTTAAAAGATAGGTTTAAAAAGAGGCATCTGTTTCAGCACTTTGATATGAAATTTAGTAATTTCAGAATCATGGAGGGCTTAATTTAAAAATATATTTTAACAGAAAGGAGGTTGTAAATAATAAACACATCCATAGGTTTGGGATCCCTTATGTAATAGAAATATGGAGTACATCTTGTATAGGTTCAAAAAGAGTAAACTTTTTTCTATTATAAAATTCTCTTCCACCAGTTTAAACACATTTTATGAACTGAGTTTAGGGCTCTGTGTAAATCTGCTCAGGATTCTGAGAAAGGAGAGGGTTATTAATCTGGAAAAAGTGTCTTTGCTTAGAGCCAGCTTCAGAATCTGTTTAAAATAGGAATTTTTAACCAGTGAATAGTATTCGCTCACTTGCCCTTACATTAGCTTCCTTTCATGGGTACTGGGCAGAGTTGGTACAATTTCACTCCTGGTAAAAAGTTTTTACATCCCTGAACAGATATTAGACATGATCAGCATAACATCAGTGAATTTGATGAGATTCAGCCCACACAGTTTGTTCCTCCAGAGCTGACAGAGCTTTTGCTAGACTTTATATCCCGAACTAATAAAAAAGGAAGACTGAGTGAACTCCCACGACTGCAGCAAATAAAGCCAAATACTAGACGATTTAAAAAAAAATACTAAGGTTTCAGTCATTAGTGAACACTGTGATTCGGCTGAAATGAAATGTTCTCAGTGATCCAAGTGTAAGGCATGTTTAATTCAATACCATTGCCAAATCTTTACTGGCTATGAGAACCCTATCTTCAGTTTTTTGTATCTTACTAGTCTACTCCAACCTCATGTAGGGATGCTATCAGTTACATTATATTACAAGAGTACCCACTTTTGGGGAGGTACTGCCTGTGTCAGGTTAGAGTTTTCCTTTATAAAAATAAAGCAGCTGTTATGAATCTGAATGCATAGGGTACTGATTTGATAATTTCAAATTTGAGCCTATTGATTTATATTGCAGCATGATTTTAATTATTTGATTGCTTATTTTATTAGTGAAATTGAAATATCTATTGATTTATATTGTGGCATGATTTTAAATATTTTATTGTTTAATTTATTAATGAAATTGAAATAAATTTCCTTGGTACTATTTAAGTTGAAATGTCATTTTCCTGGTATAAGTATTATAAGGCAGGCAAATCAATGGCCTTCAGCTGTACCCTTGGATCCCTGCCATTTAAGTTCACTAGTTTCCCACTCCTGCCAGTTGTGTTGGTGTGAGGGACCAGCCCTCAGGACCTATACTTGCTAGAATTGGTGTCAAACCCCCATTGTAACCCCTAAGCAAAGTCTTGTTTGCATCCCCATAGGCCTGTCTGAGAGGATGGAGACAACCCTGATGGCCTGCATATGGCCTGAAGCTGCAGGCACAGCTATTGAGATAAGGATGGAGGGGTGGAAGGGGCAGAGGTCCACTCCAGCTGCTCAGGCGTATGACTCAAACAGCCTTGATTCATCCTTGCAAAATAAAGTAACTAGACCCATAAAGCAGGGGGCTGCAATGTTGGGCTTGGGGAGCTCCACTGACACCAACTCTCCCCCGTTGGCTGGCCCAACGCTGGATCCAGGACTGGTGATTTTCTATTATCTATCTCTCTAAAATTTTCTTCTACTATCTCTCTCTTCCTTCCTAACATCATTAAGTAACACAAGGCCTAACCACGATTTTTTCTTGGGTTGTGCAGCTTAAACATAGATGTACTGTGCTCTTGTGATTTAAATGCCAGCCTTTATGACTGTGCAGCCTAAGATAATAATTGAAGTATTTGTATTCCTTCTATAGTTTTAATTAAACCTAATATTCAAACACAGACTTTGAGTGTCATTTCACCTTAATCTAAGTATCCATATTCCTTCTATAGTTTTAATTAAACCCGATATTCAAATACAGACCTTGAGTGCCATTTCACCTTAATCTGATCAAGGAGTATTAGATGTTCGAGCATTTCCTTGGCCCGTGATATTTTAATCACTCTCCCTGGAAGGGCCAGGTCTGAGAAAAAGGTTGGATCCAACCACACCTGGGCTCCTCTCTGAGAAGGAGTTTAGAAAGCAAGGGGGTCCGATCTGAATCTCCCTGGGTTGCCCTACTTGGGTCATGACAGCTAGCGAGTCATATGATGTTGGCTGTTGCATAATGTTGCATGTTTCTTTTAGTTTCCCCCAAGATAAAGCTAAAGGGTGTGCAAGGGGCAGAAGCCACCAGGTCATAGCTCATTTCCCTGCTTTCTTCTGGCAGGCTTCCCCAGAGTCACCCTGGTCACAGAAGACATCACAGAATGGGAAGACAACCAGCTTTCCCATTACCCTTCGTTATGTATTTCAGCACTGACCTTGAGCTTAAGCCCAGTAACTCCTTTACATAAGACATGGACCAGCTGCTTTGGTCTGATTTTGTATGAGGCCCAGGTCTTTTCTCCCTTCTATATATCGCATGCCCATGCCTTTCATAGTGCTCTCACCTTTTGTACCTCATGCTGAACCAGAGGAACTGCCATAATTAGCATATGTTCAGCCACGAACCTTACTCTCCTGGCCGTTCCACATAGCCACCTTATGTCCATTTCCAAACCTTTACTCTGCTTTCTTCTCCCAGTGTATCTGTGTCTTGTGCTTTTCCAAGATATTTCATTCAAGTATGCCTTTCTGTTCCAATTCCACAATGGTGTCAGCTGAAGACATCTATCTGTTTGCTGTGTTTTAACGTTTAAATAACATCTTATTTTGTCTTGCATCAATTTCACAAAGAACTGCAAAATCTAATTGCTGCTTCTTTATGCCCCCTCTTCCTTTACCAGATCTTTATTAAGGCTATGGTTAACATATTCATCTTTACTGTCAAATATGTATGGATATGGATAGTAGTAGTGTTATGTTGTCTCAGTGTTATATTGCAGAAAAACTAATTTGCATCTATTAGGGCTAGCATTTTCCCTGAGACTAAAATCCACAAACAGGCCATCATGACATTGTCAAAAACTTGCACAGTGGACAGGAATTATTTTTTTTTTTACTCCTTTGTTCACAGCTGTAGGATGTCCCTTTATGAAGGCTAGGTCAGGTGCAGCCCCTTGGAGAGGAAGGCAGATGGTTCCTATCTATCCAGCAGCTGAGCAAACCTGGGAGGAAAACCTTTGCAAGACACTTATGCATGGCATGTAGAAGAGTTACAGCATAGAGCTGAGAGGCTAACACTCAGGAGGACCAGACACACTTCGGAGTTGGTGGAATCAACTTCCTAAGGATCAAGGGCGATTAGTCAAGTTTGTGACAAACTTAGAAAGTCACCAGGTTTACCAAAACCAAGCCTGTAACTGACAAAGACATCTTTAGTAACACTTTTTGTTTCTACCCTGCTTCAACTGGTAATTTTTAGGTTTTTTCTATTGAATACTTTGGTTCTTGTTTAAGTTCTAATAAAATACTGCTTTCTGAGTTTCAAACCCTTTTGGTCCTCTTTGGGGATCTCATTATAATGACAAGCCAAGGCAGTTCCATTGCAAAACCCTGGCTGACTTTGGCTTCTGTCACAGTTAGGTAGTTATGAGACACTAAATATCTCCCTGACTTAATAATTCAAACTGATGCTCATAAAGAGTTACTTCAATGCAACAAAAGACAGAATTTTGTGAAATTCAGTATTTGTACCATTTGCATAACTTAGTTATACAAACATACAAGGCTTATGTGGGCTGAGCTCTACTAAAAAATCTGCAAAAAGCAGTGATTACAGCAGTACTGCTTTTGGACTACCTGGTCTGTTTGGGATCTGGAAGTTTCTGCAGCTGGTACCTCAAGAGGAGTCTTAGAACAACAGTTATGTAATGTTTCTTTCCCTCTTTGAGGTCCAGTCCTAATGTGTAGTTGCTGAATCACTGAAAGGAAGATCAGTTTCTCAGACTGAGAAGCCATTCCTTATGGGCTGGCTATCTTTTCATGTGATAGTGAAAAAATAAATGACCAGCCCTGGAATAATTAAACTGTAGCCTGCTGCTCACACTTTTAACAAACGGAAGAAAAGTGATCCACACACTCTTTGTAAACATCTGGTAAAGAAACTAATGCAATGATATGAAAGTAGAAAATTATAACAGCAATGATAGTATCCAGCTGTCTCATCTAAAAATTATATGTTTGCAGTCTGTTTTTATGTGAAGCAGCCCTTAACTGGAGGAAAAATAATCCAAGCTAGGCATTCTGAGGAATAAAAGCAGCAAATGTGACATGACTGGAAAAACCCCCAAAGCTAAACAAGTAAGCTCACCTGCAGAATAAAGAGCTGTAATTGGTGTTTAATGCATCCTGCTCTCCAAGACTGATGCTGGTTGTGAGAAATAGAGGAAAGAATAGATTTCTGGCTGAAAGATGCTCAGAACACAAAAGGATGGGCTGAAAAATTATAGGTAGGTAAGTAGGTGGGTGGGTGGGTGGCTAAGTGGGTACATAAATCCATACATACTTAAGTGCATACATGCACATGTACATACAAATACATCTGTCTATATTTCTTAATGAGAATCTGCTGTAGTGATGTACCAGTGGTATGTGCTGTTTCAATAAAGTCCTAATGAGATATCTGTGCACTGGGAAGCATTGCAAGATGCACTGTACCCTGAGCTTGGAAGCATCCATATCTTTGGTTTGGAATATGAACACTTTGTGCGTTATTCTTTATTATGCAAAAATCTATGAAGAGCTGTGCTGGTTCAGGTTAAAGTGCTAGCCCAATACTCTGTCCCAGTAGGGGTCATAAGTTGACTTCTAAGGAAGAGAACAGTTTGAGTGCATCCTCATGTTCTCCCAGCATCAAACTATTTGCAGCTCTGAAGATTTTCTGAGCTTGATAACCTTCAGTGGAGCTTTATCCCAAATACTTGTTTAGCCTCTCTTTGTACCCATGTAAAATTTTTGGCATCCAAAATAACTTTGAGAAGACAGGACTGTGCTTCATTCTGTTTGAAGAGCTACCTCCTCTGGTTTGTTTGCATGCAGCTCCTATCAGCTGTGTTTCATCACCCCAGCTACATCAGTGATGCACAATATGATAATCAATTCATATATATAGTTAGAATAGTGTTACTTTTCTATTAAAAAGCCTGAATTCAGCTCAATTCCCTGGGTGGAGGAGAGATAGCTCCTGCATGGTGAAGAACTGAACCTTTTCTGGAGTCAGAATGTTTGGGCCCACTGTCTGTGGCAGAAAGGAGAATGCAAGTACAGAGCTGGGAGCCTGCAGGCCATTCAGGCAGCAGGCAGAGAAGTCCTCCTGAAAAACATCCTGAGGACTAGGAGTTGCTAGGCAGATTTTGCTGCAATTCAGAGAGTCACTGAGTTGTCACTGAAAGTTGATTTGAGGAAGTGACTCACCTCCAAAGACACAGTGGAAAGGAGGAGTTATTTATGAACCTTTTAATGTAATTGTTGATATTTATACTGCAGCTGGCATAGTCACTTTGTATTTTCTCCCTTCAAATAAGTTAAGGATCCTAGTTAATACTACAGCAAAACCTGGCTTCTCTGACTTTAGAACCTTTTTTCTCAGAGGAAGGGGTTGTTCAATGGGGATGAAAGCCTGGGCAGATCCACCTCAAAAGTGTGGTCAACATCTATTTTCTTAATGATGCTTTTTAGTTGTACTATATCTTGCTTTACAGAAAATTTCCCAGTGTTCCCCACAAGGAGATCCCTGAGGTCTGTTGCTTACAGCTTTTTCTTATGCCATCTCTGGGAAAATCTGGTCTTATTAACCAAGTTATGAGCATTTTTAAAAGGCCAGTGATATATAGGGAATACCAGGATTTTTCCAAATGCTTTGTTTGTATGAACTGTGCTCCCTCTTGAGATTAAGCATAAATTCCTACACTTGGCATTTCTCCATTAATGAAACTCAGTGGCTGATTAAAGAGCAGAATTGTTATATTTTCTAAATTCTTTGTATCCCCCTTTTCTTTCATAAAATAATATAACATTTTTATGATTTGTACGGACCAGCAGGCATTTTGTGTCTAGAGGCAAAACCATCCTTCTCATCTGCAATCCAAAACCTAATAAAAATGTCACTGATCACATTTTAAAAGTGGCACAAATATTTGAAGTGAAAAACAATGATTAGGTGGTGCCAGGCAAACAGAAAAGCTTTAGTGTTCTATAAGCCAAGCTGTTTGCAGAAAAGCTTGTCTCCCAAATACAGACCCCACATTTAATCTAGAGGAGGGTGAAAGGCCAATACGTAGGAGAATTTGAAAGCAGAAACTTCACAAAAGATGTAATGCCCACAGTGGATGAATATTCAATAAAAGGTTGCTGAAAAATTATGTGACTAAAAACCCTGTTGTTATGCTTGGTTGTATAAATAGGGACAGATCTCGGTATAATGGGAATATGAATTGAGAAGTGGTTCACAACCGTACTAGCACTAACAGATCTAAACCAATCTGATAGCAACTATTTTTTTAATTGTTTATTTAGATAAATAGCATCAAAGTGATAGTTTTGTTATCCATTCTCTTTTTCTTATATTCTTATTTTTTTTTCTTTGTTAACAAACTTTCTTAAAGTTGATAAAGTTTTCTTCCCTTATTTGGCTTCTTGCTGAAACTATGTCTACTCTTTTCCCTTTTTTTAAAATTGTATCTCCATGTTTGCCATTTTCTTGGCTGCCTGTTCTTCTATACAATAAATCATAGCTGATAGTCAGTATCTTACATGTATTCAGCCCTAGAACTTTTCAAACAATTCCAAACTTTCTGTTTTCAAGGCCATATCTTACCTTTATACCCCATCCTGGGAATAAATTCTGCAACGTATCATTGTTATAGCTTTTCTTATGCCTACGTTTTCTCTTCAAACTTTAACTCAGACTTCAGATATTTCACTCACTTGTGAGATCTCCAGAGCGTTGAGGCTTCCAGGCAGTATTCCAGGCAGTGAATGTGACTTTGTTTTGAGCAATTTCTACAAATAACTAACCTATTTCCTTACAAATGGGAACCTATTTTTCTCCTTAAGTGATCTCAGTGAGGCTGTGCTCTTATGGCTTTATTTCTTTGCAGGGAGAGCAACTCTGCCAAATGCAGGTTACTGCTCAGTTCTGTGCTTATCTCTGTCCTGTTCACATTCTTTTTTCTAGTATGGAAAACATTGTTGCCTCTTGCAGGTTAACTTTTCTTTTGCTTCTCCATGTTCCTGGGTTTTGTTTTATTCTGCTATCAAACCTAGTCCACAGTGGCACCAAAGAGGAGAAAAAAGAGAAATCAAAACTTGTAATCTGATCTGAGTACATTCTGCAGGCTGGCATATTTCAGTTGCTTATTCTGTTACCTTTAAGCCTATTTTCAAAAGTATTTTTTTATCTCTCTTCCATGTCTCTGAGGCCTGGTACAATCTGATCTTACATTAGACTGTATAAACCCTCCAGACAGCACATCACACTTACCAGAGTGAAATCTGATGTAAGTGCTTAAAACATTTCTCCCATTTTATTTTCACGTAATGAGTCAATTATCTTGCAAATAACTCAGTCTTTGTAGGACTGGAGTATTTTCTTTATCAATATCATGGCTTGCTGTCTTTCACTAAGTTTTATGTTAGTGAGTGAAGCATGTGCCTTAGATACTGTAAATACTTTTTTTTTTTTGCTCCAACATGTTAAGAGAGATTTAGACCTTCACCTCTCTATGTCTTTGCATAATTTCACCTCCTTTTAGGAGAAAACAAATTCTTCCCTCAATTACTCCAAAGAGTCTGTTGTATCTGTGGCAAATTCTAGATGCGTTAGTATGTTAATATGCTGTTGTATTTTGTCATTTGACACCTTTTGTCTTGTTTCATGATACTTTTCCTCCTCCATTGAGCACACGGGCTAATAATTATTGGTGGCATTTTGTAAACGGTCAGTTTCAGACAAGGCAACTAATATTAGTTGAGACTGCAGCTGGGGCCAGAGCCTGGGCTGCAGCTGCTTCGTGTGTGGATTTGTGTGCAGCTCACAGACTGGCTTTGGAGAGGATGAATCACCTTGTCAAAAGCCACTGACATCCCAAACCACACAACTCAGAGGACTCGAGAGCACAGGCACTAATGACTGCACTAGTTCACAGTCAAAGAGTGTGTTAAGATCCGTCCAAGATCTGTAATTAGCTCAGTGTGAAGAATGGAGATGGAGAGCCTCATCTTATCCAGTGAACCTCATTATAACACTAATTCAGCCAAATTTAATAAAGGACTTTTTTTCCAGCAAGTGAATAGAGGATTAGGCAGAGTCAGGAGATATTCACTCCTCCTTAAAAATAAAAAAAAAGCAGGAATCGAAAGAAAGTTGTTTGTTGGGTTTTTTTTCCTGAACAGATATTAACTACTATCTGCATAACCATGATCAGCACAATGGCTTTGATGAGACTCAGCCCACACAGTTTGTTCCTCCAGAGGAGACCGAGTTTTCTGCCAGCCATTCTATATTCATTACATCCCAACCTAATAAAAAAGTCTGAATGAACACTCATGATTGATGCAAATAAAGCCAAATGCTGCTACAAAAGAAATAAGATTTCAGTCATTATTACTCACCACTGTTCTCCTGAGAGCAAAAATTCTCAGCAAACCTCATGCATAATATACCTAAGCCACAACTTTCCCTGTTTTTTTCTTTTTGTTTTTTTTTTTGGCAATTGGTGAAGAGTGACACAATGTGAGCACCTTTAAAAGCATCCTCAGGCACTCTCTCCAGACTGCCACATAACACAAGTTGTTTTGTAGTATGTACTGCTCACTGCCAGTGTTGGTATAGCTGGTTCCTTCATCTCCATGGGTGGTTTAACCGGATTTTCTTTATAAATTGTAACATAAATATCTAGGCATTTTAGCTGGCTCTCTATAGGTCAGCTCAAGTTCAAGCAGGGTTCATATTACCCGTGGAAACTCAAGCATATGCTTGTGTGATTTGAGCAAAAATAAGAGTAAGGTAACTTTAGAAGCTAGAAGCCTCTAATTCAATCCCAAAGTATGCTGTCAACTGTTTTATACCAGCCTGTGGGTTTAATGTTGGGCTGGAAAGATTTGACCAGAGGGAGACTGATATCTGCTAACATTGTTATTAACACATTGCTTTACTCATGGGTTATTTCACTTTGTAGTTTATTATCAGTGGAACAGATAGTAGTGCCTATTATTAAAACTGGGGGATGTGGCCCTTGAAACTCCCCTCAGTTTTATAAAACTTTGTCAAGCTTTTATCTACTAATGTTTGAAATTTTCATGCTGATAAGGTGCCTGCCTACAGCTGCTTTCTTAAGGTTTATTTAGGTATTTATTTTCTATACAATCCAGTTGTTTTGAAGAATAAAGCCAAGAAAATACAGGTTGTTTCACATAACGTGAAAAAATAATACTTGACAGTCTTTTTCTTTAGGCATTAGTAATTTTTATTTTCTTTTCCTCATTATCTGAAGCAAGGTCAAGAAGTTTGTCAGGGAGAGACTGTTGTGACAGAGAGGTACATGTTGTATTTTACAAGGTGTAAGCTGTTTAAAAATTGCCATTTAAATACGGTCATTGCAAACAGGTAAAATTCCCCAGATTTCCTATCTATGGTGAGCACAATCCAGTGTGATACTGTACAACATCTGCTGGCAAATTCAGCTGGAAGTATCAGTGTATCTATTCATTTGACCAACTGGACTATGGGTAAAAAGATTGTTTCAGAGCTCTCCATGCTGTTGTGCTGGCCCTCAGAAGAAAAGCTGCTTCTTCTGAAAGTAAGGGAAGAAGAAACTGAGCCTGTGGAGAAAAGGAGAGTTTGTCAAAGATCACTTTAGGAAGGAGAAAAGGAAGGGGAAGGTGAAGGGGAAGAGAGAGGGGAGAAGGCTGGCAAATAATAGAAAAAAAGGGAATAATGAGTGAGAAGGGAACAAAGACTGGAAATGAGAACCAACAGAGCTGGATTAAGAAGGTGAAAAGGATGGATAAGTAATACTGTAAGGTCTTAGGATGTAGTGAGGAAAACAGAAATTGAGAGAAAATAAACAGGAAAAACGAGTCCAGACTGCCTTACTTTTAAAACAGACTTTGTAATTGCACATTAAAAGGCCTTGTGACATTTCCAAGACCTAGGCCTTCCCATTTGTAGGAAATTCTGAAATTCCATGATTGGGACTGGAGGGAATGTTCTGAAAAAGTAAACAAAACCAAAGAATTGGAAAAAGTATCATCGCTTTTCTGACTGAATTCTGGAAAAAAAAGTCAAGTCAGGTGACAGGTTTCTTACCCATAATGTTCAAAAAATTGGATATAGTTTCAGTTTTAACATTTATTCCTTTAAACATAATTAAACTGTAAAACAAAATACATCTAAACCAAGTGCTTTTAAATTACAGATGTAACTGTATTATTCTGAAACTAGAATAATCTAACATTTTGTAGTTAAGCAAAAAAATAATAATAAAATTTAAAGCACTCGAGCCAGCACATTCTGCAGAATTATTTGGTTTCAACACATCACTGATTTACAAGACAAAACATTTCATATAGGAAAGCACCAACTAGTTTTCAGTTCAATTTTCAGTTTCCTGGTGGTGTACAATTTTCACGAATGAGGCTCATTTTCTGTAGGACAGCAGCCCCAGAATTTAGGAGACATGCAGGATTTGGAAGAGGTGCAGTTAATGAAAAAAGGCATTGCAGAAAGAAAATGCAGGAAAAGGCAGTGCAGAAAGAAAATAATATAAAGAAGGTATTTCACTGGTGGTCTTTTTACTGTCTTTTCTTCATTTTCTGGATATCTGATTCAATACCCCAGGGTCTCATTTGCAGAAATCGTGATAACTTTCAAATGCTGTTGAAATCCATGGAAACTGTCTTTTGATACACGAGCTGCTATATACAGTAAATCCTTTTCAGAAAGTAGGTCCAAGGTATTTCAAACAGAGCAAACAGAATTAGTGGGCATTTTTTACCTTAATCTCTTGGTATTAGGATTTCCCATCTGTAAAATGGTGATACTGATAAAGTGATGCTAATGGGTGGCAAATGTGGTATCTCCTATTGCTGGAGTGCTGAACTGTGCAACTTCAGCAGTTTTCTCTCAAAGCAAGTTTTCTTTTCTGGACTGAGTATGAAAGAGTAATTGCTTTCTTTCTACGATCATAATTCTATGGGAGAAAGCCATGTGAACAATCTTGAGCCTCTTACAGAGGAGACTTGGAAAATATTTTTAAACTACTGAACTCAAGTCACTTAATCTTTCCCGCTTACTGCAACGTATTGAATTTTTGAGACCAAACACTGTAGACTTCAGCTAGCTTTATAGTCTTGGCTGTTTACAGAGCATTTATCTAAAAAGAAAAAAAAAAAAAAAAAAAAAAAAAAAAAAAAAAAAAAAAAAAAAGAAGTTTTTTTTAATTTTAAAAAAAAATTCAATACCCCAGGGTCTCATTTGCAGAAATCGTGATAACTTTCAAATGCTGTTGAAATCCATGGAAACTGTCTTTTGATACACGAGCTGCTATATACAGTAAATCCTTTTCAGAAAGTAGGTCCAAGGTATTTCAAACAGAGCAAACAGAATTAGTGGGCATTTTTTACCTTAATCTCTTGGTATTAGGATTTCCCATCTGTAAAATGGTGATACTGATAAAGTGATGCTAATGGGTGGCAAATGTGGTATCTCCTATTGCTGGAGTGCTGAACTGTGCAACTTCAGCAGTTTTCTCTCAAAGCAAGTTTTCTTTTCTGGACTGAGTATGAAAGAGTAATTGCTTTCTTTCTACGATCATAATTCTATGGGAGAAAGCCATGTGAACAATCTTGAGCCTCTTACAGAGGAGACTTGGAAAATATTTTTAAACTACTGAACTCAAGTCACTTAATCTTTCCCGCTTACTGCAACGTATTGAATTTTTGAGACCAAACACTGTAGACTTCAGCTAGCTTTATAGTCTTGGCTGTTTACAGAGCATTTATCTAAAAAAAAAAAAAAAAAAAAAAAAAAAAAAAAAAAAAGTAATGCAATAGAGATGTTTCTTAAATTTACCATAAAATGAAGAAATCCAGAAGAATACTAAGAATATAGATGTGAATCTATTGCATAATGGTTAATAATTCTCCATGAATTAATAACATTTATGACCTTTATTCTTCAATTAGGTGTATACAGGCATAAAAACAAAATTGGAAGAGTTCTGTGAATAAAATATTTCACTTAAATATGAAAAGAGAAGCTTTCAGACACCTAACAATGGGAAATTAAAACCCACTCTCTGAGAAAATGTAAACCTGAAATATGAGAAAACATCTCGGTATTGTATTTCCCCCCAGTAAAAGCTTCTGTGGGTTGACAAAAGCCATAGATTATATCAAAAGCTGTTGCCATAATTTTTCTTCTTATTCTCTCTGTGTAATGCATTAAAACTATCAATAATGACTCTGAAATTGCAAGAAGCAAAGCTAATTTGTGTTTATCAGTCTTCTCAGTTGCACAAATTGCTGTGAGATGCAGCTTAAAACTTTTCCAATTACAGTCTGTGTTTTCTATAGTAAGCAATGAAGCTGGAGGCTTGATTGCTTCTGACTTAGCTCCCAGCCCTTCTCTTTTTCTTCTGCTGTATCTCTGTGTTTGCCATTTAAAGAATTATTTTTTATTTGTGTCAGCACTCCTGGTACCATGTAAAGATTAGTAACAACTCAGAGCAGTTATGTTACCTGGGGCAGCAATAAGGGCACACTGCTCACCTCTCATCAGCTAGGAGGGGACCGAGTGGCAGCAGCACTTCACCCTCTAAGTGTTTACCTCTCTCAACATTTTGAAGCACCGTGCCATTAAATAGTCTGCCCATCATCTTCAGGGCTGGCTGGTGCTGTAGCACAGTCAGGGAGCTGCATGAGTTCATAGTCCTTTCTCACATGATGCAGCCATTCTGATTCACCAAGTGGGAGGACAACATCCATCTTCACTCATACATCCTGCTCCCCTGGCAAAAGTGCACAGGAGTACCCTTGTTTTTTACCTGTTCTGCTCCTGTGTTGCTAAGACACTTTTCAAGGAACGCCCTTTGTTATTGTTGTTTGTTTACCATGTGTTTTTAACAATAATCCAGAGGTGTAGACTCATTTTGGAAGAGGACAGTCTCATCATCCTGTTGGAATTGCTGCCTGGGTAGAATGTGTTTGCCGAGTGTGGCAGCAAGAGATCCTGCAGGACAAGGTACTGTGCATTTGGCAGCTATGGCTGGCAGTTTTTCTGTCAAATAAGAGCTGGCAGAGAACATAGGGTGCTTCTCTGAAAGCCAAACTTGAGACATTTTCTTCCCCATCTGGGAGGGGTCTGTGTTGCTCCATGAACTGCTCAGTGCAGTTTTGTTAAAATTTCCTGTCATTAGGATGCTGCCTGCACCCAGCAAAAGCAGAACCCAGTGCAACACCCAGCCGAAAGACAGGCTTTCAATTCATGCTATGACCCCCCCTACAGGATTCTAGCAATGGCAGGTATGAACAGATTTACTTTTTTTCAGCTGCACTCTGAGGTCCATTGACACATGCAGCCTAAACATGAAGAAACCTCAG
The DNA here is from genome assembly GCF_000747805.2 of Chaetura pelagica. Taxonomy (NCBI): domain Eukaryota; kingdom Metazoa; phylum Chordata; class Aves; order Apodiformes; family Apodidae; genus Chaetura; species Chaetura pelagica. The sequence goes on from NW_009952990.1 coordinate 7,140,038, forward strand.
GTCAAAAGAGAATTAAGGCCATTACGTTTGCCCACAACAGTGCCTTCATGACTCATTCCTTGTCCTTCACTTCTTTTTGGAGAGCTTTCATGTGCCTATATGATTCTGGAAAAAAAAAAAAAGAGGAGGCCCTGCAAAGAAAAGAGTAGTAGTCTCACTGTGAACAAAGAGAACAGATTGATGCCAAGTAATTCTTATTTTGCCCATATATTTTGGTATGGTTGAGGTTGGGGTAATTTCTTTACAAAGGCAACTGGCAGCTGAAGGGTTTTCTGTTAGTGGAACTGGGCTAGAGCTGATCACTCAGGTAAATCTCTATTATATTTATAAGGAAAACTAAGGAGTGAAGCAGAGATAGGTGAGTGAGAAACAGAGGATCCATAGGTGTCTGGCAATTTACACCAAGTGACACGAATACCAGCTGCTTCATACCTCAGTGCTTTGTCTCTCACTGGTTTCACATAGGAGCTGCAACAGCAGAAGATAGAAATGAGGGCACCCCTCAACAGCTGTGGGATCAAGGTCAGTCAGCCAAAAGCAGGAAGCAAGTGCTACTCTGTGAGCTGAACTTCCCCTGGCCTTGGACACCTGCTCTCAACACACCAGGCTCACACTCAGCTACTCTGGCACCATTTCCCCTGCAACAAGGCTATGCTGTGGATGTGTTGGAGAAACTGTTCTGGTTGATGAAAATCCTTGGTGGTGCTTACTGCTTGCAAGAGGGCAAGCACTGCTAATTTTTGAGCAGCCCCTCCATCATAGTTTAGGTTTCTCGGAACTTGGGACAGGAGCTGAAGTTTCAGGCTCAGTGAGAACCCCCCAGAAATTAAGCTGATCTCCTTTCTTATGACCTAGCTGTTGTTCTGGGCTGCTGTTAGTAGAACTTCAGCAGCTGATTAGATTTCAGTGGATATATTCCAACTAGGAGAATGTTTTCTCAACTGCCTATATATGTGCAAAGATCACTGGAGGTTTGTTTAGCATCTTCCAGTTTTTCTGTTCTGTTCTTTTACCCCATCAAACTTCTATTTCTGCTACTGTTCTTCTGCTTCTTTCCATCATTTGGACACTGCCAGCTACAGAAAGGAATTGAGCAGGATGCTTATCTCCAAACTAACGGCATCACAGGCTCTTCTAGTCAATTTTACTCTTTCACAAATGGCTGTCATGGAAAACAATAAAGGAAAAATAAATGTGGAGATGCATGTTTTCTGATTCCATATGAGAAATAAAGCAAAAAAAAAGGCACAAAAAAAGCACATTTTCCTGGTATATGTTTGCTGATTAATGCCTACAGAGGAGAACACACCTGAACACAAAATTAACGATGTGGGAAAGCATCAGTAGAATTATTTGCTGTTTCTTATGGACCCCCTTGAGATCATACCATCCTTCTCTGTCTGCTTCTCTACATTAATGCAGTTAATAATCCTTATCTCACATTTATCTTTTGTAGAAGAGAGTAGAGATCTCAAGGCCACACCTGCTGGGATGCGTAGCGGATTCATTAGCAGGATTTGCTGGAGCACCACCTCCTGAAAACTTTTCCTTCCCTGGTAAAAAAGGAATTACTTTGTCCTCTGACAGTAGTTGGTTTCCTGTCAGTTTTTCTCATTGGAGCTCCTCTACCTGGAAAATTTAACTATTCACCTTGCAAAGGGGCTCAGGCCTGGCTGTCTCATTTAGTAATGTGGATCTGGGAAACCTGAGTGCCATTCCTGGTCCCATAAATGCTTAATTTAGTTGGATACTAAGTGAAATAGTGTAGATTTAAGAGTTAAGATGGCACTTGTTGCGGTCTAGCTATTTTGTCACATAAAAGGGAATGGTCCCACCAGGGAACACAAATAACACTCCATGGTTGGCTAACATATGGCATAATGACTAGCAGTTGCCTAGAGATGGACTCAGATCCCCTTAGAAAGAGGACTGACGTTAACCCAGCTCTCCTACAACCAGATTTTCTTGCTGCGTAGCTGTTTTCTTAAAGCAGAGGGCTGCCTTGCATCCCCTGTTATTTTCTATGGAGGTCAGCCAATCAGGCAGGATCAGCAAGGAAGCACCTGCTTTGCAGCCCACAGCTGCTCAGAGAGTCACTGGTGAATTTGTGGAACTTCTGCAGAAACATTGTGTGTCCCTGGGCTTCAGGTGTCTTCAGGGTGAGTTGACACCTTAAGTAGGATGTCTGGAGCTCCAGCTCCAGCTGTAGGTCACTTGGTAGAACCTTTAGTAGATTAAATAGCACCTAGACCTTGAGAGGCTTGCCCACTGGGGACACCAGTGAGGGTTAAGACCTGTACCTACCTTTGTACACTTGGGCTGTAGCCCCACAGGTGGGTGATGCCTTGCCAAGGTTGTGGGCAGTCATCACTTCAGGGCAGTTTGACTCTGCATGTGTCACAGCTCACACCCTCTGCCCTGTTGCCATTGAGGCACCAAAGTGGATTCCTTGCTCAGGGAGCCTTGAAACTAGGAAGCAAATACTCAAGCCATGCAGTGCTAACACTTAAGCTTCAGTCTTTCAAAGTTATGGTCATTGTAGTTCAGTTGTATTTAATTAAGTGCCTGTATCCATGCTCCCATATGTAAATCAGCCAATATCAGCCAACATGGTAGATGTTGCCAGTGAATAACATAACTCCTGACACGGTGAGGATCTAAATCTCCTATTGATCCTGTGGATCTAGGCCTCTGGCTTGGCTGTACAATGCATAACATGCATCAACAACAGCTTTTTTTCTCCAGGTAATGATGTGCAAACACTTTGAACTATTTAAATTACTAACGGTATTTTCAGCTTTGTCAGATGCATCCTATGCTTCTAAGACACATCCTCACATTTTACATTTTGCAGGGAAGTTGCTTATCCAGCATGTTGGCCTCAGCCCTGGCAACCTGTGATAGAGAGATCTATTGAGCCAAGCAGGATTGCTAAAGGAAAGTGAAGGCAATGCCCTGACCCAATCTGCATATGGATGGGAAGAGAGAGCTGTTGGACAAGAGCCCCCAGTTTGCACAACCCAATGCTACATACACTGTGGCCCCTGGGGAGGAACAGCTGAGCTGGGCAACCCAGTTTTATCTATGTCCAAATAGACTTCAAAAAAATCTCACACTTGTAAAAGTTGGTTCGACTTTTGCTGTTTTTAATAATGGCTACATGAGCACATCAAAAGAGCAGAATTCAGCCCCATGAAAAGCAAGAAATAACCCTTTTATGGGTCTCATTGTAAGGTATTAGCAGTTTAAAATTGCAGTCATTGTGTGGCACAAAGAACATTCTGAACAATCCATTCCCCTTATGGATGTGATTTAAAATTAATTCATTCTTCCGCCTCACTCCATTATTGCCAGCAAACCAGTGATGTGGAATTACTTACTTCTAAGCCATATGGTCTTCTGAGGACAGATACCTCCTTAGCTTTGTCTAATTAATACATTTCATGTTATCAGTTCACTCTGATTTTTAATTTTTTGTTAAAAAAAAAAAGTACATTTTGCAATTGGGGATGATTTTGTTGGTTTTCTCATTTTCTACCTTCTTTAAAGCCAAAGGAGCTGGCATCCCGGCATGTCAGTGCTTCCTAGCAAAGCATTAGAATATGTTGGAGAAGAGATCAAGTGGTGTCAAAACCCTATTTTTTATTTTCATGCTTCTACCTAAAACTGTAATTCTTTAAAAGGATTTTTTGTGACAGAATCATTCTGCGTATGACTATGTGAAGAGCAAGGATCTAGACCTTGCTGACTCATTTAGCAGAGATTTCTTTTTTTTCTTAACAGCACAGGTTTTTCTCTGGTTTCTTTCCCTGCTGTTTTGTTTCCTTCTGTCAAGAATACAAATAACGTGGCTGACTATGCTTCATCTAACCTGTACCCAGCTGAACAAAATAAAGGCAGACATAGTAAGATGTGCAAAATAATACCTTAGCAAGTTCATTTGTAACATTTTCAAAGACCAAATTCAGTGTCCTGAATTGAGGAACATTTAAAAATTATTTCCTGCAGTGCATTTTTATGTGAAAAATAATAAATCTGCATGATACTTGTGTGGAACTTCGTATTACAAAAATGGACCAGCAGTGCATCCTGTTAAAATATCAGTGGATATGTAAACCAGATCAAATAGGCCCCACATGAATTCACAGATTTCCCTTCAAATGTATTTTTAATACCTTTCCACTATTTTATATTTCATTAATCGAGTGCTGTTTCCATCTTCCTTTTTCTTTGTCTGTATAGCTGTCCTCTATGGGAGTATATTGTTTCACAGAAGACCTTTCTCTGCTATTTGGCAGTAGTGACATCCCATTTTGAAGGTTATGCCAACAATTAGAAGAGCAAAATGAAAGGTCCTACTGGAACTGCAGTTGGACTACTAGTCTGGATTCCCACCACTCTTTTTCTTCTAAATTAAAATAGGTTTGTCTGTATCAACTAGTTCTGTAACAAAATGTAAACTGCAAAGAAAAACTTCCCATATAAAAACCTGTTGTCCTTCACTGCCAGTGAAAACAAACTCCTGAAAGGGCTGAGTTTTGTCTGTGTAGACAGACATTTCAGACCTCTCCACAGTCCTGCATCAATATTTGTTTCTTTATTCATTTATTTACTCAGTTATGTTAAAGCAAGCTGTAGCTCTGCACACATACAGAAAACGTTGACACTGTGATCCAAGTGGAAGACAGGAGAGGTTGCTTACTGGTCATCTTGTTTAGCCTTGAAAATGGAACTGAAGAGGATTAAGAGCAACCACTCAGTCTGTTAATAAAAGTCAGCCGTGCAACCCATAGCTGATATGACTTCTCAGTCCCCAACAGCTCTTCTGATTAACCCCACAGCCAAAAAATTCTAACTTGTGAATGAATGCTCACAGAAGAGTTAAAGGAACAGAAATACTGCAAGCTAAATTTCCAGGGTACCTGATAGAGGTGTAAGCTCCTGATACAGACTCAGCTTTATTTACACCCTGTGCCTTTTGGCTACCATCTCTGCCAATAAAAAGTCATACTCCCATGAGGCCTAAGAGAATACCAATGCACTTAGTATTAGTAGAGAAAAACACGATATCAAAACCTGCAGAGAAAGAAATCATATAGGTTAAAGTGTGTTTGGATGCCCCAAATGACAGTAATTTGGTCATTCTGCTAAGCTACATGCATGTCCTCATTTATATATGTTCATATAATTCCTTTAGCTGTCTAAAGGTTATAGTTAGTGTTTCACATTTCCTTAAAGAATAATTTATTTCTTGCCTTGAGGCAGGCACATGAAGTACCTGACAGCTTTCTGTATATCTGCAGCACACTTAGATCATAATCCCATTTTTAGGAAGCATCTGCACTAACCTCAGTATGCTCATAATGATGAAATAATTATATTAGTATTAAAATTCATCCTTTGCCAGTAACAAGCTGCAGAAATCTCATATGCTCCCTAGGCTAAGGTTCACAATCTGTTTAAATTGGCCTTTCATGGCACAAATAAACAGTTTTAATTATCTGGGCAAATAATCACAGTATTCTTAGATCTGTGAGTGAGGTTGTATTAATAATATCCTACCTCTAGAGAAGGTCCTATTTTATCAAGCACTTCATGAAAAGACAGGAATGCTTACCCCATAATAACACGTATTAGCCTTCACAGATTATGAAAATATTATGGGTGTCATAATGTCAATTCTGTGAAGCTTGAGCTTCCTAATAACCAATTACTGAGGGTCAGTTTATATCAGTCAATTAACAGTACAGAATATATCTAGGTACCACCTGCATTTACCACTAACAAGAGCTGCCACTGAATTATGTGCCTATGATATATACATCTATGATGCACATATTAAAGGCAGGTACAGCCCCAGTGTAACTGGTGAAGTAGCTTTGGGCTTAGCCTGAGTCACCAGGAACAGAGTGAGGGCATTGCACCACTAAGATTCATGGTTGGGACTAAGGCCCCTTTCTCAGTTCTCTCCCTTCCCCAGTAAATCTGCCCCAGAACTCATTTGCAGGATATTTAAGCAGAGGAAATGGCATTGGTCAACAGGTACTATAACAAACGTGAGATTTATTGAGGACTACATTTATGGTTTTGCCTTGTCACAGGCTTCCAAATATCTTATGCAGTGCTGTATTTATTACATTACAGGCCTGCTATAGCTTTCCAGTTACTTCTATTATGTGAACTCAGAGGAGAAATAAGGGAGAAATAAATATGCTGTCATTTTTCCAGATGAATTGCTCAAAATGCTAAACCTGCCACCTGAAATTTATGGCACTGGGAATTAAATTACATAATATAAATTTGGCAACATGTTTGGTGTTTTTTTTTAACTTCATATTTTGTAATATACTGCCTTGACAGCACCTCTGTGGAGTTAAAACAATGACCACGTTGTTACATTACCTGTAACAACTTTGAAAGGAAATTAAGTTAAATAGATGTTCAATGTGTTTGAATTAAGTTGATGATTTATCAGAAGACGCCTTTTGTGATTGATAATAAATGCCTGGGGAAAAACCTTAGTTCCTCACTTCATTTTTTTCTTAAGTTCTTCTGTGTAGAGTCTGGGAGACAGAGATACCTGTTTCTTTTACATTAGACTTTCAAAGGACTTGTGCTCTTTGTTAGAGACAGATTTTCAAACCATTCCAGAACTTAACACCTACGAGAGAGAGTTGCTCCTTCACAGGTGGTTCAATTTCATTGCTTTAAATTGTGGTGGCAGACTATACATGGAGGTGGGAACAAGCATGGAGTTGTGAGGGTGTTGACCATCCCGAAACATGTGCATCTTTGCTCTGTCGAGCTCTGTAGCCTGCCTCTTTTCCCTTGATTTTCAGACCAGTAACAGGTACTGCCACCCAGTAACAACTACTTATAGAAAACACTCCACTGGCTAATTTGCATCTGGATTCTTTTACATACCTGACCCCCCTGCAGGCAATGAACACTTCTGAAAATCTATCAGATGTGGTAGATTGTAACAGTTTAACCTACGTCCCTAGTGGAGCGAAAACAACAGATGACTATATCTATGGCACTCAAAGGGAGTGATCTCCAAAGTGGTCAGGAGCATGGCCCTCTCCATTTCAGGCTGCACATGTAAATGGCATTCCTCTGGGGGCACATGTTCCCAGTGTGTAGCAGGGGAATATACAGCCTGTGACTTGAGTCACACCAATGGGTGGGGTGTGTTGGCTGTTCATGAGCTATGTTCATGCTGATGGACAGTCAGACCTGGGGAAGGAGGGCACCTGGGTACCTTTGAGCATCTGCACTTTAGTCACAGGGTGGGGGACTGGGAAGCAAAAAAGCCCAAAGAGTCTAGGAGAAACATTCCCTCACAGTGTGACCCTCCTGTGCCAGGAACGTGATGGGTAAGAGCCACTTTCCAGGAGACTGAGGTGTATAGGTAGTCCACTCCAAAAAGTACATTTGGATGGGCCCACCACTTCTGTTTGCTCACCCACCCCAGCTTAGGTCCACAGCAAATCATGGACACATGATGAGATTGGTTTCCTTTAGGCTACAGGGGCTGTGGCTGAGAAAGGACATACTCACGCTTTCCAGAGCTACTTTCTATTTGCCATGTAACTGCAGCAGCAGCACATTGACAAAGGTTTCAGTCCAGAAAAGAAAAGAACAAACTAGTTAAACTTTGCAATTTCAAAAAGTCTATCCTGCCTTCTTAAGATTTTGTCTGATCTTTTACTGGTAAATAAGTTTTTGTTAATAAGGATACTACTAGGTGGATAGATATCTACTAGGTGAATAGATGATGGTAGAGCGGTAGATGTGGTTTATCTTGCTTTCAGTAAAGCATTTGACACCATCTCCCACAGCATCCTTGTAGATAAGTTGATCAAGTATGGGTTTGGTGATCAGGAAGTGAGGTGGATTAGGAACTGGTTGAAAGGAAGGAGTCAGAGAGTTGTAGTCAATGGGGCAGAATCTGGTTGGAGGTGTGTGACTAGTGGAGTCCCACAGGGGTCGGTACTGGGACCGGTGTTGTTCAACATCTTCATCAACGACCTGGATGAGGGTATAGAATGTACCCTCAGCAAGTTTGCTGATGACACTAAGCTGGGAGGAGTGGCTGACACACCAGAAGGCTGTGCTGCCATTCAGAGAGACTTAGATAGGTTGGAGAATTGGGCGGGGAGAAACATGATGAAATTCAACAAGGGGAAGTGCAGAGTTTTACATTTGGGGAAGAACAACACCATGTCCCAGTACAGGTTGGGGGCTGAACTGCTGGAGAGTAGTGTAGGTGAAAGAGACCTGGGGGTCCTGGTAGACAGGAGGATGACCATGAGCCAGCAATGTGCCCTTGTGGCCAAGAAGGCCAATGGCATCCTGGGGTGCATTAGAAAGGGTGTGGTTAGTAGGTCAAGAGAGGTTCTCCTCCCCCTCTATTCTGCATTGGTGAGGCCACATCTGGAGTATTGTGTCCAGTTCTGGGCCCCTCAGTTCAAAAAGGACAGGGAACTGCTCGAAAGAGTCCAGCGCAGAGCTACGAAGATGATTAGGGGAGTGGAACATCTCCCTTATGAGGAAAGGCTGAGGGAGCTGGGTCTCTTTAGCTTGGAGAAAAGGAGACTGAGGGGTGACCTCATCAATGTTTACAAATATGTAAGGGGTGAGTGTCAGGGGGACGGAGTTAGGCTTTTCTCAGTGATGACCAGTGATAGGACAAGGGGTAATGGGTGTAAATTGGAGCATAGGAAGTTCAAGGTGAATATCCGAAAAAATTTTTTTACTGTAAGAGTGACAGAGCACTGGAACAGACTGCCCAGGGAGGTTGTGGAGTCTCCCTCACTGGAGACATTCAAAACCCACCTGGATGAGTTCCTGTGTGATGTACTCTAGGTGACCCTGCTCTGGCAGGGGGGTTGGACTAGATGATCTCTCGAGGTCCCTTCCAGCCCCTAAGATTCTATGATTCTATGATTCTATGAGACTGAGGGGTGACCTCATCAACATTTACAAATATGTAAGGGGTGAGTGTCAGGGAGATGGAGTTAGGCTTTTCTCAGTGATGACCAGTGATAGGACAAGGGGTAATGGGTGTAAATTGGAGCATAGGAGGTTCAAGGTGAATACCCGAAAAAAAATTTTTTACTATGAGAGTGACAGAGCACTGGAACAGACTGCCCAGGGAGGTTGTGGAGTCTCCTTCACTGGAGACATTCAAAACCCACCTGGATGAGTTCCTGTGTGATGTACTCTAGGTGACCCTGCTCTGGCAGGGGGGTTGGACTAGATGATCTTTCGAAGTCCCTTCCAACCCCTAGGATTCTATGATACGAACATAACTTAAATAATAACCATAAGTGCTATTAGTTTGAGACAGAAAAATCTTAAGAACTAGCTCAAAACTCCCAAACATGCAGAGTGGTCTTGTTTAGACAGGAATTCCCTCACAGCAGGCCTTGTCTTATTTACTTAAGATGTGTTATGTACTTCATGATGTTGCTTGTGTTTCACAAAACATCAGTAGTCAAACAAATGCATACAAATGTCTGCTCCAATTCCAGAAGACTTTCTGTTTGTCACAGCTGCAGGTAGATTTGGAAACTAAAAATCAGAAGTCACAAATACCAGGGGTAAAAAAAAAACCTCTCTGATTTTATTTAGATTCTCATTATTTCAAAGACAATCTCATAACTGATTTGAGTCTCTTGGCATTTGAATGCATAGTAACTTACTTGGTGCCATAACAAGGTGATTTAAAGTGGTGAGAACATGAATATTAGATCAGTAAAAACTACCACATATGTCAGACATGGAAAACAAAGATTTTTGTTAATTTGATGAAGAATAGATTCTTCATCATTCAGCTTCTTGTTTGTTCCAATGACTTTTCTTTGCCCAGTAGCCAGCCAACCTGCACTGTGCTGTTGCTTCTCAGTCTTAAATAGTGAACTGTTCTGAAGTGGAGGGAATAAGGAAATTGATACCATCTATAACACATTTCAATAAAGTATGAAGGTGCTATTGGTTCTGTCACCTGTGGATTAAAGTAGCTGGTTTCGTTATAATTTTATAGCATTTTGTCCTTCTTCTCTTATTTCACTGTGTTTTATTTAAAAGAAAAAGAATTGAAGATATTTAAAAATACATTGCCATTGTAGAAAAAGGCAATTACATTAGCTTTCTGCTGCTTTACTTCTGTTTCAAGTAGGCTTCACCTTTTACTTAAGAAGGGTGAGTATAGACTTTCCTTAAATAACTTTTGGATTACTCCTTTTGTTCCTGTGTTTCTATGTTGCCACCATAGGAAATTACTCTCGGAACCAATGATGAAATGGCCATTTATTTCAGTGGGACAATAATGTCTCATCTGGGTTTAACATTTGTTGCCTAACACCCCAGAGGTGCCTAAATTCTTGCAAATGGACAAAGTGAAGCATTTCTTCTTTGAAGACTAAGCTGATGATTTGGTTTAGTACTTTAAGCCTCTTGAGAAATGTCATGAAGGACCTCATTGAAAAGCCTCTCAAAACACATGGCAATGCTCTCCCTTACATCAACAGACTTGAGTCCAGCCCTCACATCTGTTAGCAGCATCAGAAACAGTAATAGACACAAATTTACAGAATTTGGTATTTCAGAACTCACTGCAGTGTATCTTCAGTTACCTGAGTCAATTTATTTCTTGTGAGGTATATGAGAAGTTGAACCAAGCCATTGTCATTACCTATTCCTGTAAATTATTGATATCTAAAATTATGATGCTTCAGGCTGTGGTTACAGTAAGCATTAAAGCTTCCTGCAGTATTACTTTTCTTACTGGCTCTTGTCCCATATTTCGGCCTTGTCCACTTCTAGATCCAATAGTGATGGTCTGTGACTGACAGACCATTGTTTTTTGTGTATATATTATTTTTTGCATTCATTTCAGGAGTGTCACAGAAAAAGCAATTATAGGTTTTTTTTATTTCATATGGGAGAAGACAATGTGTTCTTTCAACAGCAAATATATTTGCAGTTAAGGTAAATTTTGCCTTATAAATTTGAAAGCATGAGTTAACCTATGTATACAAAGCCAGAAATGTTTTTTCTAGGATTCAGCAGCATTCCTCCCACACTTCTCTGCTGTTCTGCTGCCCGCAGAAAAGCAGCAGCTGTGGCATTCTCTGCTGTTAGTGTGGAGCAGAGAGCAGTAGGTTTAAGCTGACTACCTAGGTCTGGAAGGAAGGAGCCAGATTTTATTCTACTAGGAAGAGAAGAGCAAATGCAGATCAAGCAGGATACTCCCTCTCACAAAACAGAACTCAAAAAACCCCAAACAAACAAAACCCTCAAATAAACCCCAAACAACCAAACCAAACCAGAAAAAATGTTTCAGAGCCTTTCTGAAATGTGTTATTGACCTCGTACAGCAACAGCAGAGCTCTGACAAATTGCACCAATACTCTTCTGTGGGATAGAAGACACAATGAGTTTGAGAAGCTCAAAAGCACAGTAGTAAATTTTTATTATGAGTAGAACTTCTGGGATGGAGTACTCAACCCTATTTTCCCAAATAATTTTATCACCTCCTGTCAAGAGTATACTACAGAAATGTAGCGCTCCATGTGTCTCCAAACCCATTCAATAGATATAAATACTGAAACTTTGGGAATGGTAGGCTACTGAGCAACTTGTTTCACCCTGTTCACAAGAGTAATTAAGAATGCTTAGATCTCCAAAGCTTAGGTTCTAAGTTATTTGTTTGAGGTCATACTGAAGGCTGCAGATGAATAGATCCGTGGCATTTTTATGAGGCTACAGCTGGTGTTATGTTAGGCTGTCCTTTTCCTGGTAACCCGTGGTCAGCTGGCAGGGAGTTCCACCCGCCTTCCAGCAAAGCAGTTAAGCAGAATATGAACATAAAGCCCATAAACTCAGGGCTTGCTTTAATAATTCCATAGGGATTCAGATTACATGTGAGCTTTGCTGGAATGGGCATGTGATAGGATCTTCTATCTGCTTCTCAGTTATGAATGCAAGGAGAGATGTTTACCCACCTAGAAGAAAGCATGAAATCAGCCGAAGAGCACTGATAATCTCCCTGGATGTTTGAAAGGTTTTTGGGGTAGCAAGTTGTCCTTGAACAGTCCTTGTAGCAGCAGCAATGTCCTTGCAAATACAGCATTGCTGAGTGTCCAAGGCTCTCCACTTTCTCATTTGAAGAACACTGCTGCCAGGACAGTTTGGATCCTTCCCTTGGCATCACCCTGCCTCCTGCTCTTCTGCACCTCCGTGCCATCTTACCTGATCCAGAAACCCAGTGAGCACTATCTGTGAGCTACAGGGGAAGAGGGAATATTGCTGTGGAAGTAACAGTTCCTGACATTCAACTCAAGGAGTGGGAAATCTGCCACCACACCTTCTGCTAATTGAAAGCAAGTTTTGAGACTGGAATTAGACACTCAATCATGAAAGTCAGGCTTAAAGGTCCTACAGGAAGCTGACCTGGACTACCCCATGGTCACAGTATAGGACAATATCTTGCAACACCACCATATGTTAAAGTTGATTTAACAGCTTGTGAGGCAGACTTCACCCTAAGAAGAGTGGCATATACCTTGAATGATGTCTAACAGTAGTAAATTTTTAGCTTATTAATTTTTTTAAATACTCATTAAGTCATGTGTTGCTTTATTTGCTGTAACAGGCTCAGCCTTTAGTCTGGATACAGCAGTCTCCTTTTTGAGCACTATTTAAAATATTCCTTGCTGTTCTTTTCCTCTCCTAACTTGCTCATTCTTGTTCCTGTATATGATTATAAAAAGAATTTCCTTCATCTTCTATTCATCTTTTAACTTAAAAGAGCCAAATATACTTACAAGGATCTGGGTATTTCAGCACTAAAAAGGAAAAGGGAAAAAAAATATTTACTATTTTTCTGATATCAGAATTAAATTGTGCCTTGCCAGGCTTGCTTAGCTGTCATTGGGAAGATTAATACACCCACATTTGGCTTACTCAAGTTACAGACTGTTTACGCTAACAATTTGGAGAAAATGACACCAGTGGTCTCCAAGAAGCAAAGTGCCAGCAAAACAGATTTTAAATCTACAAGAAGTAAAAAGATGGGCCTCAGTAAGAAATGAAAGCCTCACATGCTGGATTAATAAAGAGGAAACTGTTCAAGGTATATAAAATACAATGTCTGTGCAGGGCCTGCTTGCTAATCCAAAGCTATAGAGGAGCTAAAAAGTTTGGCTTTTTCCATTGCTAAATATCTAGGAAACCCATACACGCTAGTGCATTAAAATGTTCCTTCAAAATGGCATTTCCTTGCATATATAAAAGTCCTTTTCTAATCAAATCTCCATTCAGAACCACATACTGCAAATGCTTCTGCTCATGCCTAATTCAACTTGTGTACGTAAATACTTGCATGAAAGTGTATCTTCTTTATCCTTTCAGTGCTGACCTTGCATGAGTGAAGAGCAGGATTTTCAAGAATGCTTAAGGAAGTGACAGATGCAGTTCTTCTCACTTCTCATATCAGGGGCCTTATCCTTACAAATCTCTTAAAAATCCTGACCACAATATCTGAAGGAGGAAAAGAGTGCCAACTGCAAGCTTAAAAACCAACAGTTTTTAGAGAAAGGTGAAAGTACTGAAGGAACCACCAAGAGAACAATGACTAACATTTGCCACTGCAAGATGGAACGGTCTTGAATAAATAGCATAATTGTACATATCAAGTACTCAAATGCAGAACATTTATTTTTATATCCTCATGGAGAGCGGAATGTGTAGTAAATGACTCATCCTCTCTACCAACTGCTTACAGACCTCACATCAAATTTTCATCTAAATTACTATGACTGTTCCAATAGTCCCTGAAGAATATGTCCTTTGCACATGACGGTACAATCGAAACAGAAGGATGGAAAGGATCGTCATAGACTTAGAGATTTGTAGTATGTTTTCATCACTTACCTATGTTTCAATACTATTTTTGATTTATGGCCCAATCCTTAGCCCACTGGAGGCAGTGGAAAGATTTTCACTGAGAACTCAATCAACTCCTAACCATTGAAATCAGAGCTTGAGGTTTTTTTCCCAAGAAGGTTCCAAAGGTGGGCAAAAATAATTTTCCTCTCACCAAAAGCTGTGCCTTTCATCTCTTTTGTGGCCTCAGTAATTTCTAAAAGCTGCTGTCAGTGCCTCTCCATTGGGCTGTCCACAGGCTGACAGTGCAGTCCGAACTGGGTGTAAATGCCCAAATACTGCTCAGACAGAGGTACCTGGAGAAAGGTAGCTTTGAAAATAAAAGGAAAGCAAACAGCAACTGTTGCCTCAATTATAAAGGCACAAACTGTGACTTTTGAATGATTACTGATAAGGGCAAATGGGATGCTAAGTGTGGTCCTTCAAAATCTATCTCTTCTTTGAGCAAGTCTAGTAAATATCAGTGAAACATTGACGTTATGTCCAAAACCTGTCAGAGAAGCTGAAAAAGGATATATTAGACAGTTAGAGTAAAGCCTTTAGCCACAGTAAAGCACTGTATGAGACAATAGCTCCCTTCAGCACATTAGCTGGTCATAACAAATGATTCATAACAAGAAACTGAAATCAAAACACAGGTCTAAATCTCTCCCTAGTGTATTGAGGCTGTCATTAATTTTATGGAGACAATATCTCCAACAAACTTAAATTCAAAGACGAGCTGCTTTTACTACTTCTCTTATTGCCACCCAGATAACTCCACACTGTATGAGGTGGTGGAACTTCATGTGCTGACAGCCTGTTCCTGTGACTTTATTCACTGGAAACACTATCCTCTAATTGAAAGCAGTGGATGACTGAAAGATCTGAGGTGTGATTCTCCACTTTGTACACCTCAGCAGAATGTAGAGTGCCCAAATGCTCTCATAGTCACTCTGCAACCTGGAGAGTGCAAAGAAAATGGAAAAAAAATGGGAAATCAGTTCTTTTCTCTCTCTCTCTCTCTCTCTCTCTCTCTCCTTTCTTTCTTTTTTTTTTTTTTTTTTTTTTTTTCATCATCTAAAATAACTAGGAATAACTATTTACTTTACAAAAATTAATAGTGAGTGTTGATCCTAACCAAGGCTGTGTCTTATCTACATCAACTGGTGGTCCCCAGATCAGTGGTGGTTTGCTTCTGAAAGAAGAAATGACACTTCAGAATACATGGGAGACCCAGGAGTTTGAGGCTTTTGATGCTCATCAGTGAAAAGACCTTGCTTCTAGGTGTACTGTATAGAGGGCTTTGACAGAAGGAAAGCAGCTTACTCTGACTGTCACACTTAATCCTGCATTAGAGCAGAACATGGCTGTAGTTTCTTAAGCATGTCAATACAACTTTTCAGAGAAGATGCAAGAATTTTCTGCAATGAATTATTAGAACACTAAAGATTTGTGCACATGATTTTGAGCTATTCCACAACCCTATGAAATATAAGATACTGAATGTCTTGAAGCAGCAGTAGGCATGCATAGCTGTCTGTTTAAACAATACTGAAGTGGAAGAGAAACTATTTCGAGAAAAAACCACAGCATCTAAATTTCATCAGCATCTTGCTGAAACACAAAGCTGAAGAACAGAATGAGAACTGGATTTAGAAAGAATGCAAGTCAATAATTTAAATGTAACCATTTGTTAAGTAATTTGAGATGCTGGCTAAAAATTCTAAGATTAAGTAAAATTAAATCTTCAAGAGCATTTTTGGTTTTAAAAAATAGAAGCCTAAAATGCTCTCTCTTCTTTCCTTGATCTGAGAGCAGATCTTTGCATTGAGGTCTCTATCTGCTAACTCCACAAACAAAAAAAGATATTGCTTCATTCTGCTGGAGCTGGCTCCATTGCATATCAACAAGATGTATTAATTTAGTTTCAGCTGTAAATTTTGCTTGGTGTCACCTAGAATATACCTTGAAGATAATGGAGGCTTTGTGGATATAACAATCATCTGAATGTATGCCCCACAACCTTAATTTCCTTTGTTAGAACACTCAGAAGCTGGTTGAGTTTACAGGACTGGGATTTAATGGCAATAATATGAGAAGTTAAACTATAGAAACTGATGGATAATAAAAATTTCTCCCATACTGTGTTTGAGCTTTATTTTACAAACACCTGTACTCTAAACTCCAGATGAACAATCATACATACTTGTATATGTAAATACAACATCAGTGAGCAGGTACGTTGGCATATTTGGGTGGAAGTTATAGGGAAGAGGTAGTTAATCAACCTAATAAGCCCATATAATTTGTATCTAATGTCTCAAATTAAAATAGAATTTATAGCTGGTTTAGGTTTATCTAAACTGTTCTTTTTTCATTTAATTTTTCCCTTCCTTCTTCAGTCTTATTTTCTACTTCCTTCCAAATTAATCTCATAGCTACCAGGTCTCCCATGCTCTCATGGTTCTTGAGCTACCTCTGTTTTTACCACTGCCCTTTCAGTTCAGTTATGAGACACTGTGCTCTCTCTAGACTCACATCCTGACAATCAGTTCCTCAGACAGCTCTACCTTCAGTGCACATTTGATACCTTTTGAGTTTCAATCAGCCATACGATGTACAGTGAAAGTTGTTTGAGCAGTGAGGTTGATAATGGATCAAAACAGAAAGTGAACACTGTGTCAGCATAATAGGAAAAGCAAGAGCGATATTATGCCACATTGTCACTTTTACATGTGAGAACTCACTGCCCTCACAGAGTTCCTTGCTTGATTGTGGGTGCCACAGTTTTTGAAAGACAGGCAAATTGAAGAAAATTTAGAGATAGCAAAGCATTAGGAAATGGTCTGGAAAATAAGAATGTACATGGAAAAAATCAGAGCTGTGCATGTCTGGTCAAAAATAAGATGATCAAAGGGAGATATAATTTCTACATTAAGTATGTTGCAGTCATGCAAGAATAATCTACAGAGCAGGATAAGAAGGCAAAGGCTTCAAGCAGAGAGGGGAAAAATGTAACTTTCATACTAGGAAAAACTTTCCAGGGCAAAGTAAAATTTACAATGAACAAACCACTAGGAAAGAATGCATTATTGCTATCATTGCAGAAGCTCAAGGTCAGATGAGTGACCCCCATTTATTTGATGTCAGTTAGCGGGAACTAAACCATACCTGCCCTTTAGGAGGACAACCCAGAACCCAGTCTTCCTCCAAAAGGTTCTCATCAATAATCCTCACAGGTAACCTGTCTTGTGTTTTTGTCTTAATGTAATGCACAAGTTCTATCTAGTATGAGATTAAGTGTTTGGATTTGTGAGGCTTAAAGAAATTAGAACGTTCTCTATATGGGTATGAAGACACTAGTGAAATTTAGTTAAATAGAAAAGTCCACTAAGCAGTTGAGGGACATGCCCAATAGCAATACCTGAACTTGCTTAATAGGGTTTAGCTACAGACAGTCTACTTGATAGATCACACCTGACTATCCTCTGAGCTTTAATAAAATGCAGATGTCTGAGAAAGCAGTATACACTCTGGTGGTGTTTTCCTCTACTGTCCCAGGTCTGTGGGTCTAGCATTAAGTTTTGATAGTTGCAGTACTTGGATGAAAGTGCTACTCTGGTTTACTGCTGGGATTCTCTCCTCCTTTAGAAGGTAACAATTCTCCTCCCAGTTATTTTTGTTCCTTGTTCACTTTGCATCAGTTGACTTGCAGGAAAAGGGTAATACTGACTTTACGCATGACTCGAAATTTTCTGCTTCTGCATAAGCTAAGTGATCCATGCTGTGTATTCTTGTCATGTTTTTGAGGTTCAGATACAACTTCTCAAAGAGGAAGTAAAACAAAAAACTAGACAGAGAGCTTATTCTCTAGAACGGCATGACAGGCTGATAGGACAATGTTCTACACCATTCAGGGTAAGCATAGCCTTTTGCATTAATGAAACACAGGTATGACTTCTATGTTTTCAGGAAGGCATATGTTTTCCTTGGTTTGAAATTTTGAGTGTTACAACACCTGGTGTTCCCTGGCCATGTAGTTACAACCAGATACAGCAGGACAGAAAATCTGTAAGGGCAGAAAAGAATCCCAAAATTTTAATGCTTTGAAGGTGTTATAGGTTCCCTGTGAACTAAACCCTGTTGACTTTTTGACTGAAGGTAGGAGAAGCAGGGATAAGACAGGTGATGTTGGGGTCTGTGGTGAGTAGGAATGATGTGGAGTTGCCTAATCACATGGCTGTGTATTTCAGCTGTAAAGAGATTTAAAAACAAGCTGC
Organism: Chaetura pelagica; assembly: GCF_000747805.2. Taxonomy (NCBI): domain Eukaryota; kingdom Metazoa; phylum Chordata; class Aves; order Apodiformes; family Apodidae; genus Chaetura; species Chaetura pelagica. The sequence continues at coordinate 7,158,253 of NW_009952990.1, forward strand.
TAGAGATTATGTAGATAATTAAGCATTTTATAAATCAAATTAAGAGGTTAAACTTTCATGCTGAAGGAAGAATTTTTAGCTTGCAAATGAACTGGTTTCACTTACCTGTGGTGATGTACATCATGTGCTCAGCCCTGTCAACACGCCAGCGCTTTGCCCACACTTTCAGTGTGAAACCATCCTGTACCCCCTTCTGTTTCAGAGTTTAGTGCTGCAGGCAGGGTCAGTGTATTTAGGACATAGTGTTGTTCACTGGTAAACCATATGCTGTACACCTGCAAATGTACATGTATAAGTGATAAGAAGGTAGTGTGATAGCAACTGTGTGCAAACCAAGACTCCTTCAAACTGATCTATTTCTTCTCCAATTTCTTTTCAAAACTCTCAGAAATTTTCTGTTAGGTTTATGTGCTCTCTGAGACCATCTCTTTTCCAATGTACTTTTATGAACTCCAAGGTCATATCATGCAGACTGAGTTAGGTAACAGTGTCTAGGAGAGAGGATGACTCAGTTTATTTGGGCGGCACAATATGAGCTGCTCACAGTCCCAAGAGCTACACTTGGCATGTCAGGGATTTACAGGCAGTATTTATGCTTATCTTTTTTTCCCATTTAAGTGTTCATACTGAAAAAAATACTAAATCTTCACCTGGTTTATTTGGGGAGAAGGGGTGGGATGTAAGTGGTTTTCAGTAATGCTGGAGGGAGGCTTTCTGTTTTCTCTGAGGGAAGCTACCTTAGGTAATAATCACGTCAGCTGCATTTGCCGTAAGCAGTGCCCCCTTGAAGAAGGAGGTAATTGGTGCTAATGGTGGCTAAAGTGTTTTATCTGCTCTCTGGGGAGACAGATGTAAGCACATATTTTTCTTTTGCGGTTCATGGCTGCCAAATGCAGAGCAGACTCCAGCTGCCTTCTCACTCGAGCCAACCTGGAACTTCCTTTTAACTGAACCTAACGCAATTAGAAGCTCACTGATGTTTTTCTTAGGACACAAGAAGCACAATAAATAATCCCTATGATAGATTGAGTCACTGTTTTCTGAAATAGGCCAAAGATCGTCTAATTTATATGCTTGATCTTCCATCTGGCTGTCTTTAAAATCATTTAAAACTTAGGCTGCAAGACAAAATATGTCTGATCTTGCCTTGGTTCTGGGCAAACACTTTTGATTCCTGGAATCGGTTGCACCATTAAAAAAGTATACAATACTTTCTTATTATGGGATAAGAATAGATGAGAGGGGTCTGAAAGGGGGGCATAAGCTTATTGTCACATTTATTTAAAAGTAAACCAAAAAAAGAAACAAGAAATGCGTAACTGTAGGTGTGGATTCACAAGTTATTCAGCCATAGGAATGGGTGAAAAGAGAGAGCCTGTTAATTTAATAGTTGATTTGCAAAGGTTGTCAATGAGTCTTCAAATGCCTTTTTCTGCTAATAACAAGGGTTTTTTTCTTGTGCTTGAAGTCTGGGTTCCTTTTATAAGGGGAGTTAGAGTCTGTCTGAAAAATTTCATATGCTATCAGTTAAACATCTTCTATCTCATACATACTTATTGTGACCTTGTGATTGTCTTTACCTAAAACAGTTTGTGTGTAGAACTGGATGTTTGTCATAGAAACGCTTCATAAAAATTTCTCTGGATCATTTCTTCAGAAATTTCTTTGGCCTGTCCCACATTTCCTCCAGTAATTTCCATGATCTTGATAGGTACCTTATAACAAGGAGCTGGTTGTTTGGGTTTTGGTTGTGTGGGGGTGGTTTTTGTGTTGTTCGGGTTTTTTTGTTGTGGGGTTTTTTGGGTGGAAGGTTTTGAGTTTGTTTTTTTTGTTTGTTTGTTTGTTTTTTCCTTAAAGAAACTCAAACCATAAAACAAACCCTACAACAATTGCGATCTTTGGAAGCTTTGACTTTGAGAAAGATATAGGCAGTCTGTCATAGTCTAGCATTTGACTTTCTCACCACAACAACCAGTTCACATCCTTCACAATTGGGTCCTTGGGGTTTTCTAAACTCATATGTAATCTGCTTCTGTCAGCGTGGAGCCCTATCAAATAAAGAAGTTGGTCCCTTTTTCATATTAGTCAACTCTATTCTGCTTTGTTTTCTTCTGGTAACCAAAATAATTTACTTGGTCCTTTTATTTAAATCTTGTTAGATTGTTTTTTTAGTAATATTAATTTAAAATTTCTCTTCCTACACCTAGAAAAATATATTTCAATTGTAAGATTATAAAAATCAAACTGAAAGAACAATTATGATTAAACCAGTAGGTTGTGTTGCATTAATAACTGGCATCCTACAGTAACAGGAATTAAGTGGTATCTTATTGCTTCCTGGATCTGCCATAGAAAGCTATAATCCTTTTCAGATAAGTAATTTCCATATTTTTAGGACATTGTGAGGTCATTTCCAAGCTACAGACATTCTGAATCCCTCAGAAGGTAATGCAAGAATTGTTTTTAGTTTTAAAATGGAAGTCTGAGCTTCGAATGATGATGATGGCTGTTTTGTTACTTAGACTTCTTGGCTTTCTGATAGGTGCTGTTTGGTCAACTTTTTCCTACAGAAAATTTGAGGGGATGGAGCTTATATAATTTATTTTACTTTACTCTAGATTCAATGAACATAACAATGTAACACAGCACCCAAGAAAGCAGCTGCAGAACTGGTATTATAAGATGCACATAAAACATAATACAAAGACAAATTTAATGCCTAATTGTACCTCTAGAGAATTAAAAGATACTTCTAATGAGTGCAGCTAGGTCTTTGCTAAATCACTTTTACAGGATTTGCTGCCCAATCTGTGGATCTTCACTTCTGCACTTCTTTTTTTCCTTGACTTACTGAAGTTTAGTTTTTCTTATGCTGCCAATAAAAGTGTTTCCATGTAACATACAAGTACACTAACTTGGTTTTAACTGGGATAACATTTGCCTCCAGGCTTGTAAAACAAATTGGCACCTCTTTCACTTGCAAAACGCATTGTAGGTACGAAATCAAATTTGTTTTACTCATGCGGTTAAAAATGCCATTCCCAAAACTAGAATAGATAAATCGAGTTGACAAATAGAGAAGGCATAATTGAAATGAAATGTATCGCCCCTCTACCTGTGAATACAATAGTCTTCTGGAAACTGGCAGTTTTAAAATCTAGGTTAGGATTATGTTAGATTTTGTCCACTACCATTGCCCAAGTAGCTCTTCTAAATAGATGATGTGTTATCCAATTATGAGGCAGCCTACGGGGATTTGCATCATGGAACTCAAAACATGCATGATCTGGAAAAAGGAAATGAAAAATAGGAAGGGGTGGCTTTTTAAAGACTGGAGTTTGAAGTATGTACCATTAACACTTTCTAAAACTGCAAAGTAGAATAAAACCAGGTTTTAAACAAACTGATTTATTATGCCAACAATACATCTGACCTAGTTGTAGAACTTTTCATTTTAATAGTTCTGCAGTGCCAGAACACCAGCAGAAGTCAGTAAAATGATTAAAGCATTCTCCCTCTAGATTTCAGGGGATGACTGAGGTTTATTGCAGCTGTGATGGACAGGAATGATTTGTACCAGCTGTGATAAGCTTGATGTGAAACTGGCAGGCCACATTTTCACTGGCTGAAATAAACCATAAGATCTTTGACAGTACTAGTGTGGTCCTGAATGAGAGAAAAGGATGTTTTTTTCCCATCTTTGTAACAAAGGAGAATAATTTCCATGAAAACCTGCAAAGGAATGTGGTATCTTAGAGGAAAAAAAATAAATACTTTGGGATGGAATATTTTAGAATTAAGATTCCTTTCCCTCATGCCATGCAGACGTTTTATACACCAAGCAAATGTTTTATTTCCTGTCATTAGCAGAGCTGCTTCAATGTGTAACACCATTTTTTAAATTCTTCTTGGTAAGCTCACAACTCTTTTTATGAAGGATCCACAATGCAGTGCAAACAAATATGCACACCATAATCTTTTGAGAAAATTAAACTGGGAATGAACTAAAAGCGATTATTGGTGTTTGCATTGCTTTGTATGTTTAGTGCAACCTTAAGCACTTAATACTGGAAGACTCTTACTGAATTTCAATGATATGTTTGCACCTGTGTTACATTGTTGTAAAAATTGATTTGGTCAGTTGTGTAAGCAGCCAAGACATGGACCTGCAAAATAAATGCCCAGCAATATGTTCCACATATTTTTTCCCCTGAAATGAATTAACTGAAAACAGTATATAGGTATTGACCAGGACACCTGGCCAGTCTGTGTTTTAGCAGAACCCATAAAACCAATAATGATTAAGTTTTAGATCAATATGAAGTTTACTAAAGCTCTGTTAAACTTTAAGCAGTTAAAATCAATAGTAAGTCCACTGCAAACAGATATGAAGAAGCCCTGCTTTTCCAACAGTGTTAAATATCTCCTTTTGAAGAAGCAGTGACTAGAAAACTCGTATGTCGGCATACTTGTCAGTATCATGCTAGTTCTGGAGATCTTCTTAGGAAGAAATGCATTTGAGAACTACTATGCTTATCTGATTTTACAGCAAAAGCGTATTCAAAGCTGCTGGCCTCACCAGCATTTTTTGGGTTCAAGTGCAGAAATTCTACCCTGACTGCTGCCTGGGGTTACCAGGCATATGGCTCCTCTTACACTGTGGCTGCAGGTGTCTGGTTGGCTTCCTGTGATGTCACTTTGGATCTTAAAGTTGAACCGAAATCCCAAACTGACACATGATCACAATTTGAGAATGCTTTAGCTTGGACTTGAACACAGTAGCTTGAGCACATATCTAGCATTTGTGATATTTATTTTTGTCTTCTGGGCTTTTTTTTTTTTTTTCCCTCACTTAAAGACCTAAATACTTGGAAATGTTCACAGTAGAAATAAAGCACTTATTGAGCTGCACTTTTTAATTTGTTGCCTCCTGCTGTACCTTGTACTGCTGTGAAAGGTGCTGTGTGCCTGCCTCCAGTTTTGAATCAGAGTGGATGCTAGGAATGCTGCATGTCACAACCCAGGCTTCAGTGTGGTCTGCAAAGAGCACTCTGACCTCCTTAAATTAAGGTTTGTTTTGGTTGGCATACAAGGCTTGAAGGAATTCCCTTAATGGGTGGCAGACTGAATATATTCATACTAACAATTTAAGTTTTCATTGATTACACCCATAAATCCTAACTTGTGAACTTTCCATCATCACAAATGCTTTCTTCGTTACTCAGATAGGGTTTTTTACAGCATATAAAAAAATTGTTTCTCAAGGTCTTTTAGTTAAGTAACTGCCAGGCAACCATTTCTTTAATGCTTAAATCTATGAATAATGCAGTCCCTTGTCTGAGAATCTACTCAGTGTTGGTGGATCTTGCAATCTTTATGGAGATCTATATGTTTCCCTCTGGGTAAAGATCAGGGTGCAGGATAAGGGGATTAAATTACTAGTGAGGCTTGAGCTGGATCTATAAAAGACTGATGGACAATGGGGAGGCAAGAGATACAGCACCTGAAATGGGTATGGTCAGGATACTGTTCATAACTGAGGAATATCTAACTCAAACTAGATGAAGTTAACTCATTCAGAGAACTGGCAGCTTAAAGCCAGAAGGGCAATTTGGATTGGCACATCCAAACCAAAAGTCTCCAGTGCTCCTGGTTGGTGTAATCCATCTTGTGCTATGCTGAACATTCATAATTCATGGAAATTCTGGGCTGTAGAAATAGAGGGTATTTATTACTTCACCTGGGGACAGCGATGGTTTTTTTTTTGTTTTTTTAAGGTCAGATCAAAGAATCACAGAATCACCTTGGTTGTAAAAGACCTTTAATATCACAGAGTCCAACCATCAACCTAAGACTGTCAAGTCCTTAACTAAACCATATACCTAAGTACCAAATCTACATGTCTTTTAAATACCTCCAGGGATGGTGACTCCACCACTGCCCTGAGCAGCCTGTTCCATGCCTGATAACCTTTCAGTAAATAAATTCTTCCTAACATCCCAACTAAAGCTCCCCTGGTGCAACTTGAGGCCATTACCTCTTGCCCTATCACTTGTGACTTCATTGAACAGACTGATCCCCACCTTTTTACAGCCTGTTTTAAGGTAGTTGTAGAGTGATAAGGTCTCCCCTTGGCCTCCTTTTCTCTAGACTCCAAACCCTTCATCAGCTTCATTGCCCTTCTTTGGACATGCTCTAGTAGCTCAATGTCCTTCTTATAGTGAGGTGCCCAAACTGTAGAAAGAACTTGAGGTGCAGCTTCACCGGTGCCGAGCACAGGGGCAGGATCACCTCCCTGGCCCTGCTGACCACACTATTCCTTATGCAGGCCAGGATGCCATTGACCCTCTTGGCCACCTGGGCACACTGCTGACAGATGATGATGAGTGAAGCTAAGGATAAATGCTGTCCTATGCCCTGTTGGAAAAGATGGGTTTGCACAATCTGACTGGTCTTCTTTCTAGGGCCTCACTCCTAGTATGTGCCTGGAGATGTACACTTTGGTGTGTACATGCAGAAATGCTGTTCTGTCATGCTGTTCTATCACTGAAAGACAGCACAAACTTACCAACAATGGAGAGTGAGTTGCAACAAAGCAATAGGACTCTTCTTTCTACCTCAGTGATGAATGTCTTACAAGAACTGGAAGACAAACTCTTATTCCCAGATGCATATTAAATCTTTATAATAAAACCATTTTTGTAGTTAGTTATAATTTAGCTCTAAAACAAAGCCCTGACACTAATCACATTTGCAAATCCTTTTACAAGGACTTGAGTCAACTCCCTTTGAAGTCAGTGGAAGTCTTTGAATACACTGAGAGTTACTTGAGGCCCCTTCATAATAAGCACCACTTGGTTGATTGGACTGGATTAAAAAAATAAAAATTAAAAAATTACCAAAAACCAAACACCCACAAAATCCAACCCACTATTTTAACTGCACTTGCAGCACTAAAATTTTCAAATAACAGCCTTCTAATAAAAATCTTAATTTCTAAAACATGTGAGCCTTATTATTATTCATCTGCACTTGCATGCTGTGCTACCTCCTGCAAGGCTGTCTGCCTCTTCATGTTGTACTTAGTAAAGAAGGAAAATACATTCATCTCTTCTCCAAAGCAAAAAGAAAATATTTTAAAAATCACATTTTAATCTTGAGTGCATCATAATTGGCAAGAGGAAAAAGGATGGGAGAGTTATCTGAAGAGCACCTCAAGAATGTTTCATAGGTAACTTTTTTGGTAGGTAATCATTGCTGTGTAGCTCTGCTGTATTGTTATTTGTTGGGAAAAATAAGGTAAAGGATCACAAGGACCAGTATGAGGATGAAGCATCACAACAGGGATAATCATCCTGTATTGAGAAGCTTGCTCTCCCCTTCTTTTAAGAACAAAAACCTGAAAGCTATCAAAAATGCTAACACTATTGAACTTATTCATAGCGCTGTCTCCCAGACAGAGCCAGCAGGCTGTGGTAACATGGCTTATGGAACCACACAAACCAGAAAGAATTTATTTTTTAAAAAATATTTTTTTTCTAAATTTAAAGTTGGATGAAGATGCTGCATTGTGGTCCATGGGACATTCTGAGGGTAAGTGGAAGTCCATTGGCTTAACATTTGGGAATTTCTGGTTGAAGAGTTGCTTCTTGGTGAAAACTTTCAGTAAGATGAAAATGAAATACATATTTTTACCCCAATGAAATGGGAGGATGATAATATCTGTCCCTGTAATAGGCTTGAATATGGTCATGAATTCAAATGCATAAATCACTTTGGGCTGCAGTTTGAGGTTGTTAATTTCTCTTATTTAAACCCAGTACTGTAAAATGATCAATTATCTGTCTAAGGAATATTCAGTCGGGCTGAATATTTAACAATAAGAGCATCAGGGGATATATATTTTTAAATAGTGTAAAATGATTGCAAGTTTAAATATTGCCAAAATGGGAGTAGAGAGTAATATGGTACGTTTCCCTGGTGTCATTTTACTGAGGATCACAGAACACTTCAAGCAAACAGCATCTGAGGCTCCAACCCACAAACTCTTTAAGCTTTATTATGTGTTACTTAGAAAAATTAGCAGTATTAGTTTGGATTTAGGTCTAACCTTGAAACCACAGGAAATTGCCTAGGAGCCTAGCTTAACTATCAAGGACAAACGTTTTTGGTTCAAGTGTCTTGGCCAAACTTAAATACAAAGTTGTCAAAACTGGAAACAAGATCTAAGTTTTGTTAGTCTTCTTCTTCCATCGTGTCAAATCCTAGAACCCAGATGTTAGATATTGCAACTTTTGCACCTGGCTGTGTTTAGTGAGGTTTATTCTGGGCTTCTGTAACGAAGCAAATTGCAGCAGAGACAGAGTTGAATGTCTCCCCAGCACAGTAGATGAACTGCTTCTTTCACATTGTAGGGAGTTGAAAAAGCGAACATTTTGAACTTATATTTGTCTACATTTTACCTCTTCAAGTCAGCAATTATAGCAAACTTCCACCCTTTATAGACCTGATCTCAAGATCTTCATTTTCCACTATCTTCTGAAAAAAGGTAAAGTCTACATTTGCTGTCAGGTTTTCCCTGGAAATATGCTAGCTTCCACATAAATAACCTACAGAACAAAAAGAACCGGGCAAAAATTCACCTAGAGGGAAAGCCTCACCTGACAAGTTCCAAGCAATTGGCTTGCTCATCCTCTCAGTATGTTTAGTGTTTCTATAATATAATCAGGACATTGTGGTTTTAGGGTTGACTTCTCCACACTGCGATTAGGACTCTTTCTTGCAAATTCTTTTTTCAGACTTCTATGACTTTGGACAAGCTACTCAAATGCTCTGCAGCCTGGGAAATCTGTATAACCCTTCTGCTGCTTAGCTATAGTTTATGAAGTGTCAGAAACACTTGGACAGTACTCCAGTATGGAATTGGTGGGTGACATAAATACTTCACAGTGCCAGAGGGCACACTTCTGTGGAGGAGCTAGTACATGGCAGGTGTTGACTGTGTACTGAGGCTGATGGGAAGGCTTTCTGTCTGACCTCTGAATATCAGAGTATTTGTTATATTTTGTCTAGTTTCCTTTTGCCATACTGAGCTGAATAACTTGTGTTTGATAAAAGATATTTTGCTTTGTTGAGCAGTTGGCTAGAATTCGCTCTACCTGTGCTTTGAAACTGTTGTAGATGAGTTCACCCCACAGCAGGAGGATGCTGAGGTGTGCTTCTAGGTCAGCAACATGTGGTGTGGAGGTGGCCTGTGTGCTCTCAGGAGGGCAGTGGGCACTGTGGAATGCCTCCAGGCATCCCCCTGTGCAACAATATTCTGCTTGACAGTGATAACAAATGAGGGTGAAGTCACCTCTCCTTGAAATTTACTCACACAGTTGATCAATTTTCAAGGAACATCAGAGTTCAAATATAAATTTGTGGACTACCAGCTTCCAGGTATTGGCCCTTTCTCATCTGATTGAGAACCACCTCCTTAACTCTTTTCTATCCCTGCAAAGGAGATCAGATTGTGCTGTGAAGCCCTGACTTATGTTTCTTTCTGATAGTATAAATTCATGGAGTTATTTCCCTGAAGGGCATTTTCTTGGTCCTTCAGTATTTTTTTCTTGTGCTTCTCTGTACTTCTGAATTTTTCATTATGCATTTTAACAAATAGACAGTTGAATTGGAGAGAGAATTATAAAACAGGAAATGATAGCTTTGTGGTTATAATTCTATATGGGCTATGTGCTATGGTCAGGAATGTAGGTGCTAGGAAAGAAACATTAGAAGATACAAGTTAAACTATGCAGCACTCCATTTTTCCTGCCTCACCACTCTGCTGTCTTTGTAATAGATAACTTGCTTTGACTATATATCCACTGATTGACTGCTAAATTACACTTCTATGCACATAGGCTTTAGTTCTTGGCTCAATGAATCTTCATTACCAGGCTTACCCTTTTAGCAAGATGACTCTCGTTGCATATGAATATCTTCATTCAGTAAAATAAAATGAATCGGTAAGTTTTAGCTCATTAGGCAAAATATTGCACAAATGAAGAGAAAAAAAAACCCTATTTGGTGGTATAATATGTTTCAGAGAGTAAATGTTAAATTGGATCTAACATTTAATAAGAGTAACATCAAGATTTTTTTAGACTCTGAAGTATAAATACATTGAGAGACAAAATGAGGAGCCTGGATGTCAGTCCATTGTAAGGTGTAGAAATTTGAAGAGATGTAAAAAATGTACAAAGGATAAAAATATGCACACCATATAAATGTGCTTCAAAAACACAAGGTACTTTCTGGCAATTTAGAGGACAATTTTCCTGGACATTTAAAAAAATGTTGAAACAATTTGCAGGGATTCATATGCTAAATGAACTCTAAGCTCAATTCTTCACTCAACCGACGTTGAGTCCACCCTTTTCAGAATATTTCATGGGTTTACAAGTTCTCTATAAGTCTACCAATATTATCTGGGCTCAAATAGTGATGGCTGCAGCTTCCTCACTCTTGGGGCTTCTCCAAGTGGTTTTCAGACAATGTCAGAATTCAATGGTCTTGGCATGCAAACGTGGAAAGGGCATTTGAGATCAGACGATGTAGTGTGCGTGTGTATGGGTAGCTTCCACTGTGACTGCAGACAAAATTCTCAGAGAATGCTCTAAGATAGACCTAAATCTTTGATGACTTTTTCCTCGAATACTGGCTCAGTGTATGGACTCTGTTCTTCCAGCAGTGAATACAGATGTTGCTTTTGTATGAGGCAAGCATTCAGTTTCCATCAGACATCAACTCCATGCACAACGCTGTGAGCTCAAGCTGTCTGGAAGGCATTAAACACCTTCATCATCCCTGGACATATTTAAAAGATGTGTAGGTGTGGTGGTTAGGGACATAGTTTAGTGGTGGACTTGGCAGTGTTGGGTTAACAGTTGGATTTGATGATCTTAAAGGTCTTTTCCAATCTTTTGTTAAGATTCTGTGGAAACTGGTGCTGTTTATGAGTACATCCCTTCAGTTTCACAATGTTGTAAAGGATATTTTAGACACAGGATTTCTAGATAACAAAAGTTATCATTGAAGTCATCTGAAAGCAAGAAAATTATTCAACACCGACACTATTGATTTGAATTAATTTATCCCATGTTTTAAAATAAATCCAGCAAATGTTTGACTGGGAAATAAACCAAATAGTAACATAAATCATGACAGTATGCTAATTTCCCCCTGTGAACATAGACATTATAGATTTGTCATTATGCAAATCTTTTCTTAGAGTTGATGAGAAATTACAAATGTGCTATTTTTTTTTGTGGGAAAATAGCACATATATTGCCTACTGACTGTTTTTTTAGGGGAGCAAAATTTTTTTTGGAAGGTTTTACCACGGAAACACAACTGAACACTTCTTAGTTATGCTCAGCGATCATCAGCTAAATATTCACTGAGCTGTCCCATTCTCTGCCCTTGCACCTCTACTCAGTAGTTTACTTTCTAAAATATAAAATTATTTTCCCCATTCTGCCTGTGTCTTAAGGCTTTAGAGTCAGATAGGCTGATAGGAGCTACCACTAGTTCCAGCTCCAAAGCCTGGAGTCAACCTAAACCCTG
>NW_009952990.1:7169920-7170925 GCF_000747805.2 Chaetura pelagica
TAAATTTGTGTTGAGATCCCACAACCACTAATTTCACCCCGATCATCTGGCTAGAGTGTCCCAACCAGACTCGAGGGACTTGGTCTCTCCTGTTGAAGCTCTCCCATTTTGAACGAAATACGTACTCACCAGGTCCTGTGCTGGAAGCCTGGATGTATCCCAGTGACCAAAACAGAATCTGTTTGGGTTTTTGCCTCAAGCTCATTAACAACATTTAGGAACAGAGAAGTCTTCCACACTGGGAAATGAGATTGCAAACTCAGTGCTCTCCCTGTTTTCATGTGTTTAAAATAACTGCTCTCTGAATGTCAGCATTTAGGGTGAAGACCCTGCTCTAAAATGAAGTCTCCCACAGCTCAGCCATGTGCGTTCACAGCTGGTTCTTTGTGTGGGTGTGTAAGAATAGACTGGAGTCAGCTCTGCCCCAAAAAAATCACTAGGGGTCACGGCCTTATCTCTTTTACTGTGGATATCCCAAGGATACTTGACTGGACAGTAGGATCTATGCCTTGGTCCAGAAACATCAAGGTAGATCTGTAACTTTTGATGAGATTCCCATAGGATTGTCTAAGAAAATGATCCCAAAGACAGCAGCATCTAGTAAATCTGTCCCTTTCAATGCAAAAAACCCCACCCCGTATGACACACAGAGTGAAAGCTGAGATGCAATTTTTCAGACCTAGAGTTTTTGCAACCTGTCCTTTGTTAGTCAATAATTGTCCTGGTTTGAGCCAGGATTAAGCCAGTTTTCCTTTTGCTGATTTATTATTTTTTTTTTTCCCTTCAGTGAGCTTTCTTTAAACTAGCAACAGTGTGTTCTGCTAGGCTGATAAGACACTGGAATGTTTTTGTAACTGCTGGGTCTTCAAGGCCGCACCTTCACTCTGCCGGCTCAGACACTGCGGGGAGATCTGTGACCCCCCCGTAGGAAGCTGAGTTAGACAGACAGCAAAACTGGCCAGAGATATTCCATTCCATATATCTACGTAGGCTCAGGGTAAGGTC
>NW_009952990.1:7171537-7202253 GCF_000747805.2 Chaetura pelagica
GCTGTGTGGAGATGCCGTGTTAAGTCAGTTTTGTCGGCTGACTCAAAGGACACCTCATGTTCGTGTAAGGAAATACCTGGTCCTTCACAAGGTCGGAGATCACAGAGGACAACTTCCTTCTTTTTCTCCCCTTCTCTCCCATTCATGGCCGGCATCCGGGGAGGACTCCATCTATCCAGCACCAACAACCCTGAGGCTCGAGCTCTCCTGACCCTCATCACTCTCTGCTCTTCTCCAGCAGCAGCTCCGGGATTCCTCGGGACTGTTCGCTGTGTAGTTTAGTTTTCAATCCAGCCAAGTCTCTCTCTTTTTCTCTCTCTCCTTCCCTACCTGGGTGGGAGGGGGAGGGGATCGAGAGCATTGTTGTCAGACCTGAGTCAAACAGTGACAATAATATTGATGCTCCCCCAGGTGGTCACTTGAGTTTACATTTATTCTGAGAGATTTAAATCAGTTACGAGACTTCTTTTGTCTCTCAGTAAGTTGCTGTCACTGAACAGGATGACATACGATTATTTCTGTTGACAATAGAAGGTAATTAAAGTGCTGATCAGATCCCACATTCTGGGATCAATACAGCACTTCTCAGTTGTCTATCTTAGACCTCTTTGCATAGCCAGCTTCTTGCTACCCCAGACATCAGTTGAATATACAGTAACCAGTAACCCAGTGAATTAGTGAAACATGGTTTCTGGCATGTTGCTTCCTTGCTCAGTGACTGCTTCTGAAATGAACACCCATTTCCCTAATACAAACCTTTATAACATAGGACATTACACTTTTGCAGGCTTAATATAGCTAGTGACATATGCTCCCCTTAGTTATCTTGGAATAAACATAAGAGAAATACTGTCACTGCAGCTAAAGGATTGCCAGTAGACATGTTCTCACTCACTCAGGGACCTTCCTAGGGTCCTGCTTCCAATCTCGCTGTCTACTTTATCTTGTCCAACCATTTTTGTTCATCTGTCTTACTCACATTTATCTTAATACCTTCCCTTCCATTTTTAAGTCATGAGTTTTAGTCTCCAAATCTCTCTCTGACAGTAAAATGTTTTTTCCATCCCTCCCTCTGGATGTTCTGGGTTGTGTTTGCCCACACTGACACTGTGGTCCTCAGCCAGTTCTGCTCTCTGCCTCCCCCTTCTCCACTGCTTCTCTGATGCAGTGCTCATTCTCTTCATTGTGGCAACATGGAAAAGCATGCCAAAGGATGTGTATCTATGAAGGTCCTTCCTAATTTCCATGTTTAGGGAAGTAGTAGGCACGTTGCTCCATTAATGTCTCCATGTCTGTCTATGGAAGCTGGTACTCTGCAGTCTTGGTTCTGGTGGGCTTCCTGTTCATGGCTGGACTGCAGTTTGCACTGTCTTGACACTTGCTGATTCATTTGCTCCTTCCTAGTTAAATTCCCGAGTGTACCAGAAGGACACTTTGTAAACACAAATAAGAAGTTGATTTGTAGTTCCTTAGTGAATGTTCTGTTGTTTCATGCTAAAAGCAGGTGGCTTCTGTCTGCTTTAAACTCTTTAAAGTTGTCCACTGGTTGCAGCTTTCTAAAGCCAGATTGAGCGGCTCAGGGAGCCCCTCTGGGCATGGGAGTGAGTAGGCACTGCCTTCTCTGAAGTCCAGAATACAGATCCAAGTGGTACATGTTGGAGGGAGGCTGACTGCAGAGTGAGCAGGATGAAAATACTGAGTAGCTTATTTTACATATAGATACTTTTTGTATTCCAGAAACATGTCTTTGGTACAGAGGAAATATACCTAATATGTGAAAATATAGGTCTGTCACATGATAGACCACTGCTCACCAGATTGAAACATGCTTATTTTCCTTTCTTTTTAAAAGAAAAAAATAGATCTAGGTTGCCAGTTGAATGATTTTTGAATTATTATGGGTTTTGCATGTAAAGCAATAACAAAGCAGCCAGACTATAAGATAACATATTCATTGTCCCATAATCAGATGGGACCAAATGTATTCTTGGTACAACTCTATTAACTTTGATGGGCTTACAGGAGAGAAAAGCACAGACCATTGACACTAAGGGGGTCATTTTTCCTGCATAGAGAGCTGCAATTTCTCTATAGGTAATACTGACGTGATTGTTCTGAGTCTCGGAGGCACAGTCATTACAATTAATGGAGTGAGTCAACATGATGTACAGCATTTTGTCATAGGTCTTTTTTTCATTTAGTAAGCTCAAACTACATTTTTACGTGTGGTGTTTCTGTTCAAGAGTGATAGCTGTGTTTTTCATGTCCTCACTGCTCAGAGTATAGTCTCTGAACTGAGTAGTAGGAGTGTTTCTAAGGAAATAACATTACTTGGGAGAGTAACTGCTAAGCAAATGGTACAGGTGGATGTGATTTGCTGCTGACCAAGTCTCATTTGAACTGTTTGGCACACCTCTAAATTAACTGAACAGATGGATTTTTAATTAGTTCTGTCATTTCATTTTCTGCATTCTTAATATATGTCAGGCTGTATGTCAGGGAGTATTAGCATCAATTTCAAGTGATATAAAAACATTCATAGCAAGAATAAGCTGATAATAACAATAACAAAACATAATTAGAGTACAAATTGGGAGGTCTGTAGTTTTATGAACATGGTAAACCTAGATTTATGAGACTTCAGAGATTTGTTTAAAATGAAAAATGCAAGAAACTTGCTGCAAACCAATTAGTGCTGCGCCGACAGAGAGCAGAATTTTCTGTCTTCCAGTTAGTGGGATGGAATTTGCTCTTATGAATTGGTCAAGAAGAGCTGCTGAATTTATGCAGTTGATTTATGTGGTTCCACCTGCCCCAAGGAGCAGAAGCACTTGCCTGGGCACTAAAGTGGCTTTTAGCTTCTGAGACAGTAGCAAAAATATTTAGTTATTCTTTCCTCTGACCAAAATAATATCTTACTTAGTGCAAAATCCTGTATTTCAGATTTGTAGCCTGGCTAGTGGGACTGTTTAAAGGGTAAGATAGCAGCAGAATCTGGTCCAAGTATAGTAATATGGCAGCAATAATTGCACTCCAGAATAAAATTAAAAAGATAGTGATTCCTGAGCACGGATAAAGCAATATAATATTATATACTTGTTTTATTAAAATAATCTTTCAGGATACTAATGATGTTGTTTATATGATGGTAGTTAAGAAGGCGGAGTGCAATCTACATAAAAACAAATTCCACACAACTGTATAGAATTAAGATACTGCAGTGTTCATACAGTTTAAGCTACAAAGATTGATTTTATGCATTTGTAATTTTCCATGGCAAGCTCTGGATAAAATACTCATTTCCTCCAGATTTATCTCTGCAGGGACTACCTTAGAATTATGGCAGGCACTACATCACAAGTAGTATCAACATCTGAGTTAAAGTAAATAGCTTTAATCATAGATTTAAAAAATACGTTCCAGTTTGGATCTGCAGAAATGGCTAACATGTAAGCAGGCCTAATCAGAGAAATAATATGTCCAGGAGTAGGATCATAGAGACACCTCATGAAGGGGATATAATGATGCTTGGTAGGATCTCCAACACTTGACACTTTTTCAGCAATATTGCTGTGCTGGTTTTGTCTGGGACAGAGGTAATTTTCTTCTAGTATGGGGCTGTGTTTGAGATTTGTGCTGAAAATGGTGTTGACAATAGAGGGATATTTTAATTATTTCTGGGCAGTGCTTACACAGAGCCTTTTCCCCAGTCAGGAGGCTGGGGGTGCACAAGAAGTTGGGAGAGGACACAGCTGAGACAGCTGACCTGAACTGACCAAAGGGACATTGCCTGGCATATGACGTCATGCTCAGCATATGAAGCTGGGAAAGAAGAAGGAAAGGAGGGACATTTGGAATGATGATGTTTGTCTTCCCAAGTAAGTGTTACACGTGACGGAGCCCAGCTGTCCTTGGGATGGCTGAACAACAACAATGATGGCCCATGGGAAGCAGTGAATGAATTTCTTATTTTGCTTTGTTTGCGTGCGTGGCTTTTGCATTATCTGTTGAACTGCTTTTATCTCAACCCACAAGTTTTCTCACTTTTACCCTTCTGATTTTCTCCCTCAGCCCTCTCTGAGAGCAGTGAGCAAGTGACTGCATGGGGCATGGGGTGGGGTTAAACCACCGCAATTACACAATGTGTGCATAGTGGGAACCATTTAATTTAATATGCAACATTTAAGACTGGCATGATTCATATTTATTTCCTGTGGACTAATTATAAGGCTCTTCTGCAGTGGGTTTTTTTGCTTGACCTCTTTTACTCTAGCCATTGGCTGCATCCTGAATATGCTACAGCCAGCTTGTGCTTGTGTGTCTCTGCTCTGTCTCCTCTGCTAGGAGCACACTGTGCTTCTACAGTGCTTTCCAGCCAACAAGGTATCCAGAGTCATCCTGAGAGGACCTGAGACAGCCTGGGCAGATAAATGAGTGTTGTTTTAATGAGGTTTGGAATTTGCTTGCTTTGAGGGGAGAGGTAATGTTAGGAAAACTGCATTTGGCTGTAAGTGTGACTAACAGAAGAGTGATGGGTACAGTCCTCACGTTAGACCGGGCAGGATCTCTGCTTAGTCCTGCTATCACGTCCACCTCGTATATTCTTGTACTGTCTGTTTGCCTTTGATATTACAGAGATGAGAATGATCTCATTGACAACATGGCTTGTGATCTGACACTGTTATATAACAAATCAGCTAATATTTATTTTTACAGGAATAAAGAGGCTTGTGTATACAAGGACTACAGTGCATCAAATAAAACTAGCACAGACCAGGTTCAAATCAAACAGATAATTTCCCCGTGGCACCACCTGTGTTTGAGCTGTGGAACGCCTGGCAATCGGGTGCCATGGACCCTAAAGTTCTCAAAGTCTGAAAAGGAATTGGGCCTGTTATTAGAAAACACACTAATTAAAGTTATTAAATATTAAAGGCAACATCTCCACTTCAGGAAGCCTTAAAGCAGGTAGCACCTGAGGTTAGCAGAGGATCCTGAGCCAATGTTGCTATATGCCTCCATTAATTCTTCCTTGGGCATATTAGTTTATGATGGAAGGCAGGTGCTTGGCTGCATAGACCTTTTACCTAACTCAGCATGGGTTTTTGTGTGTTTTTATGTATTCTTTTGATCACTGATTTCCAAAACAAAATTTCAGAGCAGAAATACCTCTTGTTAAAAGAAGGGAAAACTTGGAGAATAAGCAAACAAAAACTGCTGTAAGAACATGCAGACTCTGTCTCTTCTCAAAACCTATTTAACAGTGAGAGTGAAAGGACAGCCAGATGTTGTGAAACAAAAAGTAAAGGTGAAGTAAAGAGGAGACAACAGGGCCTGGGGTTGCATGCCTGCTGCTTCCACTACCCACTACAATTAACAATGTTTTCACCAGATCACTAACTAGGTCTCTTGATGTAAATAGCAAACTACTTAAAAGTATAGCTAGCAGGATGTTTAGGTAGCAGCCAGCCAGACTCACCACCTCAGTAACAGAAGTGCAAATTGCTGGGAAGAATTGTATGCACGTAATAAAAAAGCAGATTCTGAGTAACTGTGCTGTGCTAGGCTTAACCATCATGTTTGTAACCGTCTGAAGCCACTGTGAGAGGAAAGAAGATATTTCAAAAATCTTTGTAGTAGTGGGGAGAAAGATCCTTGTGGGACAATAAATACTAGATGAAAGAAATGTAGGTTCATCAATACAATTCTGAATAAATAGGCTTGTTTCATTCTGTGGCTGTTCTTTAGCTGCATTATTTGTTCTTTGTAACAACTGCCAGATACTCTTGAAAATGTTAATGAGTTCTGGGTGATTT
The DNA here is from genome assembly GCF_000747805.2 of Chaetura pelagica. Classification (NCBI taxonomy): domain Eukaryota; kingdom Metazoa; phylum Chordata; class Aves; order Apodiformes; family Apodidae; genus Chaetura; species Chaetura pelagica. Next base: position 7,177,354 of record NW_009952990.1, read on the forward strand.
ATGATTCTTTGGTATAGGTGATTTTTCATCAAATGGTTCTTACCAGAAGAGTGGTGTTTGTTATTCATTAATTCAGTATTTGCTATTTATTGTTTTGTCATCTTTTCTTTGAAAAGTTTCATATGTTTAATCACAGAGCACAAATATTATGTAGTAATTTAGGTCTAATTATGAACCATAATGAGCAAGCAAACAAAATGGAACAGTTTGTTGACATAAAAAGCGTATGTCCAAACTAGTTGGCAGTACCTTCCATTAAGGAATATGTTAATAGAAATGAGTACTTGCTCATGAACAGTTTGAAACAAAAAAGAAATTGATTCCCAGTCAATATACATTCACCCAGTTTTAATTAAATACTCTTATGGAATGAGTCTCTTGTTAGATGTCCTGGAAGACAGTGTTCACGAATGAGATGTCTAAAATGAAAGCAGCTTTCTATCTGAACACGTTGCCCTGCACTTCCATGATGCTGCAAACCTCTTTTTTTTTGTTATTAGAGAGAAGCACAAATGCAAAGTAGAATTTGTTTTGTTTTGCTTTGCTTTAAATATGAGCCATGTTATGTATCTGAAGAAGAACCAAGAGGAAAAACTTGAAAATTAAAATTATTTCTAGATAAGCTGCTATATAAGATATTCTGCTTTGTGGGATGCAAACTATATCTGAGACTTCCCTCTTGATTCCCTTAAAAGCTTGGTTTATCTTCATGTCAGGTCTGGTCCAAACTGTGGGAGCAAGGGAAAGGAGAATAAAGTTGTTATATTTTGTACAAAGTTTATTAGGGCCATGTTTAAGGCTTTTTATGTATAGAACACTACAAAAGCTGGCATGCACCATATCCTATCTAAAACCACAGCAATCTCACCATACAATCTCATTGCCTCCTCAGTGTGACTGTAGCATATGTTATTCTAATAACTTCCCATGTGCCTTTCTATATTAGTTTCTACCCTTCGCAGGTGGACTGTTGTTTCCTTTTGTGTTCCTTCCTACTCTATAATCACAGTGACAGGATTTCAGTTCCTTACCCAGAGCACCAACAGGCGATATAAACAACACTTTGCAACAGCTCTGTATTTTTCCTCCCTTCCCTCCTGGCCCCCCAAACCAGCATGTAGCAAGATCTCCTCACTTTCCTGAAACGGGCCAAGCTTCAGAAAAACCTGAATATGAAGCGTTGGAACAGGGTCCTTCTGAGGCTATTGCTAGAGAGATACACAAGTGAAGTCACAAGCAGAAAATGATACGGTGCCAGATTTTGAACGAATGGCCGAACAACTTACAAGAACAAAACCAAAGTTCTACCTCCAGCAAGGCATGAGAGGCAAGTCACCTCAGGGTGAGTTGATTCTGGTGCTTTTCCTTTCTGCTGCACAGTACCAAGCTGATGATGAAGCACCAAGGATATCTAAAACAGCTTATGAAAACCTGATCTTTCAGCCCTGTGATTAATCATCTCTTGACTTCCATGCACACCCAGTTAACAACAGTGTGGGAGGTGCTGGCAAGCATATTTTGTCTCACCCCTCTACCCCCTCCTCTCCCTCCCCCTTCCCTTTCGTGATTCTTTGACTTTGTGTGTATTTCTGCCATGTAAGAAAAATGGTAACGACAAGTTAAATCTTTCCTCCAGTGAAGAATCAGCCTTTCTGGGCATATTTACAAGATCTGTTTCCTCTGTTACATCATTAATTTAAGGACTACCTTTGTGCTCAAGTAGGGAATTACAAAGGCTGCATGTCACCTTGAGAACCTGCTCTTCCAAAAGGAAATTACAATCATATGCTTTAGTTCAGTTTTGCTGTGATGAAGTGGTGAAGCAGAGGCACCAGTCAACAGGCACTGGGAGCACAAATCTATCCACAACACACTTTTCTCCAAATTTAGAGATTTGTGAGTAGGGAAGAAGGCCAGCAACTACCACTGCCTCTCACTTATGCTGATAGTTCTTGGTCCTTGATTCCAGTGGTGAGAGAGATGCAACTTCCATCAGAACCAAGAGGTTTGTGGAAACTAAGTAGAAAAGTGTAGCACTTTGCACTGTGACACAGTAGCAGAGTAAGGTAATACTTTTGGGGAGCTATCTATTCAGGTGGGATCTCCTAGAAATCAACAGTCTCACTCAGTGAGGATGAAGGGGGGTATGAAAAGATCAAATTTCCCAATGACCTGGGAAGCAATGATTGGTCAATAGAGATTTATCAAATAATTTTTTCTCTGCCTGTGCAAACTCCTTTCTTCTTCCAGCAACAGGAACATGGCAGCATTGCCAAACATGGAAACCCTGAATCCAAGAGTGACTATCAGAGAGTGTCTTCCATTCTCTGTGTATGGAATGTGGATGTCCTTGGAGATTAGAGTAGGAAGCTAAATACAGTATTAAGCATATCTCTTTAGAGAAAGGTATCTTTAGTATGTACAGCACAATAACATTTCAGAGGATTCAATTTTAAACATTATATAGGAAAATACAACTTTAAATATGACACTATCCACCCAAGAAAATTTGCACAATGTTGTTAATATTATCTTTGTTTCTCAAAGCTGTTGCAGCTAAGGTCATTGTAACTGTATAAACAGGGAAAAAATCTGCAGCCACAGGTTTCTGTCATGCTAACTGAGGTGATAGGACATTTTATTTATGTGTGTACAGAGCCATATTCAGACTGAATTCAAATGGTATAAAAGAAAATAAAAGGCATATTAATCTTGTATCTTTTAATTATTGTTTTACTGGCTCACATTGGCAATAATACCTTGATAATTCAATAAGTCTGAATTCAGTAGTTCAGTCTTAAATCTTGAGCAGCTGGTGGAGATTTTAATAGAATTCAGCAATTTATTCAATGTATGAGAACCGAGATAAGCAAATTAAGATCTACCAGAGATCAGATACAAAATGAGAGACAGTATCATTTTTGATGGGCCATGACCTCAGCAGCTAGGGATTGTCATTTCTTTGTGAAATTAGATGAACAGATAATGAGGCAATTACCTTGTGAACTTTGAAATGATAAACAAACAGTAATGCTGCAGGACAGGCAAAGTAAATTATTTCCAGCATCTGGAGAACCTGATGCAATTTAACTTTAAATTTCACATAAACTGTTTAAATCTGCATGTATTAGTATAAATAAGAATAACTAAACACAAGTATATTTTGTTTGTGGTTTTTTTTTTCTTCCAAAGGCATGCACATTTCTCAGTGATACAAATTTGAATAAGTATATTCATAATAGATGACCAATCACAAGCTATCTTCTGATTTTCATATTGAATGCAGGTGACCAAGTAATTAACCTGATCGTATTTATCCCAGCAATATCCCTTCAGTGAGCTTTCTTTAAAGTAGCAACAGTGTGTTCTGCTAGGCTGATAAGACACTGGAATGTTTTTGTAACTGCTGGGTCTTCAAGGCCGCACCTGCACTCTGCCGGCTCAGACACTGCGGGGAGATCTGTGACCCCCCCGTAGGAAGCTGAGTTAGACAGACAGCAAAACTGGCCAGAGATATTACATTCCATATATCTACGTAGGCTCAGGGTAAGGTCGGAGATCACAGAGGACAACTTCCTTCTTTTTCTCCCCTTCTCTCCCATTCATGGCCGGCATCCGGGGAGGACTCCATCTATCCAGCACCAACAACCCTGAGGCTCGAGCTCTCCTGACCCTCATCACTCTCTGCTCTTCTCCAGCAGCAGCTCCAGGATTCCTCGGGACTGTCCCATCTGAGGGGAGTGCTGTGGGAGTTGCTGGGGTGGGGGGACGCGAGAGGCTTTTGCCCATACCTAAACATATCTGTATATAATAGTATATGTTCTCTTATATCATTCATTAGTGTTTAATTAAAGCTGTGTAGTTTAGTTTTCAATCCAGCCAAGTCTTTCTTTTTCTCTCTCTCCTTCCCTACCTGGGTGGGAGGGGGAGGGGATCGAGAGCATTGTTGTCAGACCTGAGTCAAACAGTGACAATAATATTGATGCTCCCCCAGGTGGTCACTTGAGTTTACATTTATTCTGAGAGATTTAAATCAGTTACGAGACTTCTTTTGTCTCTCAGTAAGTTGCTGTCACTGAACAGGATGACATACGATTATTTCTGTTGACAATAGAAGGTAATTAAAGTGCTGATCAGATCCCACATTCTGGGATCAATACAGCACTTCTCAGTTGTCTATCTTAGACCTCTTTGCATAGCCAGCTTCTTGCTACCCCAGACATCAGTTGAATATACAGTAACCAGTAACCCAGTGAATTAGTGAAACATGGTTTCTGGCATGTTGCTTCCTTGCTCAGTGACTGCTTCTGAAATGAACACCCATTTCCCTAATACAAACCTTTATAACATAGGACATTACACTTTTGCAGGCTTAATATAGCTAGTGACATATGCTCCCCTTAGTTATCTTGGAATAAACATAAGAGAAATACTGTCACTGCAGCTAAAGGATTGCCAGTAGACATGTTCTCACTCACTCAGGGACCTTCCTAGGGTCCTGCTTCCAATCTCGCTGTCTACTTTATCTTGTCCAACCATTTTTGTTCATCTGTCTTACTCACATTTATCTTAATACCTTCCCTTCCATTTTTAAGTCATGAGTTTTAGTCTCCAAATCTCTCTCTGACAGTAAAATGTTTTTTCCATCCCTCCCTCTGGATGTTCTGGGTTGTGTTTGCCCACACTGACACTGTGGTCCTCAGCCAGTTCTGCTCTCTGCCTCCCCCTTCTCCACTGCTTCTCTGATGCAGTGCTCATTCTCTTCATTGTGGCAACATGGAAAAGCATGCCAAAGGATGTGTATCTATGAAGGTCCTTCCTAATTTCCATGTTTAGGGAAGTAGTAGGCACGTTGCTCCATTAATGTCTCCATGTCTGTCTATGGAAGCTGGTACTCTGCAGTCTTGGTTCTGGTGGGCTTCCTGTTCATGGCTGGACTGCAGTTTGCACTGTCTTGACACTTGCTGATTCATTTGCTCCTTCCTAGTTAAATTCCCGAGTGTACCAGAAGGACACTTTGTAAACACAAATAAGAAGTTGATTTGTAGTTCCTTAGTGAATGTTCTGTTGTTTCATGCTAAAAGCAGGTGGCTTCTGTCTGCTTTAAACTCTTTAAAGTTGTCCACTGGTTGCAGCTTTCTAAAGCCAGATTGAGCGGCTCAGGGAGCCCCTCTGGGCATGGGAGTGAGTAGGCACTGCCTTCTCTGAAGTCCAGAATACAGATCCAAGTGGTACATGTTGGAAGGAGGCTGACTGCAGAGTGAGCAGGATGAAAATACTGAGTAGCTTATTTTACATATAGATACTTTTTGTATTCCAGAAACATGTCTTTGGTACAGAGGAAATATACCTAATATGTGAAAATATAGGTCTGTCACATGATAGACCACTGCTCACCAGATTGAAACATGCTTATTTTCCTTTCTTTTTAAAAGAAAAAAATAGATCTAGGTTGCCAGTTGAATGATTTTTGAATTATTATGGGTTTTGCATGTAAAGCAATAACAAAGCAGCCAGACTATAAGATAACATATTCATTGTCCCATAATCAGATGGGACCAAATGTATTCTTGGTACAACTCTATTAACTTTGATGGGCTTACAGGAGAGAAAAGCACAGACCATTGACACTAAGGGGGTCATTTTTCCTGCATAGAGAGCTGCAATTTCTCTATAGGTAATACTGACGTGATTGTTCTGAGTCTCGGAGGCACAGTCATTACAATTAATGGAGTGAGTCAACATGATGTACAGCATTTTGTCATAGGTCTTTTTTTCATTTAGTAAGCTCAAACTACATTTTTACGTGTGGTGTTTCTGTTCAAGAGTGATAGCTGTGTTTTTCATGTCCTCACTGCTCAGAGTATAGTCTCTGAACTGAGTAGTAGGAGTGTTTCTAAGGAAATAACATTACTTGGGAGAGTAACTGCTAAGCAAATGGTACAGGTGGATGTGATTTGCTGCTGACCAAGTCTCATTTGAACTGTTTGGCACACCTCTAAATTAACTGAACAGATGGATTTTTAATTAGTTCTGTCATTTCATTTTCTGCATTCTTAATATATGTCAGGCTGTATGTCAGGGAGTATTAGCATCAATTTCAAGTGATATAAAAACATTCATAGCAAGAATAAGCTGATAATAACAATAACAAAACATAATTAGAGTACAAATTGGGAGGTCTGTAGTTTTATGAACATGGTAAACCTAGATTTATGAGACTTCAGAGATTTGTTTAAAATGAAAAATGCAAGAAACTTGCTGCAAACCAATTAGTGCTGCGCCGACAGAGAGCAGAATTTTCTGTCTTCCAGTTAGTGGGATGGAATTTGCTCTTATGAATTGGTCAAGAAGAGCTGCTGAATTTATGCAGTTGATTTATGTGGTTCCACCTGCCCCAAGGAGCAGAAGCACTTGCCTGGGCACTAAAGTGGCTTTTAGCTTCTGAGACAGTAGCAAAAATATTTAGTTATTCTTTCCTCTGACCAAAGTAATATCTTACTTAGTGCAAAATCCTGTCTTTCAGATTTGTAGCCTGGCTAGTGGGACTGTTTAAAGGGTAAGATAGCAGCAGAATCTGGTCCAAGTATAGTAATATGGCAGCAATAATTGCACTCCAGAATAAAATTAAAAAGATAGTGATTCCTGAGCACGGATAAAGCAATATAATATTATATACTTGTTTTATTAAAATAATCTTTCAGGATACTAATGATGTTGTTTATATGATGGTAGTTAAGAAGGCGGAGTGCAATCTACATAAAAACAAATTCCACACAACTGTATAGAATTAAGATACTGCAGTGTTCATACAGTTTAAGCTACAAAGATTGATTTTATGCATTTGTAATTTTCCATGGCAAGCTCTGGATAAAATACTCATTTCCTCCAGATTTATCTCTGCAGGGACTACCTTAGAATTATGGCAGGCACTACATCACAAGTAGTATCAACATCTGAGTTAAAGTAAATAGCTTTAATCATAGATTTAAAAAATACGTTCCAGTTTGGATCTGCAGAAATGGCTAACATGTAAGCAGGCCTAATCAGAGAAATAATATGTCCAGGAGTAGGATCATAGAGACACCTCATGAAGGGGATATAATGATGCTTGGTAGGATCTCCAACACTTGACACTTTTTCAGCAATATTGCTGTGCTGGTTTTGTCTGGGACAGAGGTAATTTTCTTCTAGTATGGGGCTGTGTTTGAGATTTGTGCTGAAAATGGTGTTGACAATAGAGGGATATTTTAATTATTTCTGGGCAGTGCTTACACAGAGCCTTTTCCCCAGTCAGGAGGCTGGGGGTGCACAAGAAGTTGGGAGAGGACACAGCTGAGACAGCTGACCTGAACTGACCAAAGGGACATTGCCTGGCATATGACGTCATGCTCAGCATATGAAGCTGGGAAAGAAGAAGGAAAGGAGGGACATTTGGAATGATGATGTTTGTCTTCCCAAGTAAGTGTTACACGTGACGGAGCCCAGCTGTCCTTGGGATGGCTGAACAACAACAATGATGGCCCATGGGAAGCAGTGAATGAATTTCTTATTTTGCTTTGTTTGCGTGCGTGGCTTTTGCATTATCTGTTGAACTGCTTTTATCTCAACCCACAAGTTTTCTCACTTTTACCCTTCTGATTTTCTCCCTCAGCCCTCTCTGAGAGCAGTGAGCAAGTGACTGCATGGGGCATGGGGTGGGGTTAAACCACCGCAATTACACAATGTGTGCATAGTGGGAACCATTTAATTTAATATGCAACATTTAAGACTGGCATGATTCATATTTATTTCCTGTGGACTAATTATAAGGCTCTTCTGCAGTGGGTTTTTTTGCTTGACCTCTTTTACTCTAGCCATTGGCTGCATCCTGAATATGCTACAGCCAGCTTGTGCTTGTGTGTCTCTGCTCTGTCTCCTCTGCTAGGAGCACACTGTGCTTCTACAGTGCTTTCCAGCCAACAAGGTATCCAGAGTCATCCTGAGAGGACCTGAGACAGCCTGGGCAGATAAATGAGTGTTGTTTTAATGAGGTTTGGAATTTGCTTGCTTTGAGGGGAGAGGTAATGTTAGGAAAACTGCATTTGGCTGTAAGTGTGACTAACAGAAGAGTGATGGGTACAGTCCTCACGTTAGACCGGGCAGGATCTCTGCTTAGTCCTGCTATCACGTCCACCTCGTATATTCTTGTACTGTCTGTTTGCCTTTGATATTACAGAGATGAGAATGATCTCATTGACAACATGGCTTGTGATCTGACACTGTTATATAACAAATCAGCTAATATTTATTTTTACAGGAATAAAGAGGCTTGTGTATACAAGGACTACAGTGCATCAAATAAAACTAGCACAGACCAGGTTCAAATCAAACAGATAATTTCCCCGTGGCACCACCTGTGTTTGAGCTGTGGAACGCCTGGCAATCGGGTGCCATGGACCCTAAAGTTCTCAAAGTCTGAAAAGGAATTGGGCCTGTTATTAGAAAACACACTAATTAAAGTTATTAAATATTAAAGGCAACATCTCCACTTCAGGAAGCCTTAAAGCAGGTAGCACCTGAGGTTAGCAGAGGATCCTGAGCCAATGTTGCTATATGCCTCCATTAATTCTTCCTTGGGCATATTAGTTTATGATGGAAGGCAGGTGCTTGGCTGCATAGACCTTTTACCTAACTCAGCATGGGTTTTTGTGTGTTTTTATGTATTCTTTTGATCACTGATTTCCAAAACAAAATTTCAGAGCAGAAATACCTCTTGTTAAAAGAAGGGAAAACTTGGAGAATAAGCAAACAAAAACTGCTGTAAGAACATGCAGACTCTGTCTCTTCTCAAAACCTATTTAACAGTGAGAGTGAAAGGACAGCCAGATGTTGTGAAACAAAAAGTAAAGGTGAAGTAAAGAGGAGACAACAGGGCCTGGGGTTGCATGCCTGCTGCTTCCACTACCCACTACAATTAACAATGTTTTCACCAGATCACTAACTAGGTCTCTTGATGTAAATAGCAAACTACTTAAAAGTATAGCTAGCAGGATGTTTAGGTAGCAGCCAGCCAGACTCACCACCTCAGTAACAGAAGTGCAAATTGCTGGGAAGAATTGTATGCACGTAATAAAAAAGCAGATTCTGAGTAACTGTGCTGTGCTAGGCTTAACCATCATGTTTGTAACCGTCTGAAGCCACTGTGAGAGGAAAGAAGATATTTCAAAAATCTTTGTAGTAGTGGGGAGAAAGATCCTTGTGGGACAATAAATACTAGATGAAAGAAATGTAGGTTCATCAATACAATTCTGAATAAATAGGCTTGTTTCATTCTGTGGCTGTTCTTTAGCTGCATTATTTGTTCTTTGTAACAACTGCCAGATACTCTTGAAAATGTTAATGAGTTCTGGGTGATTTATGATTCCTTGGTATAGGTGATTTTTCATCAAATGGTTCTTACCAGAAGAGTGGTGTTTGTTATTCATTAATTCAGTATTTGCTATTTATTGTTTTGTCATCTTTTCTTTGAAAAGTTTCATATGTTTAATCACAGAGCACAAATATTATGTAGTAATTTAGGTCTAATTATGAACCATAATGAGCAAGCAAACAAAATGGAACAGTTTGTTGACATAAAAAGCGTATGTCCAAACTAGTTGGCAGTACCTTCCATTAAGGAATATGTTAATAGAAATGAGTACTTGCTCATGAACAGTTTGAAACAAAAAAGAAATTGATTCCCAGTCAATATACATTCACCCAGTTTTAATTAAATACTCTTATGGAATGAGTCTCTTGTTAGATGTCCTGGAAGACAGTGTTCACGAATGAGATGTCTAAAATGAAAGCAGCTTTCTATCTGAACACGTTGCCCTGCACTTCCATGATGCTGCAAACCTCTTTTTTTTTGTTATTAGAGAGAAGCACAAATGCAAAGTAGAATTTGTTTTGTTTTGCTTTGCTTTAAATATGAGCCATGTTATGTATCTGAAGAAGAACCAAGAGGAAAAACTTGAAAATTAAAATTATTTCTAGATAAGCTGCTATATAAGATATTCTGCTTTGTGGGATGCAAACTATATCTGAGACTTCCCTCTTGATTCCCTTAAAAGCTTGGTTTATCTTCATGTCAGGTCTGGTCCAAACTGTGGGAGCAAGGGAAAGGAGAATAAAGTTGTTATATTTTGTACAAAGTTTATTAGGGCCATGTTTAAGGCTTTTTATGTATAGAACACTACAAAAGCTGGCATGCACCATATCCTATCTAAAACCACAGCAATCTCACCATACAATCTCATTGCCTCCTCAGTGTGACTGTAGCATATGTTATTCTAATAACTTCCCATGTGCCTTTCTATATTAGTTTCTACCCTTCGCAGGTGGACTGTTGTTTCCTTTTGTGTTCCTTCCTACTCTATAATCACAGTGACAGGATTTCAGTTCCTTACCCAGAGCACCAACAGGCGATATAAACAACACTTTGCAACAGCTCTGTATTTTTCCTCCCTTCCCTCCTGGCCCCCCAAACCAGCATGTAGCAAGATCTCCTCACTTTCCTGAAACGGGCCAAGCTTCAGAAAAACCTGAATATGAAGCGTTGGAACAGGGTCCTTCTGAGGCTATTGCTAGAGAGATACACAAGTGAAGTCACAAGCAGAAAATGATACGGTGCCAGATTTTGAACGAATGGCCGAACAACTTACAAGAACAAAACCAAAGTTCTACCTCCAGCAAGGCATGAGAGGCAAGTCACCTCAGGGTGAGTTGATTCTGGTGCTTTTCCTTTCTGCTGCACAGTACCAAGCTGATGATGAAGCACCAAGGATATCTAAAACAGCTTATGAAAACCTGATCTTTCAGCCCTGTGATTAATCATCTCTTGACTTCCATGCACACCCAGTTAACAACAGTGTGGGAGGTGCTGGCAAGCATATTTTGTCTCACCCCTCTACCCCCTCCTCTCCCTCCCCCTTCCCTTTCGTGATTCTTTGACTTTGTGTGTATTTCTGCCATGTAAGAAAAATGGTAACGACAAGTTAAATCTTTCCTCCAGTGAAGAATCAGCCTTTCTGGGCATATTTACAAGATCTGTTTCCTCTGTTACATCATTAATTTAAGGACTACCTTTGTGCTCAAGTAGGGAATTACAAAGGCTGCATGTCACCTTGAGAACCTGCTCTTCCAAAAGGAAATTACAATCATATGCTTTAGTTCAGTTTTGCTGTGATGAAGTGGTGAAGCAGAGGCACCAGTCAACAGGCACTGGGAGCACAAATCTATCCACAACACACTTTTCTCCAAATTTAGAGATTTGTGAGTAGGGAAGAAGGCCAGCAACTTCCACTGCCTCTCACTTATGCTGATAGTTCTTGGTCCTTGATTCCAGTGGTGAGAGAGATGCAACTTCCATCAGAACCAAGAGGTTTGTGGAAACTAAGTAGAAAAGTGTAGCACTTTGCACTGTGACACAGTAGCAGAGTAAGGTAATACTTTTGGGGAGCTATCTATTCAGGTGGGATCTCCTAGAAATCAACAGTCTCACTCAGTGAGGATGAAGGGGGGTATGAAAAGATCAAATTTCCCAATGACCTGGGAAGCAATGATTGGTCAATAGAGATTTATCAAATAATTTTTTCTCTGCCTGTGCAAACTCCTTTCTTCTTCCAGCAACAGGAACATGGCAGCATTGCCAAACATGGAAACCCTGAATCCAAGAGTGACTATCAGAGAGTGTCTTCCATTCTCTGTGTATGGAATGTGGATGTCCTTGGAGATTAGAGTAGGAAGCTAAATACAGTATTAAGCATATCTCTTTAGAGAAAGGTATCTTTAGTATGTACAGCACAATAACATTTCAGAGGATTCAATTTTAAACATTATATAGGAAAATACAACTTTAAATATGACACTATCCACCCAAGAAAATTTGCACAATGTTGTTAATATTATCTTTGTTTCTCAAAGCTGTTGCAGCTAAGGTCATTGTAACTGTATAAACAGGGAAAAAATCTGCAGCCACAGGTTTCTGTCATGCTAACTGAGGTGATAGGACATTTTATTTATGTGTGTACAGAGCCATATTCAGACTGAATTCAAATGGTATAAAAGAAAATAAAAGGCATATTAATCTTGTATCTTTTAATTATTGTTTTACTGGCTCACATTGGCAATAATACCTTGATAATTCAATAAGTCTGAATTCAGTAGTTCAGTCTTAAATCTTGAGCAGCTGGTGGAGATTTTAATAGAATTCAGCAATTTATTCAATGTATGAGAACCGAGATAAGCAAATTAAGATCTACCAGAGATCAGATACAAAATGAGAGACAGTATCATTTTTGATGGGCCATGACCTCAGCAGCTAGGGATTGTCATTTCTTTGTGAAATTAGATGAACAGATAATGAGGCAATTACCTTGTGAACTTTGAAATGATAAACAAACAGTAATGCTGCAGGACAGGCAAAGTAAATTATTTCCAGCATCTGGAGAACCTGATGCAATTTAACTTTAAATTTCACATAAACTGTTTAAATCTGCATGTATTAGTATAAATAAGAATAACTAAACACAAGTATATTTTGTTTGTGGTTTTTTTTTTCTTCCAAAGGCATGCACATTTCTCAGTGATACAAATTTGAATAAGTATATTCATAATAGATGACCAATCACAAGCTATCTTCTGATTTTCATATTGAATGCAGGTGGCCAAGTAATTAACCTGATCGTATTTATCCCAGCAATACCTGAGATAAGATACACTTTGCGTTTTCCTTGGCCTTCAATGAAATGGCTGCTTTTCTTCAGGAGGAAATTAGGAGCACTGGAAAGATCTGAATGCATCCGTACAGTGGCTTTGTGAATATGAAATCTGTCTGCCTTTTCTCTAACTTGGGTGCAAATGTGCAGTCAGCAGATTCATTCTTGCTGAAATCTAAGGCGTGAGAATGATGCTCTCGTAAAGCTCTGACTGACAGGACAGCTGGCAAAGTCTGTTGTTCCACCCTGGAGGGCAAGAGAAAGATGTTTAGCCACTGCAGTAAAGGACAAGATAGGCAAGTAAACAGCATTTTATCCCGTGGCAATTTCAGTAATATAGACTTCACCTGCTGCACAGTGAGAAGTGCATGATTTTGATTGACATATTGCTGCCAGTTTTAGACACAATTTTATTGCCAGCAGAAAATTATTTCTGTTGTCTCTGTAGGCATGTGTGCATTTTCTCTGAGTATTTAAAAGTCCCCTACTTTAGGTGCATGTTTATATAATCATCTTTAGTGCATTATACACATACCTAACAAAGTGTGATATTTTGGTAGGTGCTTCTGATAACTATTCCTCAACACAGGCAGTGTTGAGTGATCATGATGACATTTGCAGTCTGGTTCACTCAGCTCTGGAGTTACTGTAAAGGTGGGAAGAATTACATTACCAAACAGGTAAAAAGTAGTGTTGTATAAAACCAGGGTATAATCTATAACCCTAGTTTAAAATACAAGATCAGTGACAGCAAGTTATTTCTTTGATTGGGAAGGGTGAGTAGGATAGGGAGGATTGGGACAACATTGCAAGTAGAGGAAAAACCTTTATTTGCCTGTTCAAAAACATATTCTCACATATTACAAACAAAGCAAAACTGAAACTCAAATGTAGGCAGACCAAAACAGAATCTCCTTGTCTGAACCCCTTCAGAATTTGAGGAGCTGGATGATCTCAAACTTCATTTGTCTGTTTTTTCTCTAAGAAAACCACAAATTAGGAGAGACAGCAAAGTCAGCAACCAAGAGCTTAATTAGGGTTTTTGCTCATTGTGCTGACCTGTATTCTCTTGCTGTCAGTAGATTGATACAGATGTCACAAGAAAGTAGTATAGAGGTGACCTGGGGCCCCAGTTTCTAGAAATAGTTTGGAATCTGTTTTAAGATTATGCACAGGTTTAAATCAGGAATAATTCCTCATAAATACAGCTGTATGAATCCATGGGCTCTAGTAATAGAGAACAAAATTATATGTTTTCTGTGTGCTTCCACTTAATCAGGCAATTTTCCTTCCCTAGTCAAGAAAGCATTTAGGGCCAAATTTATCCTTAGGCACACCTTTACCTTCAGAGTGGCTTTGCTGAAAAGAATCCCTGGTAACCAGAACCACTTTAGCTTTTAGGGAAAGCCAAAAATATGTGGAATTCTGGAGCAGGATAGAAAACCCTAATTTGAATAAGGCCACAATGGAATGTTAGGTATAGTGGCTGTCAAGTTTCCACCAAATATTTTCTAGACTTCTTGAGTCAAAGGAATAAATCCCTTGATTATTCCACCACGAAACATCAGGAAATACAGACAGAATACAGACAAATTGTATTTTGAGAACTTACTAAAATCCCCAATCAAGAAACACCAAATGGGATGGGGTGGGGGCAGATTTTGGTGCCTTTGAAAGACAAAGATGACTTTTCAGGAGCAGACTTATTCATTAGGCTTTTCTCCAGACTTGCTGTCCCTCCACTTTCATTCTGGAGCTACATTGTCCCTCACCTCCCAAACAGTTGGGACCTCCACACCGTCTTTCTGACAGCCTTTTATAGTGTTTTGCAGACAGCATCTGGAGTAGCTGAATGTAAAATGGAGAAGTTCTTATCTATGTTACTAAAACTTACTCAAAAAACTCAACAACAACAAAATCAGCAAATTCTAATACTGCCTTGCACCAGTGCTACTGATTATCTTTTGTACTTGCTAGCCTTTTTTAATTTTTTTTAATTATTATTTTTTTTTAGGGCTAGTTACCTCACCTAGTGAGAAAAAATGGGGAAAATGCTACTTAGTTTTCTTTTACTTAGCTTTTAAATTATTTTATCTGTAGTTTTTATCCTATAATAGTGCTGTACTCTTTGAATAGAAAACATCGTAAGGAATTGTTTTGATACAGATTAAGGATTCCCTATTCATTTTCTGAGATGGAACACACTTTTGTGTTACTTGGAGAATAAACCAACAGCACCACCTTACTGGAATCCATATGATATGTATACTGCCTAGGAGCTAAATATATACATTACCTTAGGATATTCATCTTAACAATATTAACCTTTCCCTAGAGAGATGTTTCAGTCTGTTCTGTCTGCCTATATCAATTTTATCATACTTATCCCTGTTTCTAAATTAAATTTCTCGCTCTTATTCAACTTTCTTTTTATTCCCACCCCTAAATACTTTATTCATTCAGTTGCCTATGTAAAATTCCTCTTTATGGGAAGAGTATTATCTTTTAGTTAGGGGCAATATCTCAGATTTATCTCATTACTTTATAGTTGTAAGCTACAGTAGGGCATCCCTATTTGTTTCAGAGTTTCAAAAGTGTCTACCTTCTGTTCAATGAGAAAGGACAATCCATGTGTATGGGAACTTTGCTAAATAATCTTGACATCCAACTGTGTTTCCATTAGCATTAAAATCCTCCTGTTATGGTGCAATTCTGGGTTTATGAGCACACAGATCATAATGATGATAAAGAAATAAGTACTACCCTTGAAAATGTTCCTTACCCAACAAGCACCTGTATGACACAGAAGTATTTATATAATTGATTTTAAAAAGTTGCTTCAACACTTTTCACATGCTCCCTTGATCTGCAGCCAGACTGGGCTAAATAACTCTTGGCAGAATATAGTCTTTAGTGCATGGCTCCTGACCTTCATCCTGTTCTGCTTCCTCTTTGACTTCACCTCCCCTTCCTGAATTTACTGACTCTGATGTGCTGAGTATCATTCAGCAACAGAACAAGTAGTGTTATAGTAGAATTTCAAATAACATTTCAGAATGTATAGCTTTAAGTATGAATTTACCGTGGAGACAGAATCTGTCACCTAGCTGAGCAGAATGGAGGGAGGCTCAATCCACTGGCCACAGCCTTTATCTTCTCTTCATTTGGGAAGGAAATTTTCTCATCTCTGAAGGCTACAGATGAATCTCTAACAGACCACATAGAGCTATGCTTGCTTATCCATGCGGAGAATTTACCCCAGCACTTAATGAACTGGTTTTCACCTGTTTTTTTCTTTCTTGCCCAAGTCTTACTAAAATCAGTGATGAATGCATGGTGAAAGAAAAAAGGAGAAGCTGTACAGTTCTTGAGATATCAAACAAGAGAAGACAAATCCGTAGGTAAGCTAGAAAGGAGGGAGTGCAAGCTGTTAGCAGGGACAGTGAACCTTCCTTTTGGCCTTCATCTTGGTAGCCACAAATAGGGTCTTCACCAAGAAATTTGCATGTATATACAGATAATATACTGTATCAGAATTCATAGGCAGACTACTTAACAAGTGCACCCTAAGATTACTTGCCTCTAGGCCGTTCTAACATGCAGTGATGCATTGTATTTAAATTGAGCCAGGGAAGGGGGAAAGCAAGGTGGAACTACCACCAGAGGCAGGCTTGGAGCGTGGTGGATTGCTTTCAGCCAAAACAATCAAGCTGGTCAAGCTGCATTGCTGTTTCATCTGCTTGGCAACCAGGTATTCAAGGGAAGGGTGATGATAAATTTCAGCAATAGTGGAATCTTTTCCTTTTGCCAGCCAACTCCTCATCTGCTCGAAGTGATTCCATGTTTCTTCCACAAAAAGTGTTAAGTTTAGCTAGCTATTTCAGTTAAACTTCTTAGAGAACAGTCATCTTGAAGACTCGGTATCTACAGGTTTCAAAGAAGAGGTGGCCAGGCAGACAACTTCAGTATTGTTTCCAGTAAAAGAAAAACTAGGGTATAACTCCCTCTCTCTATTGCAGCTGCAGCTGTATACATACCTGTGTGCTACTCCACAGGGGAGTGACACTAGTCACAGGTAAAACTCAAGGTAAATCTAACACCTTTAGGTGCTTGAAATGTTCACTGAGCGAACCAGGTATGTAGGAGACCAGGCATCTCCATTGCTCACTTAATTACTTTATTTCCTGCTTGAGTGAAATTGGAAGCTTTTGCCTTCCCTCCCTGGTCACAATGGTAGCTCTTCCCACCAGCAACAGTTCGCTTTCCTGTTCAGCAAAATGCAACCTCTGGTTAAAGAAACTGGGGGATGCAATCTGAGGAACTAAGCAACACATTCACTGCCTGGTGTGAGCCTCCTGCAAAGGGAGCAGCGTGAGCTGGCAGGCCTGTGGGTGACAGAGAGGAAGGACCATGGCTTTTTGTGAGGCATGAAGGGGTTGTGTTATGCCCATATGGAGGAGATTCAAACCTGTTCAGGGACAAGATCTATTTCCTCACCAAAATGGGATGAATAGTGCCAAAACCAGGTACACATTTTACTCTTTGCCACCTGCAGTCTGCACTGTGTCAGGGGCTGTTTTGCGCTCTTCCCAGCTGGGCTTTGATATATCGCTCGTTCTTGTGACTCAGTTAATTGGTTTCTTGTTGATTTTTTTTTTCCTAATTGGATAGGCATTTTCCCACCTTGAATAAAACTGGAATGACTCTGTGATGAGGTGGGATGCAGCATTGAAAGGAGGAAGAAAAACCCCACAGATGCCAAGAGCATATCTGTATACACAAATTGAACATTGCTCTGATTACAAGATAAGGAAGAGAAGCAAAGCTACTTATTTTGTAAATCTATAATATTGATTGAATGATAATAATTATAGCATGGTATTGCAGCAACTCAGGCTTCACAAGGTGTTATAACTGCAGATAAAGGAATACAACAGGCATTTGAAATACTGCCCTAACTAGTAAGTAATACTGTAGCAGCTGGTCTTTATTACTTCAAACATTTTTCTTTTATACAGCTAAAAATAAAACAAGAAACAAAGGAATAAACAACAGATTAAAATAACTTTATCGTACACATACCAGGCTTAGCAGAAGGTAGTTGCAGAACTCAAGTAACATTGGATCAAATGTTCCCCTCTGCTTCTGCCTGGCAACAGCATAAGCTCCCTGCCAGGCTCTGAAGTTCCCCACTCAGAGCAGACACTGAGCATCAGCAGACACTGTGGCTCCACTCGATACGTGCTGTAGTGGACCGAGGGATGAGCTGGAGGGCAAAGGAACACTGTGGATGTAATTCTTTGACTTTGCTTTATCCCCTGCAAACAAGGCAAGCCGTTATTTAGACATTTTTATGAGGAAATCTAATTCTACTTTCATGTGAGCAAGTGGAATGTTTAAAAAAAAAAAAGAAAAAAGATAAAAAAAGGGAAATTACTCTATCAGCACACTTGGAAGTCTTCTTTTCAGGAGACCTTTAATAGAAAAGCATGGAGTTTTCAATCATATCATTTTGTCAAGAACAGGAAAAACCAGAACACAGTAAGTGCTCAGACTTTCAGCAGCTGATGGCCTGTACCAGCTGAGCTGATGTCTGGTTCCACATCTGAAATTTTTTAATGAAAATTATCTTCATTTTCATGGAAGAAGGCCCACAAATTCCTCCTGAAACTAAGATTAACTGGTTCTTATTTTAAATTTAAGTTAGCAAATGAAAGAGAGGCACTTCTCAGTTTAAGCACAGGGACTGACTGGATTATTTTTTTCACTCTGGTTTGGAGAACGGTATGGTAAAACCTTGCTGAAGTCAGGTGACAGGCAGCTTTGCACCATACACATGGCTGATGTGGCATAAAGCTGTCAGTTTCTCTAATCTCAAAGGAGTGAGGTCAGCTTTCAAAATAGGAAGAAAAAGGTACTGGCAATGCTTACATCGTATTTTTCCACTTCTATTCAGACATACATGAAAAGAAGCTATGGAATGTAAATGACTACAGAAAAAAACCACACCACTAAATTAAAAAAATGGTGAAGCTATTATATTCCCTAATAATTAGGAATTATGTATTGCTGTGTATAACATTATAGCTGCTTCTTCATGGTGGCATATATAGTATTAGGTTGAAATTTTGAAGTGGAATGAAGCAGGATATAATTTCCTCATGCAAGGACAACTCAAATTGAAATATGTCTTTGTCACATATTGGCAACAAAGGTCAACGTCTAACATTTCTATCCACCAAGAATACTTCAGGAAGGATCAATTGAAACATCTATGTTATGTTCAATACTTTCTTATTATGTCAGCCCTATGAGAAATAAAGGAAACCTAAGAAAATATAAATGATTTTATATTTTGAAGTGAAAATGTTGAGTTTGAATTGATCCCCTTTTACTTTCCTAGTATGGAAACTTGTTACCTAGATAACTGTCCAAAAATCACATTTGAAAATTTGGATCTTTTAAAGAAAGTTTATCTCGAGAACACTTTCCATGACTAATAAGAATCCTCTAGGGGATGTGAAAATTAAAGCTGCACAAAAACTGAAAATGTTCTCAAATTCTATTCTAACCAAAGTGTTTTTGAAGCAGTCTGTATGACATTTAAATGCTATTTATGTAAAAAGAATTATGTACTCTTGCTGAAGGTGGAAACAGAGCCCATCTATATTAAATCCCTCCTGTTACTTTAGATATATGATGGACAGTCCTGTTAAAATCAGCAAGAATTCTCTAAATCTAGAGCATATTAATGAGGGTGGTAGCAAGAGATGTGCAGTTGTTTTGCTGACTGGGAGCTTTTCAGGTATTGCTTTGAGGCAATCCATTAGTGTTACCTCACATGCTTCCAAAGTAGGTTAGTGTTAGAAGATTTAGATCAGTCTTGAGAGATGAAAGAAGACTTTTCTGCTATGACAGTTCTTTCAACTGGAAAAGAGAGATAACTGTATTGAGCCAGCTCTCTGTCCTTGATGAGAGCTGCAGACAGACCATCAGCAACTGATGGGTAGCAGTTGTAGAAGTGTTGATTGTTACAGGGACCTCTGGAGGTTGTCTACTTCAACCATTGTCAAAGCAGTGTCTACTTCAACCACTTGCAACATGCGATTCCAACAGTGGAGCAGATTTTAGCAGTGATTTTCTGCAGCCAAGTAGGAAAATCCTCAAAAAATAACTTGTTCCAGTGCTGCTCTACTCTCCTAGCAAAAAATTTTTTTCCTATTGTGCAGTCTGAACCTCTCAAACTGGAGGTTTTGGCCATTTCTCCTTCTTTTATACCATCTGTCATGGTCAAAGAGGTTGGTTCCATGATCTTTTAACTCTTTCAATGATATTATATCTTTGATAGATCTTATCAAATCAGCCCTTCATCAGACTACATCCAGCTCTCTTAGCACACAGTGTCTGAGGAGAAGCTCTAGGACCCAGCCATCTTGTCAGGAACCTACTGGACCCTCTTTAGTTTCTCAGTATCCTTATTGAATTGGAAGGCCCAAAACAGGACACAATATGCCAGTTGCAGTCTCAACAGCAATGTGAGCAAATCTTCACTTCACATAGCTCAGCATCAGTTTCCTCTATTGACAATGACAGTACAGAGATGGCTCACATTTGACCTAAAGTCCACTGGAACCCCCAGGTCCTTTTTAGCTGAGATGCTCCTCAGCTGGTTGTCCTCAATCTGTGCTGACACATGACTTCACCTCAACCGCAGAGCAATACTTGGTGCTATTTGCTGAGCTTCCTGAGGCTCATGTTGGCTCAGTCCTCAAGTTTCTATAGGTCTTTCTGGACTGAACCTCCATATAGACCTGCTGAGAGTGTCACCTGCTGCTATCATACCTACTGATGAATGTACCGAACAAAATGGGCCCTAACATGTACCTGTGGCATAATCTGCTCCTTAACCATTGGCTCAACATCAAACTATTGGTAAATCTTTTTTTTTTTTTTTCTTTCTTACTACATTGAACTTGCTGTGGTGCAGCAAATGTACAATCTAGAGTTGATATCATAGTAATTTAAAATATTGCCTGTATATTCTTTGTAACACAAGGGATACCAATGTTATCAGATGTATTATATCACACTATATTCAAATCTGAAGACTAACTGGAGTACTTTTGAGTGCAGGTGAATATCATTCAGTTCCACTGTATTTGCAGTTATTTAAGCCCATGTTAACACAGTTTATAACAGAACTAGTATTGATTAAAATTACTCTAGTTAAGCTTCTTCAGTGTGTTTGTTTTCAGACACTTGTCCAGATGTTTTCCAGCACTGCTGTGATGAGGATGGCAATGAGTGAAGCATTTCTTACTGATTTTAAGCAACATGAACAGGCAAGGAGAGTTAGCAAGCAGAAGAGGTCTTTCAGAGATAAGAAATTCAGATTATCCTCTGTTCCACTTCTGCCAAAAAGTTGAACTGCGCTATTTCTTCCTCTTCAATCTAATGTGACAGAGTTCAAATTTGTACATCAAGTAGGATGATGATGTCACATGTAACATCATTCTTTACCAGTAACACACAGAGTTGTTAATGCCCCTAAATTTTTCCACATATTGACTACGCCTTTCAAAAACTAGCTATGAACTCCAGAAATAATTGCATTTGCTGTTTTTAGGATCAATGCAAACACAGTTGAAACATGTACCCATGTTTCCGTTTTTTCTGTACTTCTACTTGGCCTTAAAAATTGCAATCCATTAGCGTAAGAATAACTTTTATGATCCTAAATATAGTAATTTAGATCTCAAAACCCCCTTCTAGTGAGATAGAGTTATTTATCCTAAAGAATAGTGCTTTTCTGAAACAAACCTACATCGATGTAGTGGTTTTTCTCACCATATCTCTTGCAGTGCACTCCCAGACTCCCATCTCTTAATTTGAGTGACACAAATACACTTTTACTGTGCTTTATTCCTGTTTGCCCTGCAGAGGTGCCACTACTGAGAGGCTCTTTGATTTCTTTTACTTGTACTTTATCAACAGAATTGTTTGTTAAGAACCATTCACAGAACATATCAAAGGCAAAAGAGAGGATAACTGTCACGGAAAGCACAATCAGAGACCTTGAGGCTATGCAGTAATACCTCGGGATGAGATTTAGCAAAAAAAAAATTACAACTAATGAGTGTTCTTGAAAAAGAACCCAGCAGGATTATGAAGAGTTGAATAAGGAAAGCAGCAAGGAGAGATTATTTGCAAATCAAACACGTCTGCAATGCATTTATGGAGTTATACTAAACAGAGCTAGACAAAGAACAGGAAGTCCATTCTGTATGAAATGTCAGGATTTATCAAAATGTAATTTCCTCACAGATTAGGATGAGAAATTTTAACAAAGTAATCCATAGTGAAAATGTCTTGTGAGTAAATGGGTGTTTGACCTCTCTGTGTGGTAAAAAAAAAAAATAAAAAATCCAACTGCATCATGATGCTGTGATAACTTTTTGTCAGCATTTTAAAATACTACTACATGACACACCTTTAAATTTCAATGACTTGGCATCTTTCAGTACAAAACTACTTCCACGGAAGCTGTTTAATCAGCTCACAGATGAAAAAGTGCATTATAAATATTTTTGGTTTCTTTACATTCTCCTCGGCATGGTGAGTGCTTGTCTCATCAAAATCAGAAAACTTGATCTTTTCTGCGTATTGGTGTTCTTTTTCTTGTTCCCCCCTCTTAGCATCCTGCTTTACTCTCACAAATTATTCAAAGGAGAAAGCAGAAATATTGGGCTCCTGCAGTAAAACTTTTAAAGAGCAGGCATTTAGTAAAAACTCATTGAGAGTTCCCGTTATGAACATTTATAGAACTTGCAGTCCTGAACTATTCCTAGAGGAAATATTTTCTATTTAGTTTTTGTTTTGTTTTGTTTTGTTTTTTGTTTGTTTGTGTTTTTTTTTAATGAAAAGCTGACCCTCAAGAATGGAGAACCAAAGAACTTGGCTGCTGTAGGTCTGTTCTGCTAGAGCTTGTCCTTGTGGATGCATCATGCCAGGTGATAAAAATTAAATCCTGCAAGTTCTGAAGGCTCAGAAAAACACTGAGATTGGGAGCTGCAGGGACATACTTCCTCAAATTCATGAGTACTGTGTTCAGTTCTGGGCCACTCACTACAGGAAGGATATTGAGGTGCTGGAGCATGTTCAAAGAAGAGCAGCCAAGCTGGTGAGAGTCTAGAGAACAAGTATCATGAGGAGACGCTGCGTAATTGGGATTGTTTATTTTGGAGAAAAGGGGGCTGAGGACAGACCTCATTGCTCTCTGCAACTACCTGAAAGAAAGCTGGAGTGAGGTGGTCAGGCATGGGACCTGGTGGAGTCACCATCCCTTGGAAGTATTCAAATAATGTGTAGATGTGGCACTTAATGAGATGCTTTACTGGGCATGGTGGGTAGCTTTTCTGGGTGTTTGTTTGTTTGTTCTCTTGTCCTGGGTGGACAGTTGGACTTGGTGATCTTGGAGGTCTTTTCCAACCATTATGATTTTGTGTGGTTCTCTGTCATTTGGTGTTTTTGTTAGAAAACGATATTTTGGACATCAGGAGTATTAATGAAATATAATGTCATCTATTAAATTAGGATCATAATATTACTGTGTGCCTTTTGGAAAATAGCAATAATACTTGGTTATATATGCTACAACCGATCTGTTCTTTAGTTTTTAACCATTAGGCCATTAGGATTTGGAACAACTTCCCAGAATTTGTTATAGATTGCCCATAACTGGAAGTCGCCGTATCAAGATTGTGTGGGATTTTCTTTTCCCTAAAAAAAATATGTTCTTTAGACAAAAAAGGAATTAATTCTGGGGATTCTTTGGGCCTGCCCTGCATGGTGTGGCTATGGGATCACAGCCAGTTACTTTTGGTCTTATGACCTATTCATTTCCACTGTATTAGATAAACCTATAGAGTTGGCAGTATGCCCAGGCCTTCCAAAAATTTTCCTGGTGACTTGGAAATGTCTTGTATGGTAGTAATGCCCAGTTCCTCTCACAGGGCAGTTGTGATGTTCATAGGGCTAGCATTCATAAAAGACTTAAAAATTGTTGCATTGAATGATTGTGTGCTCTTATAAATAGGGCAGTGGTATAACTTAGTTGTGAGTGATACAACTTAGTTATGCAGAGCTATCAGTAGACTGAAAGCTGGTGAGGGTTAGAACACCTTGCTAACAATTAGTTACCTCATTTCTCAGTCTCAAGCCAAAACTGGAATTATAACCACCTTTCAGTCACATTGGGTCTGTAACATGAGTGTGAAAAAAGTGGCCAATCAGCTTTCATGCACCAGTCTAAGTAGGGGATAACAAAATTGAAAAATGTCTTCTCTGGTTTGTCTTGCTACTGGTGTCTGAAACCCAGATTATTCCCATGAAAACTGAAGTGAAGGAGAACCATTCCTTTTAAAGGAATTATAACAGCATTTTAGGGTGAGGCAATGGAAAGATTAAGCCCTGTGTTGTCAAGTTTGCTCGTCTAAAACAAGATACTGAAGTGTGTGTCTGTATGCGCATATAGCAAAGTAAATAAATAGCTTAGTGTTCAGAAGTGCTGAGGACATTCAGAAGCAATTGAACTCAGTGGGATTGCAAGTGCTTGCTGCCTGCATTACTACTTCAATATCTGTCTTAAAGACTTCAGGAAAATTTAGTATCAGGCTTATATGCCATCCAACCGTAAACTTTCCTTGTCACACTGCAATCACATCCCCAGGTAATCTTCCATCAGTCCAGACACAGAAGATACAATAGTCACTGTTGTGCTGTAGTCCTTGGAAGGACCATCTTCCCTTCACCCTGGGAAGACAGTCTTCTGTCATCTCAAATATTTGTGTCTCAGTCTCAAATGTTTGTCAGGCTTTCTGGGACAAGTTGATTTTATAAATGTGAATTGCATTAACCTCCACATGAGATGATTGCTCTGCCTGACTTGACAATTAGAACTGCTCTTAACGTTCAAACAAGATATGTGGTTTTCTCCATACTCTGCTGGATTTCACAAACCAATAATTTCACCCATCTTTTCTGTTTTACTGGGCTTGCAGGTAAAGCTGGGCCAACACTTATTTTTGATGATTTTTTCCCTGATATTTCAATAAAACAATAATTTTAATAATATATGGAGACCTAGGCCCCAGCACATCTT
>NW_009952990.1:7202275-7210736 GCF_000747805.2 Chaetura pelagica
GCACTGGTAGGGAAACAAGCCCCAGACAGCTTGACACCAACCCATGGGGTGCAAGGCTTACAATGAGGAAACGCTGATGGGAGAAGAGATGGGAAATGTGGGTGGGAAGACCAAGTGAGACACAGAGTATTTTAATTTTTGCATGTTGTCATATCAGTTCTCAGTGTGACAGCTCCTACTTGAGGTTTCAAGCCACTGCACTAGTCAGATGACCTGTAACTTCTAGTTTTGACTTTACTATCTCCTCTGTTTTCAAATGGGATGTTTCATATTCTTTGGGAGAAAATAAACCAACAACAAACAAACAGCAACAAATAAAACAAAACAACAAAAAACAACAACCACAAAACCCCAAACAAACAACTATAAGATTTAGCTAAGCTTTTCAAATTGGAACTCACAGCTTCATGTAATTTTAAGTGATCGTTCAAGGCATTGTTTCTCCCAGAATAAAATAGTACAAATTCATAACTTGATGCTGGAGTATTTGTTGGCAAACCTCAGCTTGCTGCATTTCAGCTAACATCAATAACAAAAAAAGCAATTGTATGCTGGACAAGTCTTCATTATTTCTAAAGCACTGCGATACATACAAACATATGCAAGTGCATACAAATACATAAGTAATTCCCACCCCCTACATTTGTAGATGACTGGGCATTGTCATGTTATTTTTCATACCACATTTTGACTACTGTTCTATTTCAGTCGTAAGAGGCTTGGGGTATGTGACTCAGTGCATGTTAAAACTAATTACCCTTGCCATTATCATAAATTAACCCTGACTAATGTCAGACAGAAATGCAAAAATGTTGAAACATTTTCTACGATTCAGTACATACAAGTTCAGGGGAACTGGTAATGACATTTTCAGGCTGTGCAGGAGACACTCAGGCTATCAAAAAAGTGAAAGCTTTCTTCTAGGTTGTGTACATACACCACTCAGTACAGGAGCCTTTTCCCCCATAGGCATTGCTTGTGGAGGCCAAGCAATTGTAGCTTTCTGTCACCACGTCAACCAGCTCTTCAGACAGAAGGAGACATGGGTTATAGGATGCTGTGGGCAACATTCCTCAGCGTGACAGTGTTGGCAGCTTTACTAGCAGCCTGACTAGGAAGATGTACTAGAGACACTGCCTTGGTCATTTGGCTAATTTCTCTATATTCCAGTATTATTGACTAATTTTCCCAGCACAAGGCAGTTTGCTGTAGAATGCGGGTATTGCCAATCTTATAAATATTATAAATATCTTATAAAAAAATAAATATGAAAAAAATGTTACTGAGGTTTTTCACATTTTGAATTTTGCTCTTCCAGACCTGATTTTTGCCTTCTGCTTCAGGGCATGTGGACCTTGCTGCATAAGAATTAAACCTTCTGCTTTACATGACATCTCACTGGAAATTGTCAGTGTCCTTATTCTTGTCCATCCCTCATCTTAGTAAATTAAAGGAACACTAAATCTGTTGCAAGATTCTGTGCACATGGTGAGCACCTCCTGAAAGAAGGCAACAACTTGTATGTCAAGAGAGATGTGCATTGGGGATGAGATCAGTTCATAGTGGCTGGAATTCAGCTTTAAAATAAAAATGAAGAAAAAACATTGAAAAGAGAGGAAAACAGATTCTGCCAAACATAGTTGCTTCCCCAAAAGCTAAATTAAGTAGCTCACACAGTAACAGGTATTATGATAGTACAGTTTTGCCATATATACTTTTCATTCATAGCTTTGCTGTTAAACTAAGAATGAGGAATGGAGTCACTTTTACTAAACCTACTTTATGGTATTTATTATAGCAGTTGCATGTAATAGCACAACAGTACTAATGTTGTTGGCTTATGAATGCCAAGATTCACCCCAGGGCTAGAGTCCCAGCTGTGGTTCCAGGGACAACAGACCTAAGAAAGGAGTTTGTTCACAATGCTCAAATTTTCCTCAACATTTCCTAAATCTGTGGCTTTATCCTGGCTAGAATATGTAGATTAGAAACCTAGGGCAGAGCTGTGTGTGCATTATGGGGACAAAGCTCTGTTCAAAATATCCTCTGACTGTGTCTGCCTGTATAGCTCCTCTGCACCCCCCAGCACCACACAACACTTTCTGATCCCTTCTAGTGACATTGCCGCATCAGGATTCGGAAATCTTTCAGGGATGATTACTGCATGTAAAGCCAAAGATGGTAGTTTTGCATTATTCTGTTAGGATGCAGCATGATGGTTATGGCAAATACTGTGACAACTAGGTCTCTTTAGTTCTTAATACAAGAATCTTCTTAATATTCCACTTTTTTGTCAATGCAGCAATGAGCTTCAGTAATTTTTTTAAAAATTAATTTGTCATTTCAGAAAGTGTCATATGAAATATAATTAAAACTTTTTTTGCTTTTTCTTGGTTTTCTACTTTTAAGAATGAAACTTTTTTCAGTACACAACAAAACAAAAAAAAAAAAACACTGCTAGTTATGAAAGCTTAACATAAAAGAGAATACTATGCAGATCTTTGAGGTATATGCATTGTAATACTTTGGGTTTTTATGCTACAATTAGCTCCAGTTATAGTATTTTACATCACAATTGTGAAAAAGTGCTGAATTGCATTAGGCTTTAGGGAGTATGAGTGTGATCTACTGTTCAAAGCACAGGACTGAGAAGGGGGAAATTTATAGTGTAAGTACGTGTATGTGGTGGTGTCTAAATAATTCTATCTGATCGACTCAAAGGCAGTTTGGTTATATACAGTGGTATCTCAGCCATACCTCATGGCTTTCCTGTCTAAAAAATGGAGTAGGAACAAAAATCATTACCTTATTGAGCAAAATGTTGTTTGGTCCTTAAGAAAGATCTGTAATATATGCTCCAGAGAAAGATGTGAGAATATTTAATCAAATAGATTTTGAAATAATCATTTGAAAGTTTGCCCTGGTGCTCTTTTTTTGCCTCATATAAAGGCTGGTTTATGCCATGGAGTATCTAGGCTTTAAATCCCTTCAGAATGCTAAGCTTCGTGAAGTAGTTTGATAACTTCAGAAGCACTATATAAGTCAAAGTATTAGTATTATTAATTGCTTTATTAGTACTCTTAGATGTCGAGAAATACGAATACTGGGGGTGGGGAGTGAGGGGTGGTGATGTTTGGCAGCTGTAGACCTCACAGGGTCTGCATGATGTGGAATGATAGGCTTGGACATTTTTTATTTTTCTGAGTTTGCTTGCAGAAATGCATGTTTCAAGAACTCCACTTTTCAAGTTCTTACAGCATAAAAGAGATTTCCTTCTCTATCCCTGAGATAAGTGCAACTATCCCTTTCTCCCCACTAGAAAGGGAGAATGCATATGAAGTGAAGAGGGAAGCTGTCTTCATCCATTGCTGTCATGAGGCTGTCTCTGACCCTTGACATGGATTTTTTTTTAAAACATTTTCTTGCTGTCTTGTGTAACAATAAGGATTCCATACTTGTATTTCATCACATTGTCCTACCTGAGCTCACCAATAAGTAACCTCCTGTAGGAATTCCAAAAACTCAGGTAAGTCCTGGTTCTGCATTGCATAGAATTTCACTTGTCTCTTTGTGTATGGTTAGGTTTTTTTTTAATCTCTCATGACATAAATGGAAGTTTGCAAAAGTACTACAAAGTCTGTATCTGCTAAGCCTTTCATATTTTATTAAGAGTCACAAAAATATGCATAGTCCTCCTGTAATAAATTACCTGTCCTGGTCTTGAATGTCAACTTCATCATTGACCATCACAGGAAGTGGCACTTGATTACCTCCTCCTCAGCCCCTGAACGCTATAAATTTGCAGATTCTTATGGAAGAGGAAATAGGCATTTTGACTCTTCAAGTTTAGCTTCCTTAACAGTTTGCTAAGAGCACCAACAAATTATTTTTGCCTACCACAACCCCTTTTTTTTTTTTAATTCCTGGAAGCCCTCATACACTTCTGTTGTATCCCTAATCTCTACTGGCCTGCAAAATAAGAGACTTGGGTTTAGGAAAAAGGTATGGTAAGTGCATAGTGTGAGAAACAAGGGCAGATGGTTGGGGGTCTGGACCTACTGCAGTTGAACCCTTCCTTCAATTCCTGCATACAAAGCCAGAGATGCTGTTGTTTTTGTGTTTGTTTTTTTTATGAACTATACTGAAATAAATAGTGTGCAGTAATGTTGTTCACAGCCATTTGGAAGCGACTGACTTTTGTAGCAAGAAATGGTTAAAAAACCCATAGTCGCTTTTGTAATTTTTTGTTGTGCTTTATGTTTGGAAGCCCGTCCATTGTTATCAAAGGCAAGGTCTTGATTCAAAGAGACTTATTGTAATTGTATGGCCTAATTAGAATCACGCTTCTAATTATACATATTTCATTAAAAAATTAAATGACTTTGCACATTATTTTCTTCAACTTTTGGATATGTATCCTGAGTCAAAAAGGTAGAGAATGTATTATTGCAAAGAAATTATTTTCTTTGCCAATAATAGTTTTGCAAACATTGGCATAGTGCTATCTCTTTTGCTGCAAGATAAGGTCTCTCTCTATTAACCATGCTAAAAATCAGAACATGGACGAGTCACATTTTCTTTATTTACATACAGTTTTAATTAAAAAAAAATGTAGCTTGTTATAATTTGTCAGATTTGCATGGTGTTAGTTCTGATTAGGTGCAGGGGGATGGATCAATGTTTTTTTTAGCATTGACTGCTGCACAATTGCTGCTGTCAAGAAATCAAGAAATCTTACAGTACAAATGAATGCAGAAGGCCTTGGCTGCATCTCATCAAGCAAAGTAGACAATATTTTCTGTAAGTGCCTGGCCACAGCCTTCTGACTGAGGAACTCGCATGATGTGCAGGGAGTGGCTTCAGATGACCTGGCTGCTGAAAAATTTGATGTGAAGCTGTATGGCAACATTTTTCCAAAATGACAATACCTTCTCACTACAACATAAAGAACCTCTGATTCTTAGAAATTGTGGGCTTTTTGTATTGTCAGCACAAGGCTGTGAGCACTGCTGTCAAACCCACGCAGCAAACATGTAGAGACTGCCAGTGCGAAAGAGATCTATCTATCCACAGTTTTGGCTAGCTATGGATAGATAGTCTCAGGTATGTCAAATGAAAATCCCAGAAGTAACTTCTTTTTGCTGTAAGTAATAGTTTTTCATTTATATTCATTACATTCATGTCATAACCTTTACGGGATTGACTTGATTTCCTCTCTTGGTCTTATTTACAAAGCTTCCCTTACCTTCTATCTCTTCATTTGCTACTATCTAAAAGGACCTTGCAAAGACAAAAATAAAAAAAAAATAAAAAAAATCTGAGCCCTTTGAGTGTAACCAATTTCTCAGATTTGTCTGTCAAAGTCTGACATTTACTCTCTCCACTTACATGATAGTTTGCAGGTAGATCTCTCTTTGTTGTTTTAAAGAGAGCTTGCTTTGTGTTTCTTCCTGGCCTTTCACTTACATGCAAAATTCTCTTATTTCCTTATGCTACTAATATTTTCTAAGAATCTGAAGGAAGACAGAAATTGCTCCTCTTTCATTTCCTTTTCACAAATCCCCTGATTCTTCACTGTGTACTATAAATATCACCTGGCTGTTTCCAGTGCTCTCCCCAGATATTTCAGTGAGCTGAAGAGATGACTGATGGCTGCTGCCTGCCAGTCAGATGCTGTGGAAGGATGTGTCCATGTGTATGGAGGCAAGAGGAGAGACATCCTGGCAGAGTTAAGTGTGCATGTTCACTTCGCCAAGTGACAACTCTAATTACAGAATGCTACCTCCCAACATTTTTTTAAATGCCGCCCCTTCTCAAAGTACATGGAGTACTTCTTAATTGCAGGAAAGCTCTCTCTCTTAATTTTTTATAAAGGGAAGCATGGAAGATTTAATATGAAAACCTTAAAAGAGTACAGCTTGAAATGTAAGAACATTTGAAGTGTTGCTGCAGCTCACCTGCCTCTAAACCCAAACCTGTAAATTAGCACAAGTTTTATTATGCAGTGAGTTAATCTCATTTCCATCATATATCTTCCACTTAGACTCCACATGAGATGATTATTGCTCTCTTTGGATAGGCAGTGTAGCTCTTGACTACTACAAACCACATCAAACTCTGAAGTCATCAGGCAGAGTCAAAGAAAGTGCTTCAGTGACCCTCACTGATGCCAGTGACCTTGGGACTTGGGCCTTTTTGTTATACAGGGCAGTCCTTTAATTCCTATTCAGAAATGGATAACGTTCAAAGTTAAAAATATGTTTGATAGCAAGTATAGAGTAGGAAAAAGGTTCAGGACACTCAATGTTTTGCAGTCAGATTCACAAAGTTTAATGCAGATCACTGAGATTAAATATTTTTCTGTGATATGTAATCTGCCACCAGACTATAAGCACTAAGGAACCTCCACTGCAGGAGACTCAGTAAACTCCGTGTTTATAGCAGCCCTGTGCAGCATGATTTCAAGTCTTGGTTTTGAATTAGGGATTTGGACACCACGCTGTAACCCTATAAGCACTAATTTTCAAGGTTTATCACTTGCCAGTGCACTTGTTCACAACATCAACTGGAGGAAACAGTTTCTTTCCACCCAGACTTGAAGCAAGCAGATGATCAGGATAGAATTTAGTTCTCTATAAGCTTAATCTCCCCACCTTCTGTCTGTGATTTGTTCTTATTAGTTTAAATTGCTTCCTGATGAGCTGATTTCTATCACTCCTTCCTTAATTCTGCCCATGGGTTACAGGAAAGAATCTGTGGGAATATTTGGAGACAACACTGCCTATAATCGGCAGAAGCCTGAGATGCCACACTGGCTCATGTTGAAATGCACGTGGGAGCCGAGCCTTTTTTTGCCAGCAGTAAATGAGTTGTCTTAAAGTGTCAGCAGCAAGTCAGACAATTGTTTCTCTTTAGCAATTTTGTGAACCGTTGTGCTGATCTACTCAGCTGAGGTTAAATGTCACAGATGATAAAAAAATCAGAGTGGAGATCCGCATTTACAAAACTGATCTTCTTCACCAGCTTTCAAACACCTCCTCCGCACAAAACAGCAGGGTAATCAAGAGGTTTTCCTATAAAAGCTTACTCTGAAATACTTCTGAAGATTCTCTGATTAAGTGAAAATATGCCAAAGACTTACCATAAATTTAAAAACTCAGAACACCCACATGCTTTTCTAAATGCGTTTACAAAACACGAGTCATGGAGGTCTGCATTTAAGAGGTGCTCAAGGGTTAAATGTGAAATCATATGTTTACTTTCTCACAGTTCAGTTTTACCCAGTAGATTCCTTACAGATGTATGAAACCCTGGTCACTGGTGAGTGTATCATATCTAACTTACTTTGCTGATAGCACAAATACATAAAGTCATGGAATGGTTTGGGTTGGAAGAGATGCTAAAGATCATCTAGTTCCAAACCCACTGCCATGGGCAGGGACACCTCTGTCTAGACCAGGTTGCTCAATTCATCTTCCAAAATGAAACAATTCCAGGACTGGGGCACCCACAGCCTCCCTGGGCAATCTGAGCCAGCATCTCACCACCCTCACAGTGAAGGACTTCTTCCTAACTTCTAACCTGAATCTGCTCTTTTCCAATTGGAAACCATTTTTGCTCATCCTGTCACTACATGATCTTGTAAAAAGCCCCTCCCGAGCTTTCCTGTAGGCCACTATGAGGTCTCCATGGAGCCTTCTCTACTCCAGGCTTGACAACTCCAACTCTCAGCCCGTCTTTGTAGGATGCCTTTACCATTTCCAGAACTCAGTAACTGTCAGATTAAAACTAAAAAAGGTGTAAAGAAATAAAGTCCTTGTCAATTCGTCATGTTACCAATCATCATGGGAGGTGGGAATAGGAGAGTGGGGCTTGCAAAGGCAGGACAGCTAATGGGGAAATGTCCCTTATCATCTGGGGAAGAAAACAGCTCAACAGACACCAGGCTGCCTGCTCCACTCTCCCTCAGGGCTTGGAGCCAAAGAGATGGTGCATCTGGGCAAGGGGCGGTGATGGGGGTTGAGAAAGAAGGGCCCACACAAGCCTTGAGAATCAATAGAACAGTTTAATGGCAGGACGGGTTGCAGGGGAGCCTGTGAGAAGTCTATTTTCAGTTGCTTCCAGTTGTTTTCAGCCAGCTGTGACTCTCCCCTCGAGCCCAGGCTGCTGTGAGCAGGGCCGCGCTGTCTCCGTGCGGGGCCTCACGCCCGGGCTCAGCAGGCAGACACGCCCGGGCCCCGCGCTGTGTCCCTGTGCCCGCAGCTGGGGCTGGTGGCACCGGGTGTGTGAGCTCGGGCCGTGGCTCTCGGGGTGCTGGGGGGATGTTCCTGCTCTGCTGCCCCTTCCCCAGGCCCCGGGAGGTGCCTCCCTCTCCAGCAGCCGCAGGAGCCGTCCCTGTGCCCCACGCCAGGCTGGGCACCCACCTACCTCACTCCTCTGGCTTCTCTTCCTTCCCGCCATG
>NW_009952990.1:7210786-7218992 GCF_000747805.2 Chaetura pelagica
TGGCCCCCCCCCCCGGGCTGGGCCCCCCCCCCCCACCTGGCTGCTCCAGCTCCTCTTCCTTCCAGCCACACTTGGCATCCAGGGCCTTGGGCTGGAGGGAGAACCGTGGCCCGGCTGCAGGGCCCTGCTTTGGTAGGGCTGGTGTGAGCAGGAGGCCATTGTGGTGGTGACTGTGCCTCTGGCCGATGTGTGTGGCCACATATGGTGGGTTTGGGCAGGGGGGGCCATGGCCTGGAAGATGCCCAGATGTGGGAGGAGGAGGAGGGTGGTGGGGCCTGAGGGCCCCTTTCCTGGGGCTCACTCCCACCTGCTGTGTTGCTTGCCCAAGAGAAAGGCTGCTCCTTGGCCACAGGGACCACCCTGCACCTGATGGTCTCATGAGCCCTGGGCTCCAGCCCCCTTTTCATCCCAGGACTGGGGTTTCCTTGATGAGATGGTGGCAACCATGTTCCAGGAGCGTCAGGAAGCCTCAGTGACTGCCATCCATGGACCTGGTGCCCTGCAAGTGGTGCAGCCCCTTGTGTTTGATAGTGGCTGAGAAGGGACAAAGCATCCAGACATCCCTCTGACAGGACAGGGAGGCCCAGCTGGCCTGTGCAAGGTCTCCCTGTGCTCCATGAAAGAAATGCTCATTGCAGGGTGTTGCATGGACTCGTCTTCCCCATTCTGCCCATGCCCGTGATGTGTGGAGACGTTCCATCTCTTCTGCACAGAGCCTCTGAGGGAGAGGGAAGGAAAGGCCCTGGTGTCCTTTGGGCTGCTGTACTGCTGCAACGCAGGGAGCCTGTTGGAAGACTCAGAGGTCCCTGGGGCCTGAAGGGAGGGTTGGGTTCAGTCTGAGGTGCACCATTGCTCTGTTCACTGCTATGGAGGACAAAGCTTCTCACTGCTTTTGCCAGCTCTTGCTTGCCTGTTCCAAGAAAGAGCTGTCCCGTTTTCTTGGAAGAATCCTAAGCAGCTTCTGAACTGGAGCCTTCTGGCAGGTGTCAATGATGAAGTTCTTGCCCTTCTCAGGCATCTGCCCAGAAGCTCACTGGGGGCAGACAAAGGAAAAAAAGAAATAAATCACCTGTGGAGGCCCCATCACTGGGAGTGTTCAAGGGCAGGCTGGATGGGTCTTTATGAAACTGGGGTTGTGGGAGGTGTTCCTGCCCATGCAAGGGGGTTGGAACTAGATGATCTTTCAGGTCCCTTCCAAACTATTCAATGATTCTAGGAAAAGATGACATAATCTTCATGGGCCTACTTTGATCTCGCTCCAATAGCTCCATATTCTCCTTGACCTGAGGGCTCCAGAACTGGACACAGTACTCCAGATGGGGTCTCAAAAAAGCTGAGGAGACAGGCCTCCCTTGACGTGCTGGCCACACTTTCCTTTTGATGCAGCCCATGATATAGTCATACATAAAGTAAGACTCCTGAGCAACATTTCTAAAATAATGAAAGACTCCATCAAAGGCAAGACCTTAAATGTTTAATTTTTATTTTTGAATTACAGACTCGTAGAAATGACTTTGGAAAAGGTCTATACTAAAAAGGCCATCAATAATCACTTCATTAAAATTTCTAGTCCCAAGCTGGAGGTTCTTTCTTCCTACAAGGTGTTTTCAAGGTTTTTGAAAAAAACCCAAACATGTAGATCTTCTGTCAGATTCTCTGTGTAGTCAAGAGTATTTTTATTGTAGTGAACTATCTACTATACCTTCGAACCCATGGCTAAGCACAGAAAGACTGTCAAAATTCACCATGAACAAGATTATTTAAAATTAACAAAGGTGATCTTCACTTTTCTTGCCACCCATATGCAGTTCAGAAACCAAGGGTAAAGTTGTCTTCAAAGTGAAAGCTCTTGTGTTTGGAAATTAATGTTTTTATGTAGAAGATTTTGTATAGCAACAATTTCTCATGAAAATCACTATTCACAATACTTCAGTGTGCTACCAGATGTGGCAGAACTGGTCAACAGCATCAAATATGCTCTAGCTTTATGTTTTAAGAGAACTGTCAAATTCTAACTGACACCGTGAATAGCTTAAAAATAATTCAGAGCAATACATTGAAAATAATACCAGCTCAACTGGTAACTGTGTCTCACCATACATTTGTTTCATATTGGTTTTTAGTCAGCACAAAAGATTCTGAATATTTTAAGCTGAACTGTCAAAAGATAATGGAAAGCCTTTAAGAATGGGAGGTGGGATGAGAAACATTACTGCATATTTAGTTACATATTTAAGTCTGCAAATCTATTTCAAAGAAAGAAAGAATTAATTTTTTTACAAAGTTGCCAGTGTGTTAAAGCTGAACTGCTGGGAATGTTTTTGATAGCTTGTGATAACAGGCATAAATTATAAGCTCTATAGTTATAAACACCACATACGTGGATGTGTTGTTTCTATTATGCAGTACAGAAATCTCCTCTGCACTTCTGCATGTGGATATATGAAACATTTTGGATTTCGTAGGTGTAAAAAACTGTTTGCCATTTCAAGGCAGTACCACTAAGCCACAAACAGCAAGATTATGACTCTCCAATCCACATTAATAATTTAGTGTGAAATATCTTCGTGACACTTGTAGTCCTGTCACAGATCAAGTGTTTATACTTTCCGGATACATCCTATTAAAAGCAAAAAGCATTAGTATGCTGCATGCATGTACAAATTCTAGTCATGATGAATGTACTATGATACAAGTCTATAATTTTAAACCCAGCCCTGCATTATCATTCATGTTGATTTTTGTGCCCAGGACTGATTTCTAAGAGGTGTCTCATGATAAAACTTCCCTGTCTGGGCATGTGATATGGGTGAGAACAAATGGTAAAACCTGATTGCCAAACCATAATCACTTCTGATCTCTGTATGGGGTGTGAGGTTCTTCAACCATGTTGGGTGTGGTCCTTCTTGTTAAAATAACTGTTGGTTTTGTGTTTGTTTTGGACGTTCAGTTTACCTCACATCTCCACCCAGTGCCACCACCTTCCTGACTCCTAGGGTGACAAGGGGTGCATGCAAATGTCTTCTCACTGAAATCTGCCTTAGTCAGAATGACTTAATGAGCGATGGCCTAGCTACTGTTTGTCAAACTCATGCATGTCATATTTGCAACACAATCAGCCTTTTGAAAGCAGAGGCTTATGTTATCACATCTTCCTTTGAACTTCTGAGTTCTCATTAGCAACACAAAGCTTTGTCATGCTGTTGCAATAAATCATATTTTAATAACTGTTAAACCCTTTGAACATAAAGTTTAGTAGTAACACTTGCAGGAATTAAATGCTTTCACTGAGCCTGGATGCTTATGGCCTAAACCTTTTAGATGCTCACCGCCAGCTCCTTAAGGTGAGGACTGGGGTTTGCCTTGGAACAGGGGCTGAATGCATTCAGTAATTGTAGAAAAAAGTGGTTATGTCTCAAAGTTTTCAGTTTAAAAACACAGGCCTGAAGAGTGCAAAAACGGGGCAGAAAATTCCAGCTGTGCCAAAGAGATTCCTTTCCTACCTCATGATAGTTGCTATTCTTTTAAGGGATGCGGCTCTGTCTCAGGATTCACCATTGGCAGGCAAGGATCAGCCAAATTTAAAGTCAATTAAAAGAGAAATGTGCTGCAAATAGAGTGGAGGAGGAAAGGGGTAGCACACATAGACCAAAACTAAAATAAATGGTGGGCATTAGAGGAACTGGAGGGTCAGAAGGGCAGAGAACTGAGAGGCAACCTGTCCTCTTGGCTGCACAGTTAGTCCCACCAAATCACCATGGTACCTGTGTTTCTGCTCCAGCTTCTTGCACAGCTGGCTCAGGAGTCTTCTCAACCTGCTGATATGTGTTTGTTTAGAAACCTTGGCCCTCATGGGGGAAAGACTGTCTTGGAAGTGGTTGACCACAATGGGCTGGAAGATGCAGAGATTTATACAGTTATGACTCTGCCAGGGCTGTGTCTTTCCCACTGCAACCTGCAGTGGTGTGAGAGATTGAGAGATTTCTTCCCTGTCCTCACATTCCCTTTCTGCCTCCCTGCCCTGCCCACCCCCAAGTGAAGGATCACCACAGACCAACAGTCTGAACAATTCACAATGATCATCCCTAATTCTGAGGAGCCACTTTTGGCCACTTTTGTTTTAAAGACAATGACCCATGTGCAAAACAGGGTATCAGATGTAAGTGAAAAAATGATTTTTTCTTGCGTACACGTTCTTTTTTAAATGTGCACACAGATAAACTAGAAGTTGTAATATTGACTTTTGCCACACATGCCTTAGAAGTTTTTTGTAACTAGTAGGCTCAAAGGGCCATATAGTAAGTGGGTTTCTTGTAACTAATTGTAAATATGATTAATTCCTTATAGGCAATAAATACCTGTTTGTAAT
This sequence comes from Chaetura pelagica, assembly GCF_000747805.2. Taxonomy (NCBI): domain Eukaryota; kingdom Metazoa; phylum Chordata; class Aves; order Apodiformes; family Apodidae; genus Chaetura; species Chaetura pelagica. Next base: position 7,215,156 of record NW_009952990.1, read on the forward strand.
CAGTAAGCAACTAATACTGCAAACCTTTTCAGATCAGCCAGTTAACTAATCAGAGACTGGAGCAGTGTGTGCATGCATTAAGATGTCTCTGCAATGAGCAAAATAGTCTTTAGTGCTCCATGACCATGTGAAAAATAATATAACAGAGTGAAAACTCATTTTGTGTATCATGACCAAATGAGAGGTCACACTTAAGTGTGTAGTAAGTGTGATCTGGGCTGCAATCAGCTTTTCTTAACATAAAACCACAAAGGCCAGGCTCTGCCTGTGCTGACCTCTGTACAACCATTTAATGGCTGTAGCATTCATTTCCACTAATGCTTTCAGTGCCAGTGGAGGATCAGCAGAATCTGGCTTTATTCTGGTAAAAATTCTGCTTGAGAGCAAAACCTCTCCATTCCAATAACGTTATTGCATTGTTCACATCTATAGCATTATGTTGGGTCTTACTGTTCTGCATGCTTTGTGTTACATTGTTCCAAACAGCTTAACCCTTTAATACAATATGCAGTCATGTCCATAAGCTCTGATTCATAGATTTCATTAATTTATACGTAAGGATACAAGGAATCACAGAACAGTTTGGGAAGGAATAACTCCTCCTGCTCATAGAGTACACTAGTTGCAGAGATAAAGCAACTCATGGCTTTCCACAACTTTAATCTATGTATTTTATACTAGCCTTGTCATTAAAGGTTTGTGAAAGGGGGAGACTCTAAGATGTGTCTTGGCATAGTCATGCAATGATAAAGCAAGCAGGGTTACAGGGTTCAGATCTGGAAGCTGATGATGACTGGACTTTATGAGATATGCAGTGTTTTCTATAGTAGCTGCCAATTGCTGTAATTGTTATAAAATGTTTGATTGGTACTGGAGATCAGTGGCATAACAGTGAGAAACCACAAATAAGTTAATGGAGGGGTGAGGGATGGTGGTGGAACACATGACCTTCAGAGGTCTCTGTCAACCTCAACTATTCTGTAACTCTGTTTCTTATATAATTTGGGCAATATGAATAATAAATTTCTTGGTCTAGTAAGCCAAGCAGGCAGAGCATTATTTTTTTCTCATTGAGCAGCATCATCTTTACTACATATTTGCAAACAGAAGAGATTTTGCCCACACTCACCACTGTTCAGTTGGTTTCTATACAGGTAGGATGTATAGTCACAAAATGTGCTGGAGAGGACAAAGAAAGGTTATGCAATCCATGTTGCTGCCCAGGACAGCTTGTTCGGCAAGCTATCTGAGAGCTCATGTTAACAGTTAAACATTAATTATTTAGAAATATTTTGCTGATCATCAGAATTAATTACTATATAACCACAGAGGCTGGAAGGGACGCCTGGAGGTCTCCTGTCCAACTTCCTCTAATCACATTCAGCTAGAGGAGATTGCTCAGCCCCTTGTCATAGTGGGTTCTGAATCTCTTGAAAACTTACATCTGGTCAAAATTTCCATTGTTCCAGCTTGTGTTTACTGTTTTTGTCCTTCCACCAAGCACCATCTTCTGCATACCCTACCATCATGTAGTTGTATTATTGTGATGGTTTATTATTTGCACTGGATAGACCCTAAAAAAACAACACTGCAGGCCCACTGCTCTTCTACAGAGCTGTAAGCGGACAGCGCAACACCTTTATAAAGAAGTGTATCAGGTTTTGAGTTGCTTGCAAAGTATTTGTGCAGAGGCTATTTTCTTACAGTGCTTTTAAATAGTTGCTAGAGAAAAAAAAAAAACAACAACATTGTCACAGTGCAGTGAAGGGATTAAAAAAACCCCTTTTTTTTTAATTTGGTAATGTATTCCACAGAATGGCAGTGTTACACATTAACATTTATGAATCAAGAAACCTACTAACTAGATTACCTGGAGACATTATTTCATTATTCTAAACCTTGGAAAGAGCAAGTCAGATTGCTCTGTTTCTGCTACTGAGCCTTCATTAAGCCAAGAACCTGCAAAACTCTGTGTGTGCGTGAGTGGGGGGTTAATGCATACAATTTGTGTGCCCAGTGCATGTGCACACTGATCCTTTCATTAACAGCATTTTATAACTTCATAGTCTTCTGAAAGTCACTCTCTAGGCAATATCTACCCAGCAATGTATATAATTTAATTAATATGCTTACACGTACTGATCCTCCAACTTCACTTGATAACCAGAAACGAGAAAAATTACTCTGCAATGTGCAGACAGCAAAAACTATGGTTTCATTGTGGAAAATCCAGGAAATCTCCAGCTGTTGCCTCAGAAATAGAGCAGTTAGTTTTTACAAGGTATGTTAATTTTCAAACACAAAAACATCTGTACTGACACAGAGTGACGTTAATGCCTCTTGTTACTTAGAAGATTCTGGTCAGCCTTCATGATGGGTGAAGACAAACTAAGCCCTGTACTGGAAACGGGTAGCTCCCCAGGGATCGGTGATCATTGCCAAATGACATGCAATGTGTAAATACAGCACCTTCCCTACTAGTATTATCTCCACACATGTTGCTTCCAAAGGGCTACTCGTCCAAAACCAGGAGGAAAAAAGAAAAAAACAAATGCAAAACAAACTGATAGAAATAGATTGTGACGAAACATATATATATAAATATATAAATGGATATTAGATGTTTAGGATTTACTGTAGTATCAGAATGCTGCACCTTGTCATCAAGAAAAGGATTGTTTTGGTGGGGAAAGCTAGCCTTGGTTCAATAAAGAAGTGAAAACAACCATTTGACATACACAATATATGAAAATAGTACAGGAACTATGCATAGGAATCAATATATATAAACTACTCGAAATCGATAGCAGGAAACCAGAGATTTGAGGGAAAATCCATGGTAGGTATTTTCTACATATATATGCAGTAAAAAAAAAGAAAAAGGTAATAATGGTGGGATAGGCCCTTCTAAATTGCAATGCATTCATTATTAAATTTTTTTAAAAAAATAAAAAGGTATTTGGTGCAGATTCTGTTTTTTAAAAAAACAAAAATGGGTGCAAACTGGGGTATAGGAGGTTCCACATAACCATGAAGAGGAAATTCATTACTGTGAGAGTGACAGAGCACTGGAACAGGCTGCCCAGAGAGGCTGTGGAGTCTCCTTCACTGGAGACATTCAAAACCCACCTGGACACGTTCCTGTGTGATGTGCACTGGGTGACCCTGCTTGGCAGGGGGGTTGGACTAGATGATCTTTTGAGGTCCCTTCCAACCCCTAGGATTCTATGATTCTATGATTGTGTGGGCCCTTCTTTCCCAACCCCACCACCGCCCCTTGCCCAGACGTGCCATCTCTTCTGCTCCGAGCCCCGAGGGAGAGCGGAGCAGGCGGCCTGGTGCCTCCAAAGGGCCTAAGGAAACCTGGGGAGGGACTTTTTACAAGAGCATGAAGTGATAGCAGAAGCAAAAATGGTTTCAGCTGGAAGAGGGCAGATTTAGGTTAGATGTTAGGAAGAAGTCCTTCCCTGTGAGGGTGGTGAGACACTGGCTTAGGTTGCCCAGGGAGGCTGTGGATGCCCCCTCCCTAGAGACTTTCAAGGCCAGGCTGGATGGGGAATTGAGCAACCTGGTCAGTGGGAGGTGTCCCTGCCCATGGCAGGGGAGTTGGAACCAGATCATCTTTAGCATCCCTTCCAACCCCAGCTATTCCATGATTCTATGCCTATTTCAAATACCATCACTCACTAGGAAGGGGATTTGAGCAGAGGGATACTTAACCCAAAGCTCCAGGAAACTTCCTGACTCTAGGTTGGGTTCGTTAGATTTTCCTGCATTGCTGTCCGAGCACAGACTAGGAGTGCAGGCAGGAGACAACTCGACAACAGCCAAGGTGTC
>NW_009952990.1:7219521-7301012 GCF_000747805.2 Chaetura pelagica
CGGCTCGCCTCGTCCGGGCTGTGAGCGGGAAGTTTGCGGTGTGAGGGAGCGGCGTGGGTAGGGGGAGCGCTGGGCAGGGAGGCCCTTCTTTCTTCCCGCGGCAGGTGGGCCGGGGCCCGCAGCCCCTGCCTCCCTGCGGCAGCAGCGCCCGGCAGAGCGGCAGAGCCAGATAACTCGCAAGTGGGGCAGTGCGGGAGGCAAATAGAAATGGTAGAACAGCCTATGTCTCAGTAAACGTTTGTGCTAGGACAGGTCTTTATAAACTACCTTTGCAGGTTATATAGATTTCCCCTCTGCCCACCGTTAAACCTTGCTTGCACATAACTACTTCAAATGCAGTCCTGATGGGTATACTAAAATAATCAATTTCACTTAAAGAGGTATTGATGCAAATAATATATTAGGACTTCAAAATACTTAGGGAAAAGCCAGAGTAGGGAACAGTGTGAATAATGTCCGTTTGGTTGTCCTGAACCTCTTATTTAGGCAGCTCCTTCTGCATTACTGTGCCTTTTTTCTTTGGATACTGATGATCGAATGCAAGAACAGGCTCTTTCACACGGGGTGTTTAGTAAAGAATGGAGTTAACAGTTTGCCTCTGGAGGATGTGGAAAAAACTTAATTTCAAGCACTAATTAGGGGAACTTTTCTGTAACTGAGATTCAGTAAGTTAATTTCACAGACAAGTGTCACATTAGCTGTATCAGTAAAAGTTTGATAACAATAAACTGCTTGTCTACATTCAGGCCAAGATAATGAATAGTGGGTGTTTTGTAACTTGAAACATTATTTAGCTGTTTAGGGAATCTCAGTTCAAAACTCCTGAGATTCAAGCTCATTTCTCATGAGGGTCCCCAGTTTTTCAAATAAAATGTATCTGTTAACGAATCATGACTGGTGGATGGGTCTGGGTTTCCAAATGGACAGATCCAAGGACATTTGTGCAACTGGCACTCTCTGGGAAGGCAGTAATCTTTTCTGTGTTATAAATCTTAGCTTGCATGATGCTAATGCTTCTGGTTTAGCTCTAGTATGAACAGTGGCACGAGCACCTGTCAAGAAGAAAGCACAATGAATGTAAGGAAGACTACCTACTAGATATACTATAAACCCAGGATTTTTCAAAGGTGGTCTACCTGTTGTCCTATCAAAGTCTGCAGGAGTTTCACTCTTGGCTCCATCAGAAGGAAAGTTAAGCTCATACTAAGCATGTTGGGCATTTTTCCGTCAGATTTTGTGAAGGGATAAAAGGAACTGCTCTGCTTCTTGGAGTCAGCAGGGGTCTGTCTGTTTTGGCACAGAAGACTTAAATTTTAGCTTTTAGGCCAAAGTTTATCTTCTGTTTTGTAATTCAAGGACTGTTACCTGATGGCTAGAACAGCCCCTTCTAAAAATATATGTGGAGTCTGTGTAACAGATCCCTGTTTCACAGGCAGCAGCGTATGTACAATATGTGACCTTGACTTTAATCTTGTGAGCAGCGTGGCCTTATCTGCAGTGTAGGATTGTAAATTGTGCTTCAGAAGTGGATAAAGAAATCAGCAGGAGTTTGTAGGTTCTGTTGTTAAGTAATGGGGATGAATATGCTTCTGTGATGTTTATCATAGTAAAGAAAATACTAGCTTCAGTTTGTATCGTGGTTTTAAAAAAGCAAAAGCTGACACGTGATCTGTGCTGTAGCGTTTAATCCTAAAATGCCTTTTCAGTTTGAGTTGTGTGCCAGTATTCTCCTCTAAGATAGCTGTGTCCATTTCAGCGGGGGCTTTCCAAAAGTGATAAGCAGTGGATACCCATCCTCCAAATAAAAAACAGCGCATATTAGCAATCACCTATCCTTAAAAGGCTGCTGACTGTTTGAAGATGGTCTTTAACTGACATAAGATGTGCTGTCACATTAAATGTCAGATCCGTCACTGTCCTCTACTTCAACAACAGTCATGTGACAAGTCGTGTTACCTTAGTAGTATGAATGTTTGTGATAAAACTAACAATAATAATATTGCTTGTCTGTTAAAAACAAAACAGTTCCTTACTAGAGTTTATTCTGTTGTTCAGTTAAGGAGTAGCTGAGTATCAAATCTGACCTTACACAAAATTAGGACTTTTTACTTCTATTACTGGTAATTAATTGCACAAAGGCTTTTCCTGTAAGTAGGAGAATGGGAAAAGCAGATCTCGTCTCTGCAAGTCAGTAGTTTTGAGTTGGTTCAGTTAGCAAAGGTCAGCTCTGTCCTCCAGGAACAGTGAAGCGTATCTCTTCTGTCAGGTTTGTGGTAATCTGGTGTTTTGGCTGATTTTCAGAAGTAGGAAATGCATTCTAGTGTGTCAACTGAGAGTAATTTTGTTGATAGGTAACTGATGCTCATATTTTTTGAAACATGAAGATGAGTGTACTGTGAGTGTGAAGCGTAGTGCTCACCTCTTGATTGCAAATCTAGGCATGACCTCAGTTTATCTACTGCTGTGCCAGTTTGCGTGCCTTCTCAAGCCAGAAATTCTACCAGCCTTGTGTATGAGGTTTCTTCCTTTTCTTAAAAAACAATTAAAAAATTCAGAATAGTTTTTGTATCCTAAAAATAATTTGTTTGGTTTTATTTGTTTGCTTTGTTTAGGTTTTTTTGTTTGGTTGGTTTTTTTACATCTATAGAGGTTTTTGTGGTTTTTGTTTCTTTGTGTTTGTTGTTTGGGGTTTTGTTTGATTTGGGTTGTGGTTTTTTTGTTTGGTTGTTTTTAAGACTCTTCTGTTTGATCTGGTAGCTGTCTTCTGCTTGTGTTTATGTTACTTTCTACTGATTACCTAATTGCTAATAACTTATCTGTGCATGAATGTTCTTTCTAATCTCTTTTTTCTTTTTCTTGAAGACTAAGTGACTGTGTTCAGCAAAAACTTTTATAGTTAACTTACTTGAGCAATATTGTTCTTCGAGCAAGTTAGCATTATACAAGATTCATCACACCATTAAAAAAAAACAAAACAAAACTACTTTGAAAATGAAAGATAAGTTTATTTATATTAATTGTTGTCTAAGGTCTGTGCTGAACCAGAAGCAAGGCATGAGGCATAATGTGCTCAGATGCAGCACTTAATTGTGAATTCCCTGAAGCTCAGCAACCCATTGCTAGCCAGAATTAATCTGGGCAGCTAAAGTCCTGGGACAGACAACACTCCTAGAAAGGTAAAATATTTTCACTCACGTACAGAGGTTGCCATACGTTAATTTAGCTCTTAACTCTCTTGTCCAAAGGCAGCAAAAGCAATGTGTAGGGGAAGAGTGAAGCTGCTTTTTGTTGCTGTGTTAGGAGATTATGGGTGGGACATTCTCTAGACAAGGTGCTAATTGTGCTGGAAAATGTGTCTCACCAAATTACCTCACCTCTAGCTCATCCTCAACAGAGAAAAAATCGAAACCTCTTGTTTTGGTGTCTAAGGCTGAGAGCTCCTCTTCCTACACCTGTGCAAGGCTTGTCCCCTCTTTCCTCAGCAGCTGTGAGACCTCTGGCTTGTAACCTGCTCCTCTCCTCTTTAGCTTCTCTGTCACAATGTGATTTGAATTTGTGAAACGCTATTTTTTATTATTTAGGAGAAAAGAAAGCAAAATAAATTGTATTTATGGAAGGAGGCTGCTGGTGGATAGTTTGAAATGCTAGAAGACATCTGAGAAGATAGATTTAGTGGGTGGAGAAGGTATTGTAAAAAGAAGCTGTGGTATGGGAAGTGTAACTGCACAGCTGTGTGACAGTTGTTTTGTGAAAACCAATATATATTATCATTTAAATATTTCAGCACTGAATAAAGTTTTAGTTAGTTTAAGGGTTAATTAGAGGGGAAAAAAATCCCTGAAAGATACAGGTATGTTTCTTGAATTATATTGCTCAGAGTAGTGTGAGCACTTATGTGAGTAATGTTGTAATACCCATATAAAGATGTTCACTGTTCCATTAAACTGGCTCTGTAACTGATTGTGTCACATAGCACAAGACATTTAAAACCTGACACATTTGACAAAACCTCAGAATTTTCAGGTGTATTTTAGAATAAATAGTCAGTGTGGACTAGATTCATTACAACAGAAAATAATCGTATATAGACGGATTTTTTGAATCAAATGTAGAGATTAAAAAAAAAATAGATTTGCAAAGATACTTCATGGAACTCCATAGATGCTGCAGGGTATCAGCCACCCATTAAAAAAATTTGCACTTTTAATTAAAAGATACATTATCTCTAAAATTAATGTCTGCACAAGATGTATGGAAGTGTTGAAATGGGCAGATGTTTTATTTAGAAAAGCACAAGATGCTTTCTTCTCTCTTGCTAAAAATTTGGAATCCACCAAAATTGTGTTCCTACAAAACCCCGCATCAGTGGCGCCATCTTCCTTCCGTTGCCTTTGCTTCCTCTTAGATTCTCGCATTTGCCCTTCTCCTTTTTTTATACTGTTGTTATATGTAAGATGTGTATTGGTTTCTTCCCAGTCGTTTTCTGTATATTTCTGTATATCTGACTTTGGGTTTTTTCTTAAATGTAAGATTACTACTTAAAGAATGTATGTATGTTTTCAGACAGATGCAATTTGCTTCTGATGTCCCTGCACTTATACTGGAATTTCCTTTGCAGAATCAGAACCTGACATGTGAAGCTCTTGAAAATTCCATGACATCCTATGGTAGCAATTCCCATATCTGAGCTGCTTACCAGAATTCAAGGGTACTCCCAGGCTAAGGACAAAAAGACAAAGGAAGAGGTGAAAGGTCAGTTTGTGTTGGTCAGCTTGATTCATTGCGCACTTGGTATGAAAGAGAGGCTGCAGAGGCATCACTTGGATGTGAAAAGGCAGGTAGACTGTACTGCAGAGTACTGCCTAATAAAAAGCACTGATATGAGGGGCTGATAAATGGCTAGACAGCACAAGATATTTGCAGAGCTGGAGGCTAGTGGGATGCTTAACCAGATGATATTTAGGAAGTAGGATGCTGAGTTCTCATATGTCTGTGGCTTTTTATGATAGGTTGCCTTGGCCCAAGCCATAAATGCAGATGTTTTCATTTATGTGACACTAAATACTAGGTAAACTTGTGTTGGTTTTGTTTGTTTTTTGTTGGCTTTGTGGGTTTTTTTTTAATTATTGTAGTTCACTGAACTTGGAAACTTAAAAAAGGAATTGAAAAAAAAAGATTCCTTCTATGAATATATCAGCTTGGGGTTGGTATTACTTTTCTTTCTCTTCCTAAGTTAATAATACTGATAGCGTTACCATGTCTGCATATTGAGAACCACAGACTGGTTCCTGTCACATTTTTTAGAATATATGTATTGAGAAGGTATTACAAAAAAGGTGGTGTCAAGAAATGAAGGTGTGGGAAAGACGTGTCTTGAGCTACGGAGGAACAGGGGTATAGTAGGGCAGGGAGGCATAAAGACAGGTCACAAATCAGTAAAAAGTCAGACTTCATTAGTTTCATTGCTAGTAAGGCTAGTTGTTACGTTCCTGGCAGTATTCATATGATCATAGAATCATAGAATAATTTAAGATTATCAAGTTCAACCACTAAGGTAACACTGTGAAGTCCCCCACTAAGCCACATCCCTAAGACCTTCATCTACTCATCTTTTAAATACCTCCAGGGATGGTGGGTCAACCACTTCCCTGGGCAGCCTGTTCCAGTGCCTGACAAGCCTTTCAGTCAATACATTTTTCCTAATATCCGATCTAAACCAACAGTGGTGTGGCTGCCCAGATAGATCCTGTGCCACAGAGAAGTAATGGTCTGAAAGGTGCCTGCAGTGGAGATGCAACCCCAGGCAGGCAGCTTTTGTGAGACAGTCATGCAGGAATATGGTAATAATTACGCTTGCAAGCACAAATTCAACAAAAAATAGAATTTTTCAGGATATAATATGAGCTTGTTCAGAAACTGTAGTTTTCAATCATGTTACATCTACTTACAGTTTTAGACTAGCAAGTTTGAGGAAGTATTTGAAAATTAACAGTTCAGAAATCAGCCCAGAAAAATTAGCAAATTACTATTACTTTTCCATTTTTGATAATACTGTTCATTATTAATTTGATCATTCATTGTCATAAATAATGTTCACCTCCCTTAAAATTCCTCTCCATCCTCACTTCATTTTACAGAATCAATTCCTGAATTTCTTAGCTTATATAACTCTCTACTAGCCCCCTGACGTCCTTTGCCTTTATAAGGAATAGGTGTGCTCAGTGATCTCTGTATTGTACAGCATTGGTAGAAGTGACTCATAAAGAAAGACCAGGCTTTAGCATGGGTGGGGAACTCCAGCATCTCCCGCGTTTCATTCAGTTTGGTTGCAAGTTACAGAGACTCCAGATACAAAATTGGTACTTGGGGTCCAATCCTGTAGTCAGTTTTGGAGGCAGAGTATGCTATGTGTGGTTTTATCTAGGTAGGACTTTCAAGTATCTTGCATCATAAATTAAGTAAGATATGTTGTATGAATATTGTGTCTGGTCTTGTCATTTACTGAAGTATGACAAGTATGGCAAGAGTATACATTTTGTGGGGGAAGGCCTTGATTTTTAAATGCATAATGTTTTCTCAGCTGCCTTGAGGCAAAATGCAATAGCTGGTGTTGTGGCACAGTTGTGATTTTAAGCTGAGAGTTCAGGGATTAGGGAAACTAGAATATTTGCTTTTTTACCATGCATAATCTTTTATTAGTTCTCAAAGCTAGTCTAGTGTTAATGAAACAATTTGCGTTTAGTTCTTTAAATAATTTATGGTGAAATTATAATTTTCTTTACTTTCTAATGCCCTAAGTATTGAATAAAGCCCTTTAATTGAGAGGCATTATACTGTGATTTAGTGAAGCACAGCAAAATATTCTTAAGGTGTATGATTATAAAATTGGGATAAAGTTATAATTGCTTTGTTGCTGGGTCTGTAAAAAAAAATAAAAATATTAAAAAGAGCAACTGTGAAACTCATTTTTTTTGAGAAAAGTATCCACTGATAGACTGGAAAGTTGTTACCAAACATGAAATACTGTATATCAGTACTGTGAGTCTATTGTTTGGTTCATGATGCTCAGATATATTCATTTTCTTAGTGCTAGCAAAAATCAGATTAACTTTACAGGAAATCCTGCTTTTATTTGAACACAGAGCATCCTGATAAAGTAAAGTTGAAAAGGAGTAGTTCACTGAATGGACTTGCATTGAGCTGAGCAGCGTTAGGACTCAGTCCCCTGTACTGCGATTCTCTAGAGAATGAAAGCTTATTCCAGGTGGAAGTGTGCCTAACTCGCTTCAAAGATGTCCACCAGTAATTATGGTTAAGACAGATATTTTGTTTTATTCTGTCATATTTGTTGGGGGAGGGACACTTAAGTTGAAGTACCTTTAACAAAAGGAACCCTGTAAAAAAAAATAAATAAAAAAAATTAAAAAAAAACAACAAAAAACTTTGCTGTGTTACCAAAAGTTGTTACTGGGTTTTTTTTTATATTAATTTTGATTTAGTGAGACTGAAAGCAGATGTGATGACTTCTAGGTTATTCACTTAGCAAAAAACATCAAACGGTATGGTTAGAGAAAATGTATAGAAGATGGAAACGAGCTGTAACCAAAAGTTGTTACTGGGGTTTTTTTTATATTAATTTTGATTTAGTGAGACTGAAAGCAGATGTGATGACTTCTAGGTTATTCACTTAGCAAAAAACATCAAACGGTATGGTTAGAGAAAATGTATAGAAGATGGAAACGAGCTGTAAGGGAGGAGAGTCTCCAGATTCACATCTGCTTTTCCCTATGGTCTGGTACAAGAAGCAACATTACAAACATGAATTATCCTCATAGGGGTATACCTATGTACATATATTTATCTACCTATCTTAGTCTGGCACACAGAGGCATATTTGGGCACATTTGTAAATAAAGGCATATAATATGTGCTTTGGGGAAACAATCACCTGGATGCCCTGAACTTCTGAAACAGTTGTTCATTTGATGTAACTGACTCTATTAAGCTCATTTATGTAATTTTGAGATTCTGTTGCTTTTGCCTGTTATTATACCCCTCCTACTCCTTTTATCAATGGATTATTAAATATGTTGCACTTTTAAACTGATAACCTGAACTTCTGCTGAGTGCATGCATAGATGCCATATGAGGAGACAGCAATGTGAGCAGCCCAGCTTATCTTATTCAAGAAAGGAAAATTTCACGTGTTTCAAAGGTCGTTTAAGCTTCGATGCAGATCATAACCCAGCTGTTGAACTTGGCCTGGAACCAAAAAGGTAATCAGTGCAGTATGTTTAGGAAGTGCTGATTATAGTGTATTTGTTAATGGTTTAACTCATGCAGAGTTCAGCACAGCCTCTCATAATTACTTCAAAGGTTCTCAATCAGACCTTATAAATATTCTCATGTTTGAATGGAGTTTGCTTCTTTTCCACAGAGGTGAGGTCTGTGTGACCTGAAGGCAAAGTTCTGCTCTGGTTATTCATTATAGTACAGCTGGAAACTCAAATCAGACTTGGCTTGAGTTCCTTTTTCACACAGTGGACTTTGGAAGACTTTTTTTTGTCCCATTGAAGCCCTTCAGAGGTATGAGAACATGACCTTTGAAACAATAATGATGTTCATACCCAATGCAGGGTAATATAATATCTTTAGAAGATCCACATAATCCTACTTCTAAAAAACTGTATGGCAGTATCCAGTAGTCGACTTTTGTTGTCCAAAGTTAGATTCAAAGTAATGACCAAACCTCCAAAAGCTGTCACATAATATAACAAATCTCTTAGAAAGACAGTCATAAGCTATACGCTTGTGTCAACAGCTCATGTGACTTTTAGTAAGCTGTAAAATGTCAAACATCAATTAAGTTAAAAAAAAAAGAGAGCATCTGGGAGCTGCATGGTATTACTCCTATTAAAATCAAGCCTGTGTTAGGTAGATTTTCTCTCACATGCTGCTGCATTCAGGCCTAGTCATTAGGAAACTGGTATTTTGTTACCTTTGTCAGAACTAGTTAACAAATCTCTGCAGTTGTCATACTGTTTCCAAATTAAAAGCTGTGGTTTGCTATATTACTATTTTTTTATGAATGTACTTTTTCATGCCTAGCACATGACTGGAAATGTTTTTTGAAGACTTTGAATCTATGCTTGGGAAGACCCCTAATAAATGGAAAAAAAGGTCTAGAAGCTAATTTAGGCCAAATATAAAAAGGTACTAGCAGAACCTTTATGCTAATGTGTAATTACATTGTTATAAAAAAATTGACATAAACCTGTTTGTTTCTGTTAGAGTTTTATTTTTTTAGTGGGAAAAATCTTGGTTTCCAATTAGGTGATGTTTTTTGTACTAAAGTATTAAATTGCTGGTGAAAATATTAGGAAATTACAATCAGTCCTGAACAATTTTACAAAATTATTTTTTTTAAATCTCAACATATGAAACATATTTATTTAATGAGTTATATTATTGACATCTGTATGTCTAGTGCAATCTGTGAACTGCAGTAAAGCTAAAGAAACTTAGCATAATCTTATCATGTAGATTGGTTTCTTCATAGTTGATTAAATTTCACTTGAGGTGGCAGCTGGGATTAAAGTATTCTACAGTAAAAGTTAAATTGTCTTGTTCTGTGGGGAATTGGTACCAAAAGATTTATGATGAAAAAATTGTTAGATTAACCCAATATATTTGCAGTAGAAAAGCTTATGCATAGTTTTTCATGTGTATTTCCCATCTCCTTAATAAATTCTCAGTATTTCTGTGTCTTATTAAAATGAAATTCCCATCATACATTATAGTAAATCTTCAATTACTCAGAAGTGATACTGAAACTCCTATATTTAAGTTTTTCTCACTATAGAGAGCACACTGAAAAATTACTGCTTTCTCCTATTAATGGTTTCAGTTTATATTGGTGACTGCATACTAGTGAAAAGGTGACACAGGAGATCTTGGTCAAGCATTATACATGGACTTTTCAAGCATTAAACCTCTCTCTGGTTTAATAATGCTGGTTTGTTTTTTTTTCTGACTGCTAGAACAATTAGGAATGTGAATCAGGTAAGGAGTAACAGGAGTGTAAGCCAAGAGATATGGATGTATTGGTCTAAGGAGGTAGTTTTCCAGTAAAGTTAGGGAAAATTACTCTCTTTCCAAAATTCTGAGTTCTTCTGGAATGTGTGTACTGCTCCCCTACCTCATGTTCTCCACTCCCCTGCCCTATCTAGAGAAAGAGCTTTCAGCCAGAACAGGTATGATTGAGACTGGAATGGCTTGTTGTATTTACCATGCATCAGAAATAAAGGATGATGGCATTTTCAGCCAGCTCAGGTGGAGAGGTGATACTGTCTTGTCAAAGGAGAAATACCTGTTGTTAGCTAAGTGGGTGAAGATAGATATTAAAGGAAAATTGTGCTGACATGCGAGACTGACCATGAAAAAATGTAGTCTAGAGGTTAAGATGTAGTTTCTTACTATGAGGATGCGATTCTGAAGCACCGTTCTAGTTTGAGCAAGCAGACTAACAACCTACCTATTTTTCAGATGGAAGTAGCTTGACTGATGAGTGTAGTTACCTGTTGTAGTAAAGAACTGTGGGCTTGGAGAGTCTTCTCAGAGCTTTTGTCTTACAAGATTAGGGTTCTGGCCAACAGTCCTCACGCTCTTCATTTCACAGTTTTTGAATTTACATAGTTTCACTTGGTAACATGGTTATTTGGTTTTACGGGTTTGTCTCTCAAAGGTTGTCCAAATATATGCTTGCAGGGAAACTTAGGTTTGTCTTTCTGTAATCGATCTTCACTATCTGTTCCTTGCAATGGGCTGTTTGCTGGATAGTATAAATAAATCAAGGGCTATAGTTGTCTGTGGGGAACCATGTGTGAAGAACTTCCCCTGGAGAATAACTTTACTACTGGTTTGCAGTAGCAGCCTCTTATCTTAGCCAGAAAATGGCAGCAGAGGGGGAGGTACTGTTGCATTTGGCAAAGAAGGCATTATAGGTCTCTTGTCACCAAGAAGAAATACCAACTGGGAAGTATTTCTGTATAGCTTCAACAGTCATTATAACCAATTTTTTTGTTGGCATTCACTCTTCGTTATGTGAACGGTTTTTGTGTGGGTGTTCAATTATTGCTGTGGTTGCATGTTCAACCCAAGGCTCAAGCTCCCAGAACCTCATAATGATGTGAGGATTTCTGTGTAAAGAAATGAGCTTTAAGGGAAAAGGGAGAAGAAAAGGGTTACTTTTTTGGTTTTCTATTATTTTGAACTTACTTTTTCTTCTGCTATTGTTTTTGAAAATCCATAAAATAATGTAAAAGGTCTTCTATATGACACTTCACGTTTCATTTGATATATTTTGCAGGGAATACTTAGAGTCCCTAATTTGCCCTAGATCTTATTGAATCCAGTTAATTCAGGTCACAGAGAAAAAAAAAAACAACTGACTAGAAAAGTCAGTTTCAAACATTATCTTGACATGTTGTTGCCAGCATGTGGCTGTTTTATGTGAAGAATGGGAAGAAAAGTAGAACAGGAGAATGCCACTAGAATGTTTGGCTAATGACAGCTACTATAAATTATTATTATTAAGATTCCATAAACATTGTTTTTTACAATTGTATTTTCATGTCCAGTGGAAGTTCTGAGTGCCTCTTCCCTGCACATAAGTGAATGTTTCTGTGAAAATTTCAGCAAAACTAGCAAAAGCATTTTCTGATAATAGGATGAAAAATATATTCTCTTTCAACTCTTATTTCATTGTATCAGTTGTATCAGAGAGAAAGGGGAAAAAAAGAGACAAATATCACAGAATCACACAGAATCACAGAACAGTTTGGGTTGGAAGGGACCTTAAAGGTAATCTAGTTCCAAGCTCCCTGCCATAGGCAGGGGGACCACCTACTAGACCAGGGTGCTTAAAGCCCAATCCAACCTACCCTTGAACACTTCCAGAGAGGGGGCATCCACATGTCCTTGGGCAACCTGTTCCAGTGTCTCACCACCCTTGCAGTAAAGAATTTCTTCCGAATGTATTATATAAGTCTACGTTCTTCCAGTTTAAACCCATTATCTCGTGTGCTATCACTACATGCCCTTGTAGGCAATTCCTCTCCAGCTTTCCTGTGAGCCCCTTCAGGTACTGGGGAGGCCATTATGGGGTCTCCCCACAGCCTTCTCTATCATCTGCTGGGAGATGTGAAAGCTAGTTTCAGTTTGGGTGAGCTACAGTTGTTTGAAGACTTGCATAAGTATGAATCACTTATGTTTTATATTTAATCCAAAAATGACAGAACAGTAGGCTGCAATATGTTATTAGCTGAGGTACCTCTGATTCATGACCACAAGTAAGACTTCAGCTGGTCTGGAACAAACCCTTGAAGTTGTCTGTAGAAATAACATCAGTGACTGCAGTTGGTCATGCCCCAGCGAGGAAAAAAGTGACCACTCAATAAAGCTGTGTCTTACAGGCAGGCCAAATGGACCAAGGTGCATGCTGACTGATCCCACCACCTACTAGACCAGGTTGCTTAAAGCCCAATCCAACCTACCCTTGAACACTTCCAGAGAGGGGGCATCCACATGTCCTTGGGCAACCTGTTCCAGTGTCTCACCACCCTTGCAGTAAAGAATTTCTTCCGAATGTATTATATAAGTCTACGTTCTTCCAGTTTAAACCCATTATCTCGTGTGCTATCACTACATGCCCTTGTAGGCAATTCCTCTCCAGCTTTCCTGTGAGCCCCTTCAGGTACTGGGGAGGCCATTATGGGGTCTCCCCACAGCCTTCTCTATCATCTGCTGGGAGATGTGAAAGCTAGTTTCAGTTTGGGTGAGCTACAGTTGTTTGAAGACTTGCATAAGTATGAATCACTTATGTTTTATATTTAATCCAAAAATGACAGAACAGTAGGCTGCAATATGTTATTAGCTGAGGTACCTCTGATTCATGACCACAAGTAAGACTTCAGCTGGTCTGGAACAAACCCTTGAAGTTGTCTGTAGAAATAACATCAGTGACTGCAGTTGGTCATGCCCCAGCGAGGAAAAAAGTGACCACTCAATAAAGCTGTGTCTTACAGGCAGGCCAAATGGACCAAGGTGCATGCTGACTGATCCCTTTACTGTGATCTTAGCACAGAAGCTGGCAAATGATGAAATTTGATGGCATGTAATTTTAAAAATATTTTTTCTTTTTGTTGCTGTGAAAGATACCTTTAATTGGGTTGGATGTGACTTCTTAATAAATATGAAATCCTTGCTTTCTTTTCGTGCACACACATATCTCATTGCCAGCAAGCTGTAACCTGCAAACTGCAAGCAGGGGCTCATGTTCATTGAATAATGCCAGTGCTAACTGGAATAATCCATGCCACTAAATAGTTTCTGTGGAGTCAGTATGGCCCCTGCTGAATACAGCAAGGGAAGAGGGTACATGATACTGACTGTAGACTGATTTAATATTCTGTCTGCTTTGCTGTAGGTAATAATGCAAAGAGAGCAAATAATGTAAGCCAGTAGCACACGAAGAAGAAGAATGGGAATTTATTACAGATAAATGTAATTGCACATTTCATGCTTTGCTTTTTGTAATCAGTCTGTCAAGTCAAACACTAAAATACATTAATTAAACACCAGTTTCCCACTGAACTCAGTAACTTGTTAGCAGCCCATAAAATATTGATACCATTATCCAGGTTGCTCACAGTCCTGTGCAGATCAGCATTTGGCAGTTAGGTAGAGCTGTGATTACTTGAGTTGATGAACTCCGGACTGGCAGAGGGAAGCAGAACGTGCACAATGTCTGTGGGCTGACTGCTCCATCACTTCACTGGGCCTGTAGGAATTGAGTCACATCAAGCTGAGGGACAGTGTTAACTGCGTCGTAACAATTCAGACTTTAGGCATGTATGGCCTTGTCCATCAAGCACTATGCTTTTGTGGTCTTTTGAAGAGCTCCTTGACCCTAAGCCAGGGAAACCAAGCATTACTTTGTCTAGCAGAGATGAGTGTTTAGGTGGAAGGAATGTTGTTACTCAGAAAGCATACTCTGGTCTTGATAGCTTTTGTCTAAATCAACGCCAAACAGGAACTGAAGGTACAGGTAGAAATATTCAGTAAATGTTTAATTCAGAAAATACCCAGCAAAATGAATCTCAAAGCCATATTAGTTGGATTTTTCATTTATTTTATTTCATTTTTATTATTTTTTTGAATGTACTTCATTAATGGTTTTGCCTAACCAGGATCTTTATCTATTTACACAGTGTGTGGGCATATAATGCCCTGTATCATTGTAAGATTGTATGTTTTACATAGTTAAAGCTACTTTTGATGTTTAAATTAGGAGCATCCATGGGGGGAGCTAAATTCTTATGCAGTTCATGGAAAGAGGGTGCTGCCTCTAAAGGGCATCTGACTTAGATGACTAAAATAACTTGAGATGCCTGATGTGGTAATACCTGTTAAAATCTCACTGTGTCTAAATGATATCTCACTTGTCTGTAACTTCTGTAGAGCCTTCTCCTCCCTATTTTGTCACTTGGTTGTGCCAGTTTACTCTTGCTTTTGTTTTGGTACATGAAAATCTCTCATATTTATCTTTTGACAGATAACGCTTTACTTTGCCTTCAGCTGCTTTTCATATAATCTGTTTCATCTGTTTTTGTTAATATGGCTGCACTTAAGATATCAACTGTCTCCCCAGGGCATTGGCTGTATCTACTTTCCATGTAATACTGTGTATATGATTCCACTGCATTGCAATTATATCCAACAATCAAAATTCATGACTCTCTACAGTTACTGCCTTGTAACTACACATTTCATTCTTCATTATGAAACTTTTGGCAATGTAACTGGCAGCCTGTAAGCAGATGCAGTGCAGGAATTTTGAAGGGCCTGGCCTATAAAAAACAACCTGTGAAACCACAGCGCAGGTCAGCTTGTTGTGGAGACTGTGGTGGAATCACAGGATGGCAAAAAATTAAGGAGGTGGACACAAAGCAGCCACGTGCAATGTAGGTAAATTGGTTATTGTTGGAAGTGATACTCAAAGTTCAGAAATGTGTAGCACCAAAAACAATTTCAGGAATTAAAAGGGCAGATTACATCACACCAAAGCAGTAAGAATTTCACCAGATAGAAGCCAGGTGACCAGGCATGTTTTAAACATGAGAAAGCTTATTGTCCATTTGCCACTAGGCCATTGTAGAGAGTGGCTCCATTTTAAAGGTCTTTTCCAGCCAAAACTGTTCTGTGATTCCGTGGTCTCTATGTGCTGCCCCTTGCTAGACCATCCTCTGGATGGCCTAGGCACATACATAGTTTAATTGTTACTAAAGATTTAATAAAGATGTAACTGCCTTGTTCTATTCTTAGTTCATCATGTTTTGTCCTTAAATTTCTTTTCTAATTTAAGATCACTTATTAACTTCATCATAACTTTTATAAATCAGGTGCAGTCACCTTTTAGGAAAGCATGCTTTTCTCAGAAGCAGGTATTTTGGCTCCAGAAGATAAATCCAGTTAGTTTCTTTTTATTTCCCTTGTGTATTTTTCAGGAAGACTATACAATCAAGTGTTCTCACCTCGTCTAAAATTCTAATATTAAAATGCTCCAAATTGAAGTATCTTTGTCTTTTTTAATTTAAGAGATAGAAATGTTCAGTTAAACCAAATGGTCCCTGGGTGTTTCTGAGGCTGTATGTGCATGTGCATGCTCCAGGTTTTACGAACAGCCAAGGCAGGCATGAAGACATGGCAGATGTTTTATAAAGAGGTGAACTGTAGCACAGAAGGACAACAGAAAGCTGGGCTGGGACTTTCTTCAGTGGGACAGTCTGGCCTGAGTTGGTTCCCAAAGAGTTCTCAATGTAAAATTAATCTGCAGGAATACTAGCATATAAGTATTACATTTTATGAGCTGATACTCTTGCTGAATAACTTTCCATAACTAATGCTGACACATTGAATGGTTTTTGAAACTCCTTTTAGAAAAAACCTACTTCTGAAATTATTTTATCAAATCATTGGTGTATTATTAGATAAATGAAGTCAGTTACACATTCCAAACTTAATAGTATGTAAATTAAACTAAAAGTTAATTTTGCATTTTCCCTGAGCAATGAAACCATGTCCTGATAGATAACTGCATTTTAATCTTATTTTGGTTGATCATATGGTATTTTCTTTCTCCTGTTACTTGCCATAAACAGTGTAAGTTCATGTGATAGCATTATATACTAAATCACACTGTGAGAGAAGAACTGCATTATTCTGTATATACTGACAAAACTCTTTGTTTAATGTGCATTAAATAAAGTTAAAAATAGCAAATGTTATTAAAAAAGAGGAGAAAAGCACAAGGAAAGCTATAAATGTTCTTTTCTTTGCCAATGTTATGCACGTCAAATTTTCTGTCTTTTAAAAATATAGTTTTATTGAAATAAGACAGAAAGAAAATAAACTACAGCATAGCAGTGAAGTAGCAATACAGAAACTTGTTTCAGTGCAGTCTCAAGTTATGAGGGAGCCTAATTCTGTTTTGGGGGCAGTGGAAAATGAGTATTAAATGCTGATCTCTGTTTTCAATTAAACAGCAGCATTAAAGATATGACAAAAAATTAAGAATTAATAATTGTCCTTCCTCAGCCAAATGTCCTCCCATGTTTCAAAGTAACATACCCAGATGAGGAATTTTAAAAATGCACAGCTGATTTTTTTAACTTCCATTTCACAGAGCTGCAATCTTGTCCTTTGTAGTGAGGATAACATAATGAATAAATTAAAATAACAACTAAAATTTAAAGAAAACACTTAGGAGGCTTTTACCTAGAGATCTTTTAGTCCACATTGCCTCACAGGAGTGTCAGTGGGGATTTAAAGTGCCTTTTCTCTTGTTGGTGAATAGTTTATGTTTGAGGAGTCTCATTGGGTTGCCTGGTTTTCGCTTGTATTTTCTCTTGTGCTGTATAGTTGGAATTACCACTTGAATGCTGTCAACCTCCTTAGGGCTGGAAGAATCCAAAACTGGCAGTTGTCTGCCTCCAGAGGAGCATCACTAGGCAGTGCTTTTGATGCTGCTAAGTGCTAATGAGCTAAATGGCATCTCTGTGTGGGCTTTATTGAGAGACAGTGTTGCCCGAGATGGTTGCCCCCAGGAGATCAGTCCTTCCCCACTGTCTCTGGCTTAGGGTTGCCTCTTCCTTTTCTCACCTCTTGACCTACCTTGCCCAGCTCTCCCAGCTGTAGCCAGTGACCATGGGTTATTACCCAGACCGCTGCCATCAAGCCAGGCCCCCGTGTTGATGGTTGTGGCTGTTGCTCCCCGCTTCAGCTTCACCTCAAAGGGGAGGCATTTGGTGCCAAGCTGTGAGCCGTGCAGCAACCCTGGCTCTCAGGGCGGCCACGGCGTGCACATGGCCTGCTGCCATCCCCTCCCTGCTCTCCCCTCGTGGGTTGAGGCCATGCCAGGTAGAGGAGCTGGCTGTCTCTCGCCTGCCTTTTGCCCTCCAAACCCCCTGGGTTTTGGGGGTGAGCCAAGCAGCTGTTACATTCCCTGTCAGAAACCGACCCCCATCTGCATTTTGACCCCCATGTGCTTGTACATGCTGCTTCATACCACTTGGGAGAAACAATCTAGGATTTAAAAAAAAGGAATGTGGAAACCTAAAATCTGTACATCTGATAAATCGATCCAGGTTTTCCCACTCTTTTCCTCTCAAAGCACCTCAAAACACTTGATTAACTTCAAGCCATCATTAAAATTCTTCTTTTGCTAGATACTGTAAGTGGGGAACTCTTAAGGCAGGGGAGTTTTCCCTTTCTGAAAATAAGGGAAGAGAGATGGGTGTACAGATTGTTTTTATCATTAGTACTTCCCCACATCTTTACCAACTGAATCACTGCTACAGGAACATAATATATAAATATATATATATTTCCAAGTGTCAAAGCTTCTCATTTAAAGCTTACCTCAGTTTTAAATCCCTGTGGAAAGGGAGGGCTTTTAATATACTTAATAAATTCTAATCTTAATCATATTCATCATTATGAAAATTTGAAGTAGGTTGAAATACTTAAGGTAAGTGAAATGAAAAAACTAATAAAGGGTATGAAACACACTGGAGAAATGGAAAAATAATTGCTAAAGATTAAGAAATCTAAAATGATGAAACATGAAAAAGCCTTAGTTTCCAATAAGCTTGTATTTAAAAGTTTTGCAATAGCTTAATAATACAAAAGGAAAATGAATTGAATGTTAAGTGCAGCACAGTGGCAAGAAATATTTCAATACTTTAAAACCTAAATTAGTCTTGTCTTTGGGCTTCAAGCATGATTTAAGGCCTTGTCAGTTCTTGAGGAAGTTACTTCATCTGTCAACAAGAAGCCAGTACTACTGTTGTTGTTGCTATTAATAATAATTATTATAATTGTGATAGTAGTAGTTTTCATAATCAGTAGTGCCTAGGAGTAACAAAGTACTGTGGCTGAAGACACCAGCTTGCTCTGTTTTGTACAGGCAGAACAAAAAGATTTTTCCAAATCTGAAAGGAAGGACCTCTTAAAATATTTTGGTTTTAATTGAAAATTATAAAGATGCAATAAAAATATTTGGCTTCTTTTGTATCCTCCTCTTCTTTTTTTTTTTTCCCCCCCTCTTTTTTTTTTTTTTTTTTTTTTTTTTTTTTTTTTTATCCTCCATCCAAATACTCCATGAGTGCTTTTGACCACAGGACCATTCCAACACAGTGTGCTCAGCTGCTGTTTTAACTTGTTGACCAGGAAGTTCCTGCCAAAATCAATGGTTCCACAGGATGCTGTTCCCACTGTGTGCTGGGGGACAGGGGGAAGGGTGTGTGTGTGTGTGTGTCAGTACTGAAATCTCTTGTGCGGTCTATTTAGCCTTGCAGATTTGTGGGTCTCTTCTCAGTTATTTAGTGGTCCCACACTGTTTTTCATCTTCAGGCTTGATAAGTAAAGTCTCTCTCCTCATTATCATGTATTTACACTCTGGTTTTTTCTTTTTTTTTTTTTCTCCTGATAGTGAGTGAAAGATGCTTGCTGTGAATTTTGCCTAAGTATGGCAACATATTTGAGAAGTGTTTCCTGAGAGCTGTAGAGGCTTCTGCATCAGGCACAGAAAATGCCATAGCCCAGGAACTTTAGGGAAGTTGACTTTTTGTGTGGTGGACTGCTCTAGGAGTGTGTGAATGGTGCACTTCACAATGTAGTCCATGTACAAAAATGGAATTAAAGATGTTAAAAAATTGTATCTAGTAATTTTATCTTTATTTTAGGTATTACGTACCTTGACCATGCTGGTTCAGCACTTTTCCCAGAGAGTCTCCTTAAAGCTTTTACTGATGATCTGAGAAGCAACATTTATGGTAAGTGTAAAACACCTCTTGTCTCAAGTTACCATAGTCTCAAGATGGTCTCAAGTTACCATCTAAATATGTCAAAACTTTCTCCTGAGTTGTTGGAAGGGTACTTCTGCAAGTTTTTTAACAGTGCTATAGAGTAGTTGGAAGACCAGTAATTTTAAAAAGGAGTTATAGTCCCTTTGTGTCACTACTTCCCTTGTTCTTTGGTGGCTAAAAATGTGTTTGTGTTGGTGAAGAAGAAAAATCAAAGGCAGCATGACTCTGTTGCCCAGGGGTTAGGGCACCATGCCCTAACAAATACAATATCAACAAATACAATGTCAACAAATACAATATATTTCTAGCACTGTTTGCTCAGTCTTTTTTTCTTTTTTTTCCCCACACAACATGCTAAAAAACCAATCTCTTATGCAAGGATGACAATCCAGAACCTTCTTGGTAAGAGTCATCACAAGGAGCTTATATTGTGTCTCAGTATAAGCATTTAATTTAGAAGAAATCTTAGCTCAAAGATCCCATGTGAATTCAAGCAGGGAATAGGTACTGTATCTCTCCCAGGCTGTTAGACTTAGGTGCATACTCAGAAAAAAAGATACGTATCACCAAATAAATTTTTCTTATAAGAATGTGAGTAAAAATATTGACAGAACTGTGAAATATCTGGGTAGAGATTTAGCTATTTCAGCTGTGGAGGTAGGCACTTCAGCACCACCTACAAGTCCTTTGTCCCCAGATCCTCTACTTAAACCTTTCCTCTCCTTTGAACATTATTATGTAGATGAGAACCACACACTGAATATGGTATTGTACCAAGGCAGCAGCTTACATTGTTTAGGAAATACTGTCACTGTGTGAGACAATATACATTAGAGTGATTCATGCTTGACCAGAAAAAAAGAAGATACACTGTACAGTATTATCTATATACGCTGTGAGCAGTACCACTGAAGTAATCAAAATCTGTTATTGTGGTTGCCATCTGTAGGCTGTGTCCTTCTAGCTAGTTTTGTCTTTCTTGTGCCCCCTGATACATAGAGCAAAGTGATCACAGAATCATTGAATCATTGAATCATCCTGGTTGGAAGGGACCTTGAAGATCATAATTCAGGCCATTTCCTTTTGTCCTGTCATTATTCACTTGAGAAAACAGGCCAACTCCCACCTCCCTACAACCTCCTTTTAAGTAGTTGTAGAGAGCAATGAGGTCTCCCCTTAGCCTCCTCTTCTTCAAACTAAACAATCCCATTTCCCTCAGCCTCTCCTCATAGGGCTTACTCTCCAGACCTTTCACCAGCTTGGTAGCTGCTTCCCAAGTTCCTCTTGGAAACTTGGGAACTAGGTATCACTGTGTTCACTCAAAGATCAACACACTTGTGCTCATCACCTGCATGAGCCACTTGAGAATTCTGCATACTTTTTATTTTCAGTTTGCCACTGTACATGTCATTTCCCTCTTTCTTGTTTCTTGAATGCTAGGAATGCCAGGATACAGAGTGTGGAATTAAGTTCCACTATGAAGTAGATATTGTTCTTCATAGGGACAGATTTGTTTTGCTGTTATAACAAGGCACGTTGATTTGATTACATTCAAAATCTCCCATTCAAGCCCACGCCAGTGGTATTAAAATTAATGTTCTGTCACTACAGCCATTGTAAAATGAGCATATGCACTCTGATCTTAGTTCTTTCAAAAAACATTGGGCTCAATCCTTACATCTATGGCAGAAAAAAAATAAATTTGTGAATCAATTGAGTACTTGTAAATGGAAATAGTAGTGCTGCCAGTTAGGAGCAGATTTGCATTGTACCTGTAATACTATGGGAGCACAAACTGTATCTTTTTTAATACTGCTTTCAACTAAAATGGTAACAAGAACTCTAATATAGTCAAATTTCATTTTTTAAAGTTACATCTCTGCTGTACTGAGGGCAGTAACTGTTGTATAAAAAGAGTTCATTTAATGGACATATATGTGGGTGAAGAGGGAGTTTGACTTACAGGTTTTTTTATTTTATTGGTGATAATCTGCAGGCCTGAAGAACTGCAGTTTAACTGCTGCATGTGTAAATGAAGGAAAGGAATATAAGTAACAGGGATACTCACTTCTAAATTGATAATATTTGAATTGGAAATTACAGAAATGCAACATCAGATACGAAAAGTCGAGGTGCTAGATTTTGGGTTTGAGCTCTAAATTTATTCTGTTTAACACCTTCACTCAATATCAGCAGGGTGTTTTTTAAACTTTAAAGAGAGTAGCTAATACTGCAGTCTACAGCAAAAACTGTATTAATATAACCTTTTTATTTTATTCTTTTCTTTCAAAACTATTGAGGCATATTCATTAAGCATTTACTAATAGGAAAGTATGCTGTGCCTCTGTGGATATTGCTATAATCTTTTTTTTCTCAAAAAGATAAATTAATGCCCTTCTTACATGCTCTCTTAATTGTTAATACATGCCTGTACTGAGCTGTGCTGAGGTGGCTACTAATTTTGCAATAAAATTTGTATTTTTATGAGCTACTTGAATTTCAGAGACTAACCCAGGGTTAGTCCTGTTCTCCAATCATGAATGTTTATTACCTCCAGATGCTATCTCTTCTCAATTGCTTTTTAGCTAGTGTGCAAATTTATTTATGAATGTGCATTCTTTCTGTAATTTTTTCTAGTACACTTGTGTATATGCAGTTGCATTTCCTTTTTAATGGAACTGCCTAAATGTTAGTAAGTGATCCAGCTGGTTTCCAGGTCTGTCCCTTCTCTTGACTAACTGCTCTAAGGAGCTTCAGGGTATTGCTGTGAAGTATACGTTAAATCTTTCTTTGTCATCTTTTCAGGCAGACTTGGTGTAATACTTTAATAAAAGAAAAAATTAATAGAAAAATTGTGATTAATGATTAACTTCTGTATCTCTCTTGTCTCCTAGGCAACCCTCATAGTCAGAATATCAGCAGCAAGCTGACATATGACACAATTGAGCATGTCCGATACAGGTAGACTAATCTTTCTTTCAGATGTTATATGATGCTTTTCATAGTCTTCATTTTGATTAGGCCTGTGCTGTTTTGATGACTTTGATGTGCTAGCATTTCTGAGGGTCATCTGTCATCTGAAGAAAACACCACACTTTTAAAACACAAGGTGCTTGGACAGTCAAGTGTTGGATAAATTCAGTTCTTTTTCTCCCAGATGTCCCAATTCTCTTAAGTCCTTTACTTAAATTAGTGCTGTAATATAAGTCCACAGTTTTAATTAAGGTATAGAAATTGGATTCTCAAAAGCGATTATAAGATGGTGTGGTAAGATCGTAAGGTGTAGTTAAGTGCAAGGATATGGTTAAAATTCAGATGAAATTAAATAGAGCATAATGGCTTCTGAGAATTTATAAAACGTTTATGGGAGTGTGTACATTGCTTTACAGCAGGTACTCCTGTTGGAGTAATAAAATACCTTTTAAAGTAGTTTTAGTATATTTTTTAAGAGCAAAAAGAAAAGGTAAATGTAAAATTCAGTGCTGGGATTTCTGGGTATGGGAAGAAAGTGAATTGAATCTCTAAATAATGTACCTGCTGAAAGTCCAGGATAGAGTGTGCTGAAATTACAGTTCTTACCATTATTTTACATCATGAGGAAATATACAACTTTTGTACTTGATTATCAGATTTAGGGGTTTGTTTAAGGTAACTTAGTATTTTATAAAATATATTTTTATTGAAGAATATGTATGGTTTGAGTTTATTTCCTGGTTTTGATGGTGCTCTTTGTTTAAGAAAAGAAGCGTCAGGGATTCTTCCTTGTTTTATCATCTTCTTTAAAATCAAGGATTTCTTCAACACACATCACAGAATTCAAATTAGTAGCAGTGGAACTATAACAATAATGTGTAATGCTCACAGCTGTAATGAATAAAACCTGCCTGACAACTTACTGCTACTTTTTCTCTGACATTTCTAAGAGAATGTAAAAAAACAAGAGACAAGACAAAAGCTGGGAGATGCTGCTGGATATGACCTGTCCCTCCTGCCTTGTCACCAACTTTCTGGAGCAAGTGTTTAATTTTGTTTCTCTTGCAACCCTCTCTTAAGCTGTGCAGTATGCCAACCGGTTAGTGTAGGGCCAAGTGAAATGACAGTAACTATCTATGTGGAATACGTGTGTTCAAAAGCAGACACAGCCAGGTACAGCAACGCCTACACCCTTGTAGATTCTCCTGAGCACACCTGTGTGCTCACATGCAACGTTAGCATTCTGGTTGCCATTTGCACTCAGGGGTATTTCAGTGTCAACATTTAGCAGTTCTTCTGATGAAGGCACAGTAGAAAGTGTACCTGTTCCTAGAATAAGGATTGTTGTACTCTGTTCTCCCTTATTAGGGAATAAGGAAATAGACTTCCAGCATGTAACTTACATAGATAATTCAAAAGAGCTAACATCTTCAGCTTGGATCTTCCTTTGACGAAACACGAGACTCTTATAAGAGCAGGATGGGAGATGAGGAAAATCGTACTAGTGTTTGTATTGGTTTTCTGTTTCTTTTTTTGTTTTATTTTTGGAGGGGGAAAAAAAAAAGCCCTCTGCATCCAAATGAACGTTGTCAGTATTACACCTCACAGAATTTGTCATCTACGCCTATAGAAATTCAGTCATTATTCCCCAGTAAAAATCTAAAAAGCATAGTCATCAAAAAGGTGTAGTCATAAAAATTCAGGAAGAAAATGCCCCAAATATGTGATATATTTAAGATACGCAAAATGATGGGACCATGGTCAGTAAGTCAGCTATCTCAAAGGCAATAAAAGTATATTAAAAAATCTATACTTCTATGCCATTGCAGCTAATCAAAATAAGTAATATGACAACACCAGGTGACAGGCATGTCTGTCCTGCATCACAGCATATAGACTGGATTTCCTCAGTGAAAGAATAATTCAGGAGGTAGTTTCAGAAATCTTAAAATGAATTACTTGCTTTGAATTCTGCTTTTGGCACATGGCTGCAGCCAGAAGTATGTTTTTTTTTCAGTGTTTGACTCAAAGATAATATGATTTTCTGATGGGGCGACACAAGCAACTCACGAAAAATAAACACAGAGCTTAATCTGTGATTTATATTTGTTGATTTTGGTGATAGCAGCATCAGAATAGACTTTCCTAATACGCCAGTGTACATTCTTCTACAGTAAAAAGCTGAATGATTTGGTTTTGCCTTCAGATTTGCTTGATAGACGGAAACCACTCTTAGAACATGGATTTGCAAGAAAATAGCATAAATAATTAATTTCTTGAGTTGGTGGTTGTTTTCTATGATTTTCAAGTTACAGTAATCAAAACAGATTACCTTTTGACAAACTCAAGTACGATAAGAGTAAAAATAACTATTTTATTCTTAAAAACATTGCTTCCCTTGAACTGCTGAGAGATTTTTAACATTGTGTGTATCACTACACTAAGCATGGGTGACTGAGATGAGGAAGCTAGAACTGTAATAAACCTTGGCTAGAGGTATTAAATGTATGCATCAAAAGATTATAGATCCTTTTTATGACTTTGCTTACAGATGCATGGAAATGCCATTGCTCCAGTTCTATACAACTAAACAACACTAGTGCACTATCTCCTTATGATGCTGCAGATACAACGCAACTCAGAAATTCATTACCTGGAGTATTAAATAACCCTCTTCCCATATGCAAGCATTTAAAAATACTAGTTTTCTGAATATTTGAAGACATTGTCTTTGTAGATCTAACACTTGCAATAGAAAATAGTGCAGCAGTGTCTTCTAACAAGAGCCAGACTGAAGTTTTGGTGTTGTTTCATGTTTGTGATATATTTAAGATACGCAAAATGATGGGATTTTCATTTGAACACTGTGTTGTTGAATTTAATAGAGTTTTGATGTTTATCCTTGAACTTTCAGATACTGTGAAATGTTAAAATTAAGCATACTTTACGAATTCAAATAAATTTATTTTAGAAGAAGAAGATGCTTCATCGAAGATTTCAGCACCAGGCATTTCCTAGATTGTAGCAATATGTGTACTATAGAATTTTCTCACTGAAGCTAAAAGGATTTGGCAGTGAGCTACATGTGATCAAGTTTAAATATAGAACCAAAAGCTGTATGTTGCTAAAAGCCTCTCTCAAAATATGCCATCTTGGTGAACTATAAAAGTAGAATAATCTCTGTGGCATGTGCATACAAATGACAAAAGGTGCAGCAGCCATGCACAAAAAGAATGTAAATAGCTTAGTATTTTAAAAAAATAGTTGCTTCTGTAGTGAAACATACAGGTGGTACCAGATTTTGTGAAGGAAACAATCTTCTAAATACTGTTTATAATTTCATTTAGCTTGTATTTGTAAAGATCGTTTCATGATAACAAGGTAAAGCTTTGCAATCCTTCTCTAAGCATCATATCTTGCTTTTGAAGTAAGTTTCCATTCCAAGTATTTATTTATTTTTTTTAACTATCACATGTTCTGAAATGGTGATATGCAGGAGAAGATAAGAATTTTTGCTTTATTCCCAGGGGTAAGCAATTCTTTGTCTGAAAACAGTAATGTTAGAACTGCTACATACATGAAAATTGGTTGACCTTTCCTACACAGTAAGAAATAGTAGATATAGTATCTGCTTAATATTGATTTGTCCTTTGCAAAGGTCATCAACAGGAAACTGTATGGATGACTGACATCTGAGTGCTGTGTCCTGGCCTCCTTAATGGTACCTATCAATTTGAAAACCTTGTTTCAAAACTAGGATGGTTCAGCCCTTGGGCATGCTGCTTTTATAAGGCCATTTGCAAAGGCTGCTTTTCCTGGTCCTGTTCACTTTCCACGGCAAGTCTGAAATACCACAGTTTGTGAAGTCTAGCAAAAGGAGACAGTGCTCACTGGGGTGACTGTACATAGCAAATGGAAGAAGCTTTAGAAGATAATTATGAATAATGGATGGGTTTTTTAAGAGCTAGATAATGGGCAAGAGGGGTGATCTTTTTCCTCGTGATTCAGGTAATGATTTGATGTAGGTGTGCAATGAAACAACTCCAGTGTGCCCACAGTGAGCTGGCTGATACCCTGACTGTGTTATGCCCTGAGGAACAACAGAGCAATGGCTGTGGTGCAGATTCTTGTTTCCTCCTTGGTCCCACCCAGCCTTTTATACAACTGTGGGAACTTGTTTTTTTTCTTCTTAGCACTAAAAGAAACAAATATAGTGGGATGCACAGTAAACTTAAAATTAAGACAACGGGTTCCATTTTATAAACAGTTGCTTCTAGGAGTCAATCCATTACTTTTCGTGGGTTTACTTTCTTGCAGTCCTATGCAAAAAAAAAAAAAAGGCAGCTTCTGGACAGGGTAACAAGTGATGATTTTTTTAACGAGTTAGGAAACTGGTTTAAAACCCAATATAATTGGTCTGTTTTAGTTTGGAACTTTGCTCCTGGACTTTCGTCTCTGTTTTAATAAATTAATTAACCATTAACTTGATAAACTGAAGCTTTAAAAATGAATTTGCTAATACTGCTGTTACTCTTGTGGTAGGCAGCTTTATAACTTCATGTTTTGCATGAAGAAATTGCAGTAAATAAAATTTGTGCATTCATGGTCTTGTTCTTTAAGTAGTCTTTGTTGCAAAGAAAGCAAAATCTGGAATGCTTCATTTATTGAAAGAAAGAAATATTACACTGGAATAAATTAAAATCTGGAGACCAAGATTGCTAGTTTATGAACACAAAGGATGAAATGCTTCTGGGTAATTCTGTGTTTAATTTGTATGGGTGGTTAGGGGGTGTTTTGCAAAGATAATTGAAAAAGAGCGAACACAACTTTTAAATTTTTCCCTTCCCAATTCAGAAAAAAAACCTCAGGAGTCTGCTTTTATAATATGGCTGTGACAAAGAAGCAATGGAGACTAAGTTTAAAAGTGATCTTGCTATGCCATTACTCTCTTGAGTAACATTCAGAGTGGAGAGAGTGGTACAGGCTTACTTGGATTCAGGCCACCATATTAGCTTGTGTTTTCTAAGTGCATATAGCCTTGCTGCCTCCTCAGCTACTGTTTTGTCAGGGACCTGATGCCCTCTGTGTGTCTGCAGGGAAACCTGCAAGAGGACAGCTCAGTTGATGAATGAGATATTCCAGTTGGAAGAAAATATATTGGTAAAAATAGTGACATTTCCCCAATGCAAATTCAGTTTTCCCTTCTCTTCATGTCTTTGCCTCCTTCAGGTTTTATTTGGAAGCTTTTTTTCCTCTCTAGGCTGTACAGTACTTGTAGAAGAAATGCGGTGTTTCAGCATCTTCTGGGTTTGTAGTTGCTTGCTAAGAAGCAGTATAATGAGACACCAATCTGTGACTTTTCTGGTAAGACTTGTTGCCCTGGCTGTTTAGTGAGTAGAAACATAGTCCCTCTACCTGTTGTGAGCCCTAGCAGTCCATTTGGCAGCTGCAGAGGAATCTGACCACTTCATTACTGACCTAGATGATTATTTGTATTTTAAGTAAGGCTTGCAAAAGACCAGATATTTAGCACTAAAGTAATTTCTGCCACCCCCTTTATACACCTCTTGTGCTTGACAATTTTGTTTTGACTTCAGTGCAGTTCTGTTTCTCAGTGTAAGTTATATAGCATTGAATTGTTCCATTTCTGTAAACTCCAGTTACAGAATTTGAATGCCAGTTTATGTTATGTATGTTGTCCAAAATTCAGCTGATACTTTTTCTCATATCTATTTTTTTTTTTAAGACTGCAGATACTTTTCTGCTCTACCATCTGAAACTTATGCACTGATCCTCTATTAAGATCTACACAACTGATGAAGTTGTGTAATTGACCTGTGCTGTTTATACCTTATGTTTTTTGTATATTTATATGCACACACAGACACCCTGAGAAAGACTAATTCATCTATGTTTTCAGAAGCACAGAGATAATTTGTTACTGCATCTTTTAAAGATGTCTCTAATGATCTTTCAGTGAAGTTAGCAAGGGCAGTATTGAGCTCCATTTTTAATCTTACTCATTTCACTTATAAAACAATCTGAGAATTCAATCTGTTGTTATAATTAAGCCGTTGAAGAGACTCTACAGCATTTCCAAGGGCTTCCCTAGTGACATCTGTGTCTCAACAAATTTGAAATTGCTGCTGTCACTTCTGCTGAAAAGCAGTTTGCTACCTGAGCCCCACCTTGCTGCAGTTTTAACCAGCAAACTTGAGTCCTTAAACAGCCATTGTTTGCATTATTAATCTTTTTTCCTCATCCAAAAGCATGTCAATTCTGACTCTACTTACTGCTATCTTTCCTCAGCTCTTTAGTACTGTTTTTGTTGCACACATTTCATGATCCTGTTTTGA
Source organism: Chaetura pelagica (assembly GCF_000747805.2). NCBI lineage: Eukaryota > Metazoa > Chordata > Aves > Apodiformes > Apodidae > Chaetura > Chaetura pelagica. The sequence continues at coordinate 7,248,278 of NW_009952990.1, forward strand.
TTTTTAGCACTTTAACACTGGTACTCACTGAAATGTTTGCATTATAAAGTCCTCCTAAGTGAATAGCTATTAGTGTCGCTTATCTTTTTTATCATTGTGAACAGAGGCTAGGTAGTTCATGCCATATTATTTACATTTTGAATATATATATGTATTTCTAAATTATTTGTGGCTGTCTTCTCATCTCAAATAATGCCATTGGCTTTTATGTGTTGTTCCAGATTATCTGTAGCTCATTCAGTCTTCTTACAGATAGAGCAAACACTCTTGCTTTGCCAAACCATGGCACATATGCTCAGTTCTCTCTTTCTCTAATGAACAAGTTATTTACAGCACCCATGCTAGATGCTATAGTTCTAGCTCTGTGGGTTTTTTTCTGTGTTTCTCCCCTCAGCAGCCTGCTGTCTTGCTGAAATTCTCAGTTAATAATATCCCATGTCTGTTAGTGGTTGTTACCTTTTTTTCTCCTCACAACACTGAGAATCCACTTGGCCATAGGCAGGTACCAGCTAGCTGTGTTCATTACACATAAAACAGTTTGTTACTGAGGACATTGCTGCCCCGATGAAAGTTTGAGTCTTTTAGTGGCAAGAAGCAGGGCAGCTGCACAGCTTCCAGGCTGCCTGAAGACACCAGAGGGAGCGGAGACAGCAAGAGCATTGCAGCAGCAGTGTTGGGCAGAAGAAACTAAGTGAGCAGAACAGGGAGTACAGGAGGAGGAGCAGTGACTGACAAGAGATAATGATGTGGTGGAAACTGGCCACCTTCACCTGAGCAGGGATGAAATGAGAATGTGAGGGCCCAATAAGAGTTTTAGGGTGCCAGATCATAAACACATCCCAGCTGGTATGATTCAAAGGTATGGGCATGCAGGGGTTTTATGTCTCAGCTGCTACTACGAGGTACTTTTAATCTACTATTTGTGATATTTCCCTAGTGGAAGGGCTAGAAAATTCCCTCTTCCACTGGCTTATGGGAAGGCAGTATCCTCTTTTTTTCTGCACCATATTTTCTGTTACTTATAGGCTTTTTTTTGTCTTATGTACCATTAACCTCTTCTGATGCATGCATGCATGTAGAAACCTGACCCATTCTTTAGTTTTCGTAGGTCAAACATGGTAAGTTCCTTTAGGGTCTACTTCCAAGGTCTATTTTTCATCCTCCATCCCAATCTCATTGGTCCTGTCTCTGGACTTGTTCTGGATTGTCTTCATTTTTCTGAAATGTGTAGCTCAAATAAAATGAGGTCATTGAAATAAGTCCTGCAGTATGGCAGTCAAGGGTATGGTAATTGAGACAGAATAAAAGATTCTTCAGTGGTGATGTGACCTGATTAAATGTTCTGGATGCTAGGAGAAGACAAAAAGTATTTTAAAATTAGGGAAATGACACCAGGATTTCACACTAATAGAGGAAAACTGCAGACACAATGGATTTCCAGAACGAAGGAAAGCACATCTTTGTGAGGATTCTTCTAGAATGTAATAAATTGGTTGGAACATGATTCCGCCTGTTTATTTTTGTTCTAAAATTATGTATTAGGCTGAAAATGTGGTCTGTAATCTGGTTGATACTGATATGAATGAAGCAAAAGTGAAAGAAAACTGTGAGATTTTGTATAGATTGGTGTTGCGTAGGAAACCACATTGACTTGAAGAAAATTATTTTATGCACTTGGTCACTTTGAGTGTTTAATTCTTTGAAGCTAAACGCACTAGCTTTCACTAATAGTTTGGAAATATGCAGCACATAATGCCTAAAGCTTAGATACACCTTTACAATATATGCTGGCAATATTGATGAGTTCCTTCTAACTTTCTTTATTCTTTCTTTTGTTTCTCTGCTTATTTCATTGATTCAAGTTTCTCACCTGTTTTAAACTTTTATTTCTAATACGAAAGTTATAAGAGAAGGGTCCTTGAAATTAAAGGGTGCCTTTAAGAAGCAGCATGAGGCATGGTAAGATACAGGAATATGAAAGATAAATGAAGAAAGACTTTAAACAGAGCTGTCTCCTTTATATTAAGGTTAATAATGTCTAGTGAATCCAGGTTTAATTTGCTACATTTTATTGGTATATCTGATATGTGTCAAGGCAGAAGAAAATTGCATCATTAGTAGTATTGAGTGCCAGCTCAATCACATGTTGCTAATACTTTAGAATTTATTGCAGCCTTTTCGATGGTGAGACTGTTTTGTAGGAGTAAGATGTATATGCTTTGGATTTTATGAAAACTCCTCAGACTTGTAATGAATCCAGTGTTCACAGTCAACAGTGTTCAAAAGATCTTTTCTGCACTCAGGCTTTTCTCAGCACTCATCTTACCACTTCTTTCCCTTTGTCTTTGCCTTTCTAAAGGTGTTTGGTATTTCACTAAAATTTTTTGCACAATACCTGTCATGCAGTAAAGGAGGTTTTAGAGATAGCATAGCAATCTGTCGATGTTCACAGACCAGATTTTTCTAACTTGTGAGTAAACTGTGTATGAAATCAGTGTTCTGTTGCAGGAAGCAAATAAACACCACCAAAAGACCAATGATGATGAACAATACTAAAAGTGACCTCTGGAATATAATTCTGAGGTTTTCATGCTAACAAGGAAAGCACTCTGCAGGAGAGGTGCAAAGCAGAATCCTAGTTTCTTTTGTTCTGCTAAGAAAAATGCACTGACCTCTTGGCTCCAAAATCCCGGTGCCAGAATTCCATGTGGTGTCCCACTCAGCCATCTCTTTTAGGATGCTGGCTCTCTGGTGAGCCTCTATTTCACTCACTGTACATATCAAGTTCCTTGCACCAGGAGAATGGGACCTGCCTGCCAGTAAGAATTTTTCTGAAGATGCTTACAATCTTGCTGCAAATTCATTAAAGCTGAAGGCTGTTTTGTTTTTTTTTCACACAGATCTGACTTCCTTTGGAAGTGAAAACTAGAATTCAATACATTTAGACAAGAGTCATTCTAGCCCTGCAGGGCTGGAAACTCTTTAGTCCCATGCTGATGTGGTCCCTGAAGTTCCCCTGTACAAGCTTGCTAGATAGTAGCTGTCTGGCACTCCAAGGACTGAACTGCAGGCCACAGATAGGATTTTTAATTATGCCAGCATGCTTGATGTGAGCTCCGTTAATATTGTAGAATCATGGATGGGAGTCAAAGGACTTAAGGTTGCTCAAATAATCAACACCAAAGATATTAGAAAAAGTTATTTTAATATACATTTGTAAAAGCTCAACTGTTTCACGGCAAGTTTTACTATATGGAAGAAACATATAGAGGTTGGAATCATGTTGGACTGGTTTACACAGGGATCAGGAGAAATTCTTTATACAGAGATAGAGGTGATTGAGTCAGGATTGGATTGGAATAATTTATGCAGGGATCGGGGAAAGAGAATGAGGGATGCCCTCCCTCTGGGCCATGAGGTTCAGTAAGGACCCCTTTGCTTTCTAAAATCCTTCTCAGAGCAGATTCTAGGTGCAGCTGAATCCACACTTATTCCCAGACTTGGCTCATGATTTATGTCTAATAAAAGGGTAAGGAAAACTTCCCATTTTGTCACAAGAGTCCGAGTTGACCCTGTCACTCATATCCTTTGTCAGAATTGATCTGTTGTGAAATACGAGGTACCAGCCTGCTGCGATCCCAGAGAGCCTTACTTTAGAATCAGTATTTATAGGGTCACAAGATGATTGACTTTGGGCCATCTTTTTCCATTGTGGCCACAATTCTTGACAGGTGATGTCGGTAACTTTTAGAGTGGGGTTGTGATTCAGGCTGAAGGGGTCTTGGGTACATTTCCCAAGCAACAGGAGTTCCAGGTGAAGTTGCAGAGTGCCTAACCACACCAAGTCACTGCAATTGTGCCAGGACAAGATAGTGCCCAGTAAGCACTGAACCAGACTCACTGACCAAGAGGCAAGGTCAAAAAGTGTCAGATGGTCTCAGCCCACTGGACTTGCATTTAAAACAAGAACAACGTTGAGCACACCGCCTTTGTAACTTCAGAAGGAACAAGGTTGGCTGGTGCTGACCACAACACAGCTGGGGCAGCAGAGGGTCTGCATCATCACATTCAATCCACCCTGTGACCAAAATCAATCCATCCTTCAACAGTGTTATGGCTGAGACAGCATATGAAAGCAGTGACCAAGCCTGGATTAAAACATACCTCCTAACTAACTCTACTTGGTCATGTTTCTCCCATGTAAGTAGTGTGCTACAAGTTGATAATTTCTGCATTATTGTCCATGACTGCAGCATAAATGTTGCCTGTATTTATTTGTGAATAAAGGAAGAAGTCTGAACAACCATGATATAGGTCAGGTAAGCAAACTTACCTGAGCGAAAACGAGTAGGAGCAATGCCTTTCCTCTCTCTTACTTGGCAGACATAGCTGCTCAGAGGAAAGAGGAAGGCCTCTGTCTTTCCAGTAGCACTTTCCAGCTGTCTTGGCTATTTCAGTAAATGGGATGCTGCTGGTTCTCTTCAAGCCTCCCTTTTTCTCCTGTGGGTAGAAGAAAGTTTTGCTATGTAACAGCCTTGCAGGGCACAGTCTCAGCCATATGCATTGTCTGAAGACAGTGCACAAGGGTGAATTCCTGTCAGTCAGTAAGAAATCCCTGCTTTGTGTGATACAGTCCAGTAATGAGTTTAATATGCTGCTTCATTTGTGAGAGGAAAATAAAATAACCTGGTGCACTTTAGAGGCACAGGTACAAGCAAGGAAGTTCTGTAGTTTTTCAACACCTTGAGTCATACCGGTGAAAATTTAAAATCAAGGGTAGTAGCTCACAGTAGCGGGTCAAATCCAAAAGTCTTCATCTGAAAAAGCATAGAACATTCACAAACTGCTCCAATTTTATCTGACCATGTTTGCCTATTTAAACATCCAAATGGGATGGGATCACTATAGCAAATAGTAGTGGCACTTAGCGTTCGTAATGAACTTCAGAATGAGTTTGATGAAGTATGCTTTCAGTATAAATTGAAGTTAAGCTGCACTGCCAAAATGTGATATTATAGGCAGTATTCTTAACAATGAAGTGCAAATGAAATTCTGCCTGCTTTTAATTAAATACGCACACACTCCACTGAGTTTTGGAAATTTAATTCTCTTAATCTGAAGTCTCAGGGACTGAACAGCTATTGTAATTTGAAAGATAGCCCTGGTATGTTTCAGGGCTGTTTGTACTTAACAAAATACCTATGCTGTTTTCTTTTGTAAATTTGGGGCTCCCTTTGATTTTGGGTGTTTTTTCTATTATGTGAAAAATGAGCGAAGATAACCTTCCTGGTGGTGGCACATGAAAATCAGAGCTGTAAGCACGTGTGTGAAAGAAAGGGAAAAGCCATCTGGATTCTGTTCTTTCTTCTGAGGGGCTGTTGGTTGTCCCATGTGGACGCTTCAGTGAAGTATGTTGCTGTATGTGAGGAAGGCATGGTTGGCAATTCAGAGTTGTCACAGGCCTTCCAAAGTGAGAATGGATTGACCACAAATACTTGCTGGGAAGGTGCCCTGCTGTTTTTAAACTGTGTGGCCATGGTAAGAAGCTGGAAAGGCAAGTGATCGAAGATTTTCCGACAGATTGTAAGGCTTGGAGGAGAGATTCCCCTGATGAAGAGTCTCCTACTAGATGTAATATGTTTACACATAGCAGTGCTAATTACTTCATTCTCAGTGTTGTGAGGAGATTTGTGCAGCTGATTGAAAAGGGGGGAAAAAAGGAAAAGTAACTCAGCAGTTGTGTGATACTGTGCGTTGACTTTTGTGCCTTTTGAGAGAAATTAATATAGGCTTCATCCTTTTCCACAGTAATTTCATTATCTTATGATTCGACTTATTACAAAAACAAAGATGGATATAAACTCATTTAAGAATGAGAAATACAATTTAATTTGATATGAAGTAATGTCTGGTTAATTAGCTGGTATGTAAAAAGTGTTGATGTTTCTTGAGTTTGGTATAGTCACATTTAAATTATTTTATGGTGGATTTTGCATAAAAAGACCTGCATTCAAACCAGTTCAGAACCATGTATAAGAAGTGGCAATCTTTTTAAAAATGTTTATATGTGGCGGATATGATTTGGAGTCATCTCAGTTGTATTTTCACAGCCTAAAGTAATTTTTGACCTTCATTATAAGTAATCTAAAAACAGTGGCATACAACATTTTCTATGTCACTTGCTTGACTTTCATTTTCAAGTCTAATTGAGGTTTACTTGCAATGAATTTGAGCTCTCAGATCACTTAAGCCATTACTATAGTAGAAGCACTCTGCCTTTAGGGTGTACTTGTATTACATTAGCAGAATTGTATTTTATACCTGTACAGTGAAATTCCCCATATCAAACTCAAATAAGAGAAAGGGAAATTAATTTTTTTTATTATTTTTTTTTCCTCCCTCTTTCTACATGGGAAGATTTTGCTGGCATGGCTGTATTAATTTGTTATCATATGCCTGACCAAAGTAGTAGCTATGCCAGTACAAATAGGTAAATATGGAATTCAGCATTTAGGGAAACTGTATTCAACATAAGTTTTCAAAAAATCAGAGTTATAGTGTTCAATTAACAGCTTAATGGACCTTTACCTCTTCTAGCAACTCATTTTAAATGAGACAGATTGCTTGGCAATGTTTAATAAAAAGTTTGATTACATACAGTGTGTAAAATGAAGACTTTAAAATTAAGCATATTCAGAAGCAATTTCTCTCAAGCACATGTGGGTTGCTAGTAAAAGAAAACGTGTGTGAACTTGATAACTTAGAATATAATTACTGAGGTGCAAAGCATATTGGAAGTCATTTAAAATTTGTGTGAATGGCGGTTCAACCACAAACAAAATATAAAGGTTGATGAACTTGTTTTTATAACTACGGTGAAAGAAATTGTTCTGGTGATTTCTTCTTCATAGTATGCAGTTCAGTATCACTTTCTAGAAGGAAAAGAAAAAACACCAATATACAGGTTGGTGAACAGAGGCCAGCAGACTTATCTTTCTTTCTGATGTGGTAAAGAGTTTGAAGACAGCTTTTAAGTGATTCATGACATAAATCATGCTCTACCAGCTTCAGGAGTGTGCTGCTACTCTCCTGTGGCCTCCTTCCATGCCTCTTCTGGAAATTCATCCTCAGTACCAGAGCCAGCAGACTGGAGCTGCTGACAGTGATAGCTTTAAGTCCAGATGCTGGATGTGGTGCTGAAGCAATGTAGACAGGTATATATGCTCAGTGCCAGCTGTGGAAAAAATGGGTAGTTTTTGGCAGGCAGCAGGGCGGACATCTGGAGATGGTCAAAACCACTCCTGGCAGATAATAATGGCTGTGGCATGTGATATGCCTAAGATCCCTGTTAGGTTGGTGTCCTGTCTCTGAAAGTGGGTGTGTAAGATAGCAACTACTTCTCTGGAATGAGCATTCTATCAGTGCTCTGAGTGGATCCTCAAATTACTTCAGGCTTTGCCTGGTGGATCTGGAGCTGGAAAGTCCAGTATCCTGGGTGCCAACAGCTTTCAGAAGGTTTTACACCTGGGCACAAAGTTCTCACCTGTCTTATACATTATTCCCACTGTTAATGGTATTGGGGGAGATTTGACTTTATGTTTGAGTCTAGCACAGGCAAGTATGTTGCCCAGAAAAAGCTATTCATACAATGTAAAGAAGAAAATTAGTATCTTAAATTCTTCCTAGCAAATGGTGAGAAGTTTATTATTGTGGTATGCAACATTTTAAGGTCTGTTAGACCTATTCGAAAATGGATACATCTTCCTCCCATGCATTGGTAGTAACACTGCCTCTGAACTTTCTGAACCTATGGTTTGATAAGCACAATACAATGCTTATTTATGTAGGTAATTTTAAATGGAACCTCTCACCATTGTACTAGGTGCTTGGCAGAAAAATTAAAAACATAAATTGCATAAGCTACCTGCAGTGGGTACAGTAAACTAGGGCTGCTGATAAAAATGACCACCAAAGCATGTAGCAGAGTTATCTGAAATAAAATTAAAGGCAGAGAAAGGAATGCAAGTAAGAAGGGGAGAAGTGCTAGTCAGATGCAAAATTAAATAGTGAGTCTGTGTATTCTGTTCTAGATACCAGCAGCAGTTCATACCAGGTAAGGACCGGGTGGAGAGGAGGGGGACAAAACTGCTCAGAGGGCTGGAGCACCTCTTCTATGAAGACAGGCTGAGAGGGTTGAGGCAGTTCAGGTGGGAGAAGAGAAGGCTTCAGGGAGACCTGATAGCAGCTTTTCAATACTTAAAGGGGACCTATAAGAAAGATGAGGACAAACTTTTTAGCAGGGCCTGTAGCCATACGACAAGGGGTAATGGTTTTAAACTGAATGAAGGTAGATTTAGACTAGATTTAAGGGGGAAATTTTCTCCAATGAGAGTGGCAAAACACTGGAACAATTTGCTCAGAGAGGTGATAGAAGCCCCATCCCTGAAAACATTCAAGATCAGGTTGGATGGGACTCTGAGCAACCTGATCTAGCTGAAGATGTCCCTGCTTACTGCAGGATCCCTTCCAACTCAAACCATTCTATGATTCTATGATGAAGTGGAAATAGGGTTCTACTTAATTTCATAATGTATTTTCTACATTTCTGGAACAGACATTTAGCTACTCTGATTTAGATATTTACTCACAGGTTTATCTGCTTTTTTAATAGCAATGCAAAGGGGTTATTATCTTTTCCTTCTGCTACTGTGGGTAGGTGATATGACTACAGGAAAGAGCTTTGCAAGACAGATCAACAGAACCCTGTTTTTGTGTTCTTTTATGCTTGTGTACTGCCTGTGTTGTGTTGTGGCTAGAAGTCTGTGATGTGAAGGGAAAAAAAAGCCCAAATATGTGGGTAGTAGGCTACTGAGAAAGAAGACTCTTTGGTCTTTACATATACAATCTGTTTCTGTGGAGCAGACTGAGATGAGAGGCCCTAAAATAATCTTGAAACCCTGGAAGACTCTAAAACTTTTATGTGGCATTATGTTATTTATATTGGTTATGTTTTTCTTCACTCCCCTAGCTGACCCTTTAAACCAAAATTTTAGAAGAAATTCTAGTTGAGAAATTTCTGAGGCATTTTCATAGGTTTTTGCTGCTGAGCTCCACATATTAGGACTTTTGACATTCTTTTCTCTCCTCTAGCTTCATTACATGGGCTAATGCTGATCTCTTTTTCTTAATGTCCAGAAATAGTCACTCTATAAGGAGAAAAGACATTGCCATTCATCACTGTTTTCTGCAATCTTAATTTTTTTCCTCCTTGTTTTTTATCTAAAGTGTTATTTTCTCACTACGTAGGCAGCACTGTTTTTACCTGACTGTTCTAGCTCCTTGGCACCTCTTTGATGATGTTCCTGTCAGTTGTATTACTTCAAGTCATACTTCCCAGCTAAAAACAACCATATGAGCTCGATTATGTCCTGATATTGTTTATGTAAAATATATCTTCAAATCAACTCCGCTGCTTCTGTAGAACTGCCAGAAAAGAACAGCCCTTACCTTCTAGCCAGGTGCCTGACTTCAGAAGATTTGAAAGGGATTCTATGGACATAAAATTGTATAATGGCAGCAGACATTTAAAAAAAAAACACTTTTGCATTGAATAAACTGGTAACCAAAACAGTAACTAAACAAACCCAAACCTCAGAGCAGAATTTAAGATTCCTGCATCTCTGCCTTTATGGGACTCTTGTCCTGTGCCTGCTCCTGTATCTTTTACCAGTGCAAAGAGACTTGGCTCTGTCTTGGCTAGGAGGAGGACTCCTAGCACTGACTGTAAAATTAAACAGAGATTGTGGGTGTTATAGCTCACAGCTGTGACTTCTGCTCCCAAGAGAAAACCTGACATAGTAGCTGTAAGTACTGGGAGACTTGCAGTATCTCCCTTTTCTTTTTTGAAAGCTTCTGGATTGGCAGTACTAGTGAAGAATACAGTACACTTGTTAGTAGGCTTGAAATGGCATTTGGCTGGACTGCATGGTACTGGTGTGTGGCTTGGCTACTGGCAGACAGTATGCTTCATGGAAGCAGTTTGCCCACTTTTTTCCTTACCAGTGGTACTTATTTGGGTCTATTTCAACTGCAACTGAGAAACCCAGCATCTGTTTTCCCCTATACTGTAAGTCTCTGAAACATCTTCCCATCAGTCACACTGATTTGAAATTTGACAGCATCCTGAGGAAGAGACTGAGGTAGAGATACTACCAGAGGTTGTGTCATGGCATAAAGTTACTCCCCATCCCCCCAAGTGGCTGAAATTATCACTGGGGCTTGGCTTTCTGATGAGTTTTTACTGTGACAATTTGCTTGTAACAACAGAACAGAGAAGTTGCACCAAGAACAGGTAGTTGAGGTTGGATAATCGGAGGGAAGAGAATGCATGCAATAGAAAAAGTAGAAAGAATAAAGTAGATCCTGTGTGTGCATGTCAAGTGGAAACCCCAAAAAGTATTTTCCTAAGCAGTCTTTTCTGCCTGATTTGGGTCAAGAGTTTGAAATTTCATTTTTTCCCCTAGTGATGCCACTAAGCATTGGTTGAGAAACTTGGTCCCTAAAATACTGCTTTTATCCAATTCATGTTAGTTCTATGGGAAACAAGTACGAAGTGGAGGAAGACAGATGTATGTTTTCTCTATTGATCTCTGGGATTCACATGAACTTCCTATTCTCTGTCTTGCAGACAAGGGAGTTTCAGCTCAGTCTCTTGCATCATAAATACAGTGGTTCATTTTTGAATGGGGTTTCAGCTGTTCTTTTTCCCTGTCCTAGTGTGTTTAGGTTTATCGTGTATGAGACATGGAAAACAAAATCACAAACACTTGGGTTTTCAAGAAACTGTGTTCTCTTCAAGTCCTTTCCTGTGCAACATTTGGTTTTTTAGAAAACCTGAAAAAGGTATCTGTGAAGTTTTCTTATTTTTATAACTGCAAAGACTTACAGTACCTGGAAGATATACCCCTGTGTGACTATTGCAGTATCAGAGTTAGTCTGTTCCTGCCAAACAGGAATTGGTTTGCTGCCAAGCACAGGAAGACGTTCAGTGTTGTTCTGGTAAAATATTTTAGTGCCCAAATGTACCTAATTTGTAAAGTTGATTTTAATAGTGGATACATAAATGGATACGGTGTCAGGATTTTTAGCCAGTGAGAACCAATCCAAACTTGTTTTGCTTTTGTCACTGATTTTGAATTTAATTATCTACAGGTAAGTACCTCAGATTGATCACACAGTATAAATGCCCTGCAGCTCTGAGCACAAGTGATTGGGTGATAGCAATTAGACTGCTTACACGATTTAAACAATAGCCGCAAGGCTGTGTGTGTAAATTATGAAGGATCCACATTTTTTATGAGAAAACTTCAGTTTTTATATTCTGTTCTACATACAGAAAACCAGAGAGACTGTACTGCTGTAAGTAGCCTCTAATTTCTCTTGATAACTTGTGTTCAGTTGTCAGACAGTATTTCTTTGTTTATGTACTCACTATAGTCTGGACATGCTGAAAGAAAAGGAGATAGGTTATTTCATTAACCTGTCCATGGAAATCTGTGCAGAAGTTATGCAATGGATTGTCTCCCAAGCTGCCTGGGGCTGTGTTGGCAGTACCAAATATATACTAATATCCTTTCCTCTGATCTCCTTATCGTTCATAAGCTCAATGAACCACGAAGGGGTTTCTTTTTGCAAGAGAGCTGAGAGGTGTAAGAGATACTATAAATTATAATAATTAATAATATTATTTAAATTAAAGTGGCTTGTTATTACCATAACCAAAGAAGAAGGCAAAACCACGTGACAAATGCTCAGGTATATGCATTATCTGAAAAAACTTTCACTTCCTTGTTCCTGTACATTATTTGAGTTTATTTGAGCAAGGAAGAAGACAGAGAATATTTAGCCTTGTGGAGCAGTGCTGGAGTATCTGGTTAAGAATGCCTAGAAACTTCCTACCATCTGAAGCATGCCGAAGTCAGTTATTTTTAGAAGGCTTTCTGGGAGCCCCAGAGCTTGTGGAGATAAGGGTTGGAGAATCCCCAGTTTTCAAAAGGATTTGCAAAGTAACAGGAAAACTTTCCATCAAAAACAATGATACGCTTCTTTCTTCTGCTTACAGAATTTGGATAGGGGATTAGAGGAATCCTGTAGATTTTCCAAAAGCTGTTGCTAATACATTACTGAGTCTCATACAGTTCTGGCATTGTTAGGGTTTGTGTTTCAGTAACAGAAATTATTTTTAAATGACTTGCCAAAATCTCTGCCTTGCTTAATTTCAAATACGGTAGAGGATGGCCATTTGTGATTAAGGTACCTTAGCATTCCCTTAGCATTCAATGTTTAAGGTAGACAGCGACAGAAGAGGAGGAGATCCTGGTGTTTTTTTTTCCTTAGTTTGCAGACAGGTATCTGTGGTATAGAAAAGTAGAATGCCTTGCTTAAGATCACTCAAAAAATGAATGTACGAAGTAGAACTGCAGATCTTCAAGTCTCACTCGGGAGCTGAACCTGCAGACAGTGTTTTGTGTTGCACAGAGTGTGTATATTCAGAAAAGTAGTTCTCTTCAATCAAAACCACTGACATTAGAAAACAATACCTGCATTAATTCCCTCTCCCCACCTTTGTGCAATTTTTTGTATCCACTTATTATTGCTGGAGAAGCCTTGGAGTCAACAAGAGACAGACAAGGTCTTCTGCATCTCTGCTTCCTTGTAGTTCCTGAGCATGTACCTTCTTTCCATCCCAGTCATGTAGGCTGTTGTATTTTTTCTGACTTGCTGATTATACCTGTTGACACCATCACTTGAGTGGTGGCAGCAGTGGAAATCTGGTGGTTTTGGCGCTGCCTTCCTAAATACACCTGGGTTGTGCCTTCCTCTGCTGTTTAGATAGTCCTGCTTTATTTAAATATATATGTCTGTGTGGGGATATGTGTGGATATATCTATATATACATATGTAGATATGCATAGAAATTCCAAGAACTAATGCAGTGTTGTCAGATACTTGATGCTTCTAATTGATAATAATTTTAGGTGATTTTATTACCAAATAGTTGTTCTAGGTAACTGAAATGCTTAAATCACGCTGTATTGGTATAACTTAAAAATATAAAATGCTACAGTGAAGACTTTTATCTTCAGGCCATGTCCTTCTGAGGGAGAAAGAATTGCTAGGCAAGTAAAGCCCGTGTTCTCTGTTCTTCTGGGGTTTAGGGTATCCAAACTTCCTGGTACGAATTTCACTTCTCCCACTAAATCTTGAGAGATTTCAGAACTGAAAAGAAACGGTGTTTGGATCATTGGAAATTATTTTACTTTGACCATTTTTTATCATCTTTAAAGTGAACCAGAAGACTGTAATTTTTCATTCATGAAAGTCAAATCATTCTGCCCTGTCTCTCCAGACAGAACTTGACCTTGCCAAGTGCTGTGGTGAGATTCATTTTTGTCAAATGCTGATGTTGTATTCATTTTTTGTTTGTGACAATCCAACATAATTGGACATAAACAGCAAAAATCCATCATTAAATCGATCACTTTGGCAATATAAGTGAGCTGCTCAGTTTAGTTAGCTAATTTTAACTATCTTAGGTTGAGATTGGTATCTAAGGTAGGTAGAATTAATCAGTTTTTAGTAGTGATGAGTGCATATTTAGATGACAAAGTGAGATGAAGTAAATCCAGTCCCAGAATCTAAAAATAATAATCTCAAAAATAATTATTTACTGGATACAGTTCTGATGCTTTAATTGTATTAATTGCAGAAAGTATGCATTTTATTAAATGCCTGGTCCAGAATGTGGTAACTTTTTAATTAACCAGAGCTTCAGTGCAAAAGCAGAATGATGGGGAGAAAGATGATAATAAGAAAAGAAATCACTTTTTTTTTTCAGTGACAGAAGTGATTGATCCAACATCGATATTGGCAGCTGTTTTTACTGCTGTTATTGTACAAGTAGCAGAAATAGTCATATTACCATATTGCAGAAACATAAGGGGAGCAGTGACTTACATGAAACAGTACATCTGAGAAAAGCAGGAAAATGTCACAGAGCCTTCAGTGCAAAGCCTGCCTGTTTTCAGGAAGCAGTTATCCTAAGTACCATTACCACTAGTCAAGGAGCAAAGGCAGGCAATTCAGTGCAATCAATGAAAACTGTAAGAAGTTGGTAGGTTAAGGGTCAGTATTTTTTCATGAGGAATGCGAGGGGTAAAGCTATGCTGTTCTTTGTCACTGTATTTCTTCCATCTGTGGGGCAATAGGTTTCCCCATGATCAATATAAACAGCTATGGTGTGGTCAGTATTAACAACTATATGGCATGTGTGACTGGAGACAATATGTAGCAAATACTCTGTCATTCATGAATTACAAGATGGGCACATTATTTAGTTTAGTGTCTAACCTTAAAAAAGGAATATATTTTGCTCGCAAAAAAGCAGGCATGACAAGGAAGGTGTAAAACTAGAATCTTGTTCCACTTCACAAACCTACTTAAATCTTACCTTGGCAGAGGTAGATTAGTAAGAGACAATATGATTCTCAGTGCAGAGCTGATGTTTTAAGTAGCTAGGTAGGTGTATATGGCATTACCATCTACCTCACTACTGAATTAGTGAAAATGAGAAAAGCTCTTATTTGCAGAAGCCTGTGCATTGTTTCCATATGTGCTGTAGTCCCTTTAGGGGAGAAAAAGTGGTGATAGAATAATATCTGTGTGTTTCGCAGCCATTTTTTTTAGCTTTGTTTGAATTTACAGATTTGTGGATCAACTCAAAATCACTGGAAAAATAAAACTATTTATTGAGTGCATATTATTAAAAACTTGTAAGACAATGAGATACATCATTATTTTTATACACAGCTCAGTAAAGCTGTGAAGCTTTCCCACATGTTAGAGTTGTGGAAAGAGTTTAGAATGCATTAAGGTTTTCTTTCCTTGGGTAAATATGCTAGGCAGTTTTTTAATGGTGGTCTAAGATGAAGCTAAGGGCTGTTGTTTAGCAGTTATCCATAGCTGTACAAGCCATGAAATGGTAATTTTTTTTTGCCACAGCTCTCAACGGTGTAAGATGGACTTCAGTGTTAAAAATTAATCCAAGATTATTCACTTCTTGTTTTCACAAATGCCTTTCTCACTGCAACTCAGGAATGAGAAAGAGGAAAGATACTGGGGCTCCCAACACGGTCCTTAGGGCTACAGCTTGACCTGTGTTAATATAACGGGGAAAGCTTCAGCTGAATCTTTCATTTGCATAGGGCAGTTGTCTTATCAGAAGCACAGGAACTGATATATGTAATGAATAATTTTTTCTCATTATAGAGAAAAGGAAAATAGAGAAAGGAAATTGTGTTTTCTGAGAAGTCAGGGAAGGAAATTTATAGTGAGAATGTATTTCTCACCTAAGAAAACCTATTAAAGCAAAATATTTTGGCAAGTGAGTGTGAAGGAGCCTCAGCTGCAGTGGTGAAATGTAGAATGGGAAATGTTGGAAGGAATTACACCCTTGTCCAGTATTGTGCCTAATTAGCATTAGACATGTTTGTGCATGTAAATTCAAGCTTCCCTTGTGTATATTTTGTTGTTCACACTCAGAGTTAAACTCAACCATGGGACAGCTACTAACATGCCAGCTGCAGCATTAGTACATTTAATACACCTTAAAACATTGTAAAGCAGGAATGTACTTCAGTGAATAAGTACTGGAGAGAGAGGGGAATATGTTGGTTGTAGCCTTATTAGCATACTCCTGTCTGAGGTGTTTTCTTGATGGAAAAATGTGGTATCGGGAGACTGTAGTCCAGCAGTTGGATGGTGGTCCATAAGCTAGACTGTTCAAAATATGGGTTGGGGGTATGTTTGAGGTTAGGACACAAATCAGAAGTGGGATATTATGGTAACAGAACTTCACACAGTAGTGCAAATGAAATTCAACATATTTTAATTCAGCAAGTGTGCACTTCACTGAGTTGCTGAAGTTTAATTATGTTACATTAAATTCTCAGAACCTGAGCAACTGTTGTGCTCCATGATTAAGTGAGGTTTCCATTTGAAGCAGTCTTGCTTTTGGTAGCTTCCTAGGTCAAATTTTGGAGTACTCTTCAAACCTTTTTGAGATTTTTATATTATATTGTCCCTTAAGTGTAGCTCAAGATACTCAGTTGTTATTTTTAATGATAATGTATCTTAAAAGTTTGCATTTTGTAGATCTCTGTGTGTTTAACCTTGTAATATATCAGGTATTACATATCTTGATTGAGATGTTAATTAGCAGGGTTACATTGGAAGTTAGAGAGCTATTCATAGTTTTGGAGTTTGCAAGAATTAGAATTCTTCCTAATACACCAAATTATGTCATGCTAGATGTGTCTGGTTTTGCTTCTTGGAACCTGTTTCTATATAAAATATGGAAATAATGTCTTGCTTATTTACAGTTGTGTTCTGTGACCTAGTAAGAGGGTACTTTTAGCTTCTTAAGATATTTGATTGGAAAATAATGTAGTGGAACAAATTATTTTAGAAAAAGACACCAAGATTTAATTTTGCAAATATGTGCAGCCAAACTTCATCATGATCCGTCTTATATAAGAAGTGTGTCTTTTGTCTTTGGACAGTTCAAGGTTACAGATTGGCATTTTCTTACAATAAATATCTCCTGCTGATATAAGCAGGACATACTCCTTTTGATGGTTTGCTGTGAAATAAATGCTGCTAAAATTCTGTAAGGTCAATACACAAATGCAGTTAAAAAGATGTAGGGCCTTGTTAGTACTCAAAATTTTACTCCGAAGTAATTTTAAAGGGTGCTATACTTTTGCAAAGCATCATGCATACTGTTGAGGTTTAAGCTCTGTTTCTATTGATGTTTTTGTTGTTTGTTCTTCTGAAATCTGGGGGAAAGGGTTCACAACCATTAATGTGTTTGCCTTCATAGTAACTCTTCTTAAATACTTGCTTGGAATGAAACAGAGTAGTGATGGCAGAGTCATCCAGGATGCTCGTGGCAATGAACCATGTTTTTCTAAGTCCCTCACCAGTGTTCTAACTCTTGGAGCTTGCTCCCTTTGCTTTGTCCTTTAGGGTAGCAAACACTAGCTGTGTGTACCAGTTTTATTTTATTTTAATTCAGCCCTTTAAATGACTGTATTTGAAGCTGTGTGCCTTTGAGTATAGACAAGATAGGCAAAGAATATCAGCTTTGTTTTTTATTTTATTAATCTGTGAAATTTTGCCCACTCTTCTGTGTAAGTTCACTGGCTTTAAGGAGTTTGCTAGTTTACAGTCATGCTTACTGGGAGGACCAGTCATGTTACTTGTTCCACTGAAATGCATCAGATCTTTTTTATAGCTACTAAGAGGGGAAAAAACTCCTATCTAGAATATCCCTTTTTTGTGCTTTTTGTTCTTTTTTTTTCTCCTTACATAGGAGGAAAGGGTACACAGTTATGTGGAAACTGTGTATGAAAACCTAGAATTATGAATAGCAATACAAGTTAATAATTGACAGCCATGCTGCAAATAACAATGACTTCTTTGTGATCTGGTTTGAATTGTCTCTGTGACCTGAGCATTTTTATCTTGGCAATGAGGTGAGCTCAGGGTTTTGTCACCGTGACCTCTTGCACCTTGATTTCAGTTACTGATTCTTCTGCCTAGGTATACTTTTTTCTCCTTCCAAGTTCTTTTTCTTCAAAGGGTTAAGTAAGGCAGCTTGCACTGATAATTTCTAAATAATTCAAGTCTGATTGCATACATTGTGAAAAAACGATGGATTTTAAATTACACACATTTGGAGCGAATTTCTCCAACACACAGATGGCTTGGATAGACAAAAAGAAAAAGTGAACCTAATAACTTATTGAGAGGAAAATAGGTACTATACCATTCTGACATTTATGTAGGGGGACTCCAGACCTGTCGTTTACAAAGTCACAGAATCACAGAATCGTAGGAGTTGGAAGGGACCTCAAAAGATCATCTAGTCCAACCCCCCTGCCAGAGCAGGGTCACCCAGAGCACATCACACAGGAGTGTGCCCAGGTGGGTTTTGAATGTCTCCAGTGAAGGAGACTCCACAACCTTTCTGGGCAGCCTGTTCCAGTGCTCTGTCACTCTCACAGTAAAAAAGCTTTTTCTGATATTCACATTGAACCTCCTATGCTCCAGTTTGCACCCATTACCCCTTGTCCCATCACTGGTCATCACTGAAAAAAGCTTAAGTCCATCTTCCTGACACTCACCCTTTATACATTTGTAAACATTGATGAGGTCACCCCTCAGTCTCCTTTTCTCCAAGCTAAAGAGACCCAGCTCCCTCAGCCTTTCCTCATAAGGGAGATGTTCCACTCCCTTCATCATCTTTGTAGCTCTGCGCTGGACTCTTTCAAGCACTTCCCTGTCCTTCTTGAACAGAAGGGCCCAGAACTGGACACAATAGTCCAGTCTTTGTACGGCTTTAAAGCATTAATTTTCCCAGTGGGCTGGGGTAAACTTATACCAGTTAGCCTGATGTCTATATTGAGATACATATGAAAGACTCAATCAGTAAAGTATCAAAGGATAGCAACTTTATTAATGCAAACTGATTTCACAGAAAACAGATCTTGTTTGCTTGAGACTGTTTTCTGAGCTCAATTGATAGGAACAGCTTTTGACTTGGTAGACTTCTGGTAGGCATTTGACTTAGCAGTGTACAGCATTTTCATGTCTTTATTTATGTTTTAAAGAATCTGCAACTAGATATGAAGAACAGATTTTGCTTCTAAAGAGTAAAGATCTGTAATTTTAAAAGAGCGGCTCAAGAAGTTTGCGATGCGTGAAAATAACTAACATATGCTGCACTTCTGCTGCTAGCATATATAAACGAGGGATTTTAATCAAAAGAGATCAGCCAGCTAAGGAAAACTGGCATGTGCATATGCCAGAAGGAAAAGACGTATGTAAGAAAGCATTGTCTAGTTTTTTTGTTTGATTGTTTTCATTGTGGGCAGTTAAATAACAGCAAAGAAAGTTGAGTTTACAGGATATGAGATGGTATCTGAGATGCGAAGGAACTGTGCCATGGATTGGAATATACTAAAACTTTTATGAACAGTAGTGAAGCTACTTCCATGGAACACACATGTTTTTAAAAAACATGTCTTCTAATTTGGGGAGGCACCTTAGAGACCCTGACACATGTTCTTCTGTTTACTTTTACTAATAGTTCCCGCTGAAATGAATTAAAATGCATATGGAGCAAGATAATAGTCTAGGTTAGGGTGCCTTAACCCTCACCAGTCATATGTACCAGATGAAAGAGAGGAATGTACAAAGGTTGTTGTAAGTTTACTAAAAAGGTCGAAGTCTCTGATCACCTACTTATGCTATGTCTGGTTTTTTTTTTCCCTTTGTGGCAAAATGAACCATATTTTACAATAATTCTTTTTCTAAGTTTTTTGCTTTGAATTACAATAAGAAATATATGTAGAAATACACCACAATGCTGAAGGTCAATCCTCTGAAATGAATTAAGGTTGTTTTCAAATGGCCATCAACAAATAATCTTTTTCAACAGGAAATATGCTCTGTATCTGTTTCTGAAGGATGAATATATTCTGAAAATTAGGGGAAAGCTGCTGGATTTACTAAAGGTGTCTACAAATGGCTGCTGACAGGAGAGAAAAAAATAAACTGGTGACCACTGAAAGCCCTGCAGAATTCTGTGGCAACTGACAATTTGTCTTTCTTAATGCCTTAGATATCATCGCAACTTTCTCTTCTCTAACTCAGTGTACCTCTGTGACACTTGAGTCTTGATCTGACTTTCTTTTTAATAGAGAAAAAGTAAATAAATAGAAAAACACCATCTTGAAATGTCACCCTGAAACCATTATTTAAGACCCAAAAAACATCTTAGCTTTTTGCTTCATGTGTAAGATGACAGATGACAGTGCATTCTTAAGAAATATTTTCCATCTTAACCACCTGTGAGCAGTAAGATTTTCTCTTGTTTTATTTCTGACAAACTGCTGGAAGTTTCTCTGGGTAGTGTCATGAAATCATTCAAGATAGAAGGAAAATATTGGCTGGGGAAGGGGAATAAATCATATTTGAATTTCAATCCAGTTTGAATTTTAGTGTCTTTGAGCAGAAAGATCAAAAGTTGTCATCTTTGCAAATTAGGGTGACCCATATTAATTAAAGTATTTCTGTTTCCTAATCAGGTCTATTTTCATGAGGTAGGCTTTGTAGTTTGTACCTAACTTCGTGTCCAAATTACATGTTGTGAAAATCACATTTCTTTCTGTTTCATCAGGAGCTGTAAGTAGCCAGTGTCTTTGACATCTGAAGAGAATTTCTGTTATTTTAACTGGAATTAAAACCATCTTTCAAGCACTGTGTGAACATGTCTGCTCAGAATGACAAAGGACTTTGATTTCTTCAAAAGAACTTTTAGTTCTGCTTTATTAGGAAATAGGGATTTTGAAGTGTATACTCAGTTACAACCAGTATACATGTAATTCATTGCCTAAGTAACAAAGAGAAGATAAAGTACCTTTGAAATTTGAAGAGCTAATGAATTTCCCATGTCATAAGAATAACTTTTCATAACTTTGACGGACTTTATACATCTCTAGCTTAGTTGTTTGTTTTGTTGTTTGTTTTGGGGTTTTTTTGTTGTGTGTTGATGGATTGACTTGATGATCTGAGGACTTTTCCAACCATGTCGATTCTGTGATTCTATGATCATAAAAGTGAAAATAATTATTTGGGGATTTTTTTTTTAGATCTTCTGTCCCAGGTTCTTGGTTATCAAAAGTACTTGTTAACATATGTATCTTCCTTATATTTTTTATTTAAATAAAACAGTCTTACTGTTAGGACCCTTATTTCAACTTTTGTGATTATTTTTCAAGTAGGTTTTAAGCTTGGATAAAAAATAGAGCAAAGTATCTGTAAATATGTGCCTATGTAAAGGGTGGAATGAGCTCTTCTTGCATAAAAGAAATGTACAACTTGTATACAGTGTATGTACATGCATTCGTCTCAGATCTTGTCCCTAAGAAGACATTACACTGCACTTTATTTGATACGTCTTTAGAATGAAAGTCAAAAAGAAGCCTGTGTAGGTAAAAGATAAACATATTGAAAGGAGAGAGAAAGAGAAAAAAGGGCATCTAAAATGCCAGTGCAGCAAAATGAAGGATATTCCAGAGGGAAACAGGATCTAAGCAAGGAAGGAGAACTAGTGGTCAGGTAACAGATGTTTTCCCTCAAGGATAGTGTTGGAACAGACACTGGAAGGGCAAAAAAAAATAATCTAATGAACAGCAAAATTTCTCACTTTTTTCTCTTCTACTCCCAATGTCAGAACAATATGTGTAAAGACATGTCATGAGAACTGTCACCTTCTTTGATGTTGAAAGAAGACTTAAGAAAACAGACAGTTAATTTCAAATTTCCATGTAGGACGAGAGGAAATGCTCCCATTTATCAGATGACTAGATATATCAAAGGAAGCTCCAAGTACTATGTGTGCAGTTGAATGTCCCTCAAAGAGAGAGTGTCATGTGCTAACATAAATACTTTCCTCCTTTCCATTGCTGCAAACAAGAGAAGCAGCAGCAAAGGGCCTAGAATGCTGGCTAATATAGGATGTTAGTAGAATATTTGTTAGAGATCTGTTTACATGTTTCTGTTGTGCGGGAGAGTTATGAATTTAATGCACCTTTGGTACTTGACTAGTTATGTGCTTGTTCTCAGGCTCCTTTGCCCAGGCTTCCTTATTGCAGCTCCTGCCTAAGGTCAGGCTGTGCACTGACTTGCAAGAGAATTGGATAAATCCATTCAAAATGAAATAACAGACTTTGACATTTGGCTAGTACAGATGGTTTTTAAAAGGACATTGTCGACACATCAGTCAGTTTCCATGTGATAAATACATTGTTTCCAGTATTTGAAAAATCAGCAGTTTATCAGAATAAAAGGTCATCACTGAATCAGATATATATCCATGAGGGCATATGTCTTTTTCCTTTTTTTTTTTGTTTCCTCCTTTTTATAACAGCAACTAGGTAATGCAACAATAAACTGGGAGCCAAATTTGCCCATTGACACAGAGCTCCTGTTGGTTAGAAACCACTGAGACCCATATGCTTCTGAAGTTAAAACATGTTTCTCTATGTTAACGCTGGTTTAATGTAGGCTATGATCTTGCAGTCATTTATGCAGTAAAAATTGCCATTGAATCCAACAGCAGCATGAGGATCAACAGTGGCAATTTCCTCTTAGTAGGGCTTCCAGCAAGAGGCTGCCTGCTGCTTCCAGCTACTGCAGAATGCACCCTCCTGCTGCTCATGGGACTGAACAGCTGTGATCACATTACATCCATCCAGCAGTCTTTTCGCTCACTGTCTATAAAATGACAATGGATCAAATTTAAACTGACCCTATTGACTTTTAAAGCATAGAAGCATGACTTTCCTTAGCATAGAAGGAACTGGTTTTCTGTAACCTTCCCCCATTCAACTGGCTGTTGTGTCCTCTTAGTTGTCCTCTAGTCAGAGGTTGTTAGTTGGCAGGAATTCTGTTGGTTTTGTAACTTGTTTCTTCTCCAAAACCTCTTCGGTTTTTTCTCCTTCCATCTTTTTTTAGAATTATGTTGGAATTCCCATTTCTGATATGCCTTTCTTCTCCCTTTCCTCTGCCTCCCAGAATTGTGTTCAGTTTCACTTGCTCTTCTACAAAACAGGAGGAATGTCCCATCTTCTTACAGCATTTTGTAATGATTTTGCATAGTTTCACTTTTGAAAAACAGAGTCATACAATAGTTTGGGTTGGAAAGGACCTCTGGAATCCATTTGGTTTCAAAACAGAGCTAGGTTTGAAGCTAGGTCAGGTTGCTCACAGCTGTGTCCAGTTGAGCTTTTAGTATCTCCATGGATGGAGATTACACAGCCTCCCTGGGAAACCTGTTGTGGTGATTGACAGTGTTTATAGGGAAGACATTCTTCCTTAGGTTTAATCAAATCTTACACGCTGCAGCTGTGATTGTTGCCTCTTATCTGTGTATGCCAGAGAAAAATCTGGCTCTGTCTTACCTGAAACTCCCCTTTCTTTGGTAATTGACTGCAGTAATGAAGTCCCCTGAAGCCTCTTCCAGGCTGAACAAACACCATCCTTCAAGTCTCTTTTCACAGGGCATGTGCTTGAACCTCCTGGTCATTTTAGTGGACCACTGCTGAACTCTAGTTTACAGATCTCTCTTCCACCAAAATCTCAAAACCAGACAGTCCTTCAGACACATTTTGAGTGCTGGGCAATAGGAATAATCTCTGGACCTGTTATCCATGCTATTGCTAGTCATGTCCAGTATATGGTTGGCATTCATTGCCACAGGAGTGCCCTGGTTGCTCATATTCAACTTTTCTGCCAGAAACATTTTCTAGGTCAGTTTGTCCTCAGTCTGTGCTGATGCACCGTGTTGTTCCAGCTCAGGAGCAGAACTAATTTATCTCTGAACTTTGTGAGGTTCGTCAGCCTGTATCCTCAGCATGTCTCTCCCTCTACTCTGCTCTCATGAGACCCCACGTGGAGTATTGTGTCCAGTTATGGAGCTTCTGACACAATAAAGACATGGATCTGTTGGAGTGAGTCCAGAGGAGGGCCATGAAGATGATCAAAGGGCTGGAGCGCCTCTCCTGTGAGGACAAGAGAGAGTTGGGATTCTTCAAGCTGGAGAATAGAAAGTTCTGAGAAGACCTTGTAGTGGCTTTCCAGTACCAGAGGGGGCCTACAGGAAAGCCTGGGAGGGACTTTTTACCAGGGTGTGTAGGAATAGCACAAGGGGTAATGGGTGTAAACAGGAAGAGGGGAGATTTAGTTTAGATATTAGGAGGTGTTGAGACAGTGGATCAGGTTGTCCAGCGAAGCTGTGAATATTTCATCCCTGGAAGTGTTCAGAGCCAGACTGGATGGGGCTTTGAGCAACCTGGTCTAGTGGGAGGTGTCCCTGCCCATGCATGGGGGTTGGAACTAGATGATTTTTAAGGTCCCTTCCAACCCAAACCATTCTGTGATTATTTCATTGGAACAGCTTACCTGGTAAGCATGACTACAAGTTCTCGGTAATACTGTTAGGTACTTGACAATTCAGTCCCACTGAACTATCATGTCTCATGTCAAATGAAAATTACTTTGGACAGATATTGACATCTCTGTCTGTGCTGAATATCCTTGGTCTACTCAATCCAGTGTGTGGTGATGTGTCATTTAACCACAAATACATCAAACATTGATCATTTTGTTGTTGTTTGTGTTTCTTTTTCCCATACAGTTTCATTCTTTTTGCTGTGTTTTTAGTGGTTGTTAGTAGTTGAATTGACTGTTTCTGTTTGCACAGAAGAAAATTTCATCCTGGCAGAAACATGAAAACCATATATTAGGGAGAATTGCTTCCTAATAGCCTGGAAATTCTTATTGGCTGAAGAAAAAGACAGTGCCACAAAAAGGGTGCTGATGACCATTCTATAGTGGTTCTACTTTTATTTTGCTTCTTTGTTCTTTCCCTTTGTTCTTTCTTCAGAGGCAGTAGAAATGCTGCCTGTCATGAATCTGAGTGACACTGGGTGAGTAGCTGGGTTCTCCAAAAGCAGAATATTTTGGAATTGTATGTGCAGAAAATCTAATTAGGCACTTGAAAAAAATTGAAAACTTATTTTTGTTTCAGCATTGTGAAAGTGAATTTTAACTCAATAGACCACATTTTGAGGCTGTCACCTCACCATGGTTTCTCAGCCCCTTAGGCTCTCTGGCAAGAATCAAAGAAATCTTAAGAGACCCTGCCAATGCACCATCAGAAATGAACCTATTTGTATTTTCAACAAGTATTTAATGGCTAAGCATTTAAAGTGTTGGTAAAGCCAACAGGGGAAATGTTCTGGGTTCTTCTTTTTGTACACATGGTGGTCACCCCATGTTAACACAGCAATATGTCCACAGGCAAGGTCATAAAACCCGGCTGTTTTTCACTTAGCTAGCTGATTCTATTCTTTTTAGAAGTTTAGAGGCAGTGTGGTGGCTTAACACCATAAGTAAAGAACAGTCAAAGATTTTATAAACTGGTGAAGAGAATTTTTGCCATTGACAGGAACTTGTTTATACAAAGCATGCAGCAATTGCTTTACAAAAAGCTTCTAATGAGCGAAGTCAGGAATAGTTGGTAAACAGACGTTGAAGAGAAAATGTATCCTGCTCAAGCACTTGGTTTGTAATGATGGGTTTAACTATGTCTTACTCTAGTTTTGTAAGACCTTGTGTTAGGAAGGCCTCTTGTAATTTGTTTAACTCCTGATTGCCTTGCTGATGCTTCTAGGGCTAGAGTTCCAGATAGTACCAAAGAAATGGAAGCATCACTGTGATGTGAAAGGTACTTTTGTGCTCATTTGGAACATTTCCTTCCATGGCTCCATTGCTTTGGCAGCCTGGGCAGGCTGAAATTTAGATTTGTATTTTCTTTCTTGCTTGAGAGTGTGGATGCTATCCTGTGTTGTGGGTAATGCCACTGCTGAGTAGCAGGGGAATGGTATATGCCTCTGGGTAGGGAGTGGGTAGTAGGCAGTTCTGAGCAACTTGGAGAACTGGAGATGTTTTGATGTGAGTTTAGACAGTCTTGGTGTTCTGGACAAGTAAAAGAGGTTTACCAGGCTTTACTCATTTACCAGTGAGTCTCAGTAATCTTCAGTACCACAAAGAGGCAAGTCTGTATCTTGTTCTTTGGGAGTAGATGCCCATTCCCAATAGTGTCTGGGACTCATAATGGTTTGGCCTGTTTGGTTGCTGTGGAAGTTTTGCAGGACTCTTTTGGCTATATATACATGGGCTAAAACCAGCTCTACAGGCACAATAACACATCTTAGCATTTTTAAGAAACTCCTTATTATTACTTGAGGGAAATAAATGGCTGTCTGTATTATGCATGAGCATGCTGTGGTACTGCATTACTCTGTCTTCCATCAATATGTCTTGTTCTCTTCCTTTATCAGCTAGTGTTCATGAAATTTCCAGTACATCTTAAAGCTCAACCAAATGAAAAACATAACCCAAACAGGTGGAAGAACATTATATTAGACAGTTGAATATTCTAATACATGAAACAGGCAGCTGTACAGTCATGGTTTAACAACATAATCAAAACAGAGATATATCTGTGTAATAAAATTGTCTGTTGCTTTAACTAATACACTTAGAATGATTACATGATTAGAATGAAAATGTGGTGGTTATTTGCTACATTAATTAACTGTTGATTTAATGTTATACAAATGTGCTTTCTTTCAAGTAATCATATTTCTTGCTGACATATCTGAATATGACTACCAATTAGTTAAACATGGGTAAGTAGAGGTGTTGATTAAAGGTAAGCTGCAGCAGAATACAGTGGAATGGCATTTTGTAATGTTAAACTTTTAACATGTTAGTATTCAATGCGTATTGTTGTTATTGCAACCTTTTGGTTGCATTGATACCACTTTTTTAAATAAGCACATGTCCGTGATAACCACTACACAGCCAAAGTTGCTAAAGAAAGACATATTGCTTCTCTGTGCTGAACTTCTCTGTGAGATCCTATGTTCCTGAATCTCCCAGCAAGTCCAGCTCCCAAAGCCTTTGGAGGAATATTTAGTCCTTTACCCTGCTCCACCTCAAGGTGAAATCAAAGGAGGTTTTTAGTGTTTTGGACTTTGTTGCCATGTCAAGATGTCTCTGTAAGTGTAGAAAATTTGACACCATGACAAGAAAGGTAAATAATATATTAATAATGTAAAAATGTGTATAGCCAAACTGTCTTCGAGTCAAGCTGTCTTGAAACTCAGAAGACACAGCTTACTCTGCTAATGTGAACATTTCATAAAACATCCTCACAACAGGAATGTTTGAAAAATCCCTCTGCCTCTTGCTTACCTGTGCAAACTAAAGCCACATCCTCAATTGTGCCTGCTTTCAGTGGGGGTTATTTCCAACAACCTGTGCTTGCCTTGAGGATTGAAGCCACATGATTTCCATCTATAATGATGCTGCACTTAGATAGCATTTACAAGTCTAAAATCTGATATATTTAAACATGTGAATACTTGATTGGATGAATACTTTAAATAAAAGTAGATTCATTGATCAAAGTGCATTTTCCTAGTGAATGTACAACAATCTGAGCTATAAACTGGAGGTGACTTGGAGATTAACAATATATGGTGTTTGCTGTAGACATTTTTACAAAAAGATCTTTTCATGTGCCATCTCTTGTAATTTTTTCCTTAATATAGGTTGCTTTTTCCTGGGCTGCTTCCCTCTTAGTTATATTAAAAGAACACACAATATTTCTTATAGGACCTTCTCCTGCATGCAGATACAGAGGGTTTTTTTAGTGGTATTTTTTATGTGTAAAAGATTTCCCTAATCAATGAGCTATCAGTGGAATAAAACTGCAAATTAATGTCTTTAGAACTCATCATGCACATTTTCTACATTTGCAAAAGCATAATTAGCCAGGAAATTTTTGAATTATACTAGGAGTTCAGATCAGTCAAGTGCATTTTCTGTTTGAGCAGCAATAAGCCAATTCAGTCAGTCGTGCCTGCTGATAAGCTGTCTCAAAACCCACACAAAGTGCAGTCAAAACTTTTGGTTTTGCCCTGAAGCAGGGTTAAAAACCATGAAAATTGTATATCAGAGACTGAGTAGGATGGGAACTTCTAATCCATCCTCAAACTACATGAAGTGACGAGCCCTTCTGGCTCCTGCAAATATTTAATGGTCTGTATTTAAAAATTCATTTGCTACCAGAAGTCCTCATCTTGCACATGCAAAATTACCATGACCCAAATTTTTACAAGCATTAATTTAATACTTATACATAAAGGTGATACAATGAAATCTGGGAAACTGGGGAAAAAAATACGTTAAAAATCTGCTGTGCAAAATATAGATTGGTATGAGATATTCTTCATTGTTTTATTAGTTCAAAACAATTATTTCCACTGAGGGACTGACTGAAAAAAGAGAGATAAACTCACACAAAAACCTCATACTATAGAAAACTTTATTTTGAACCCTTTCCCTTGGATTTTGTACTTGACAGACAGAGGTGAAGCCACCAGAAGGGAAGGAGGTTGACAGAAAGTGAATTATTATTTTAAATCCTTTGTTTTGGAAGGCACCAGTGGAATACCATGTCCACTGACCTTTTTGCTGCCTTCTCTTTTCTCCTGTAGGATTGCAGGTAGCTCCAGTGGTAGATGTCAGAAAGGCCCACACAAATACAGGCAAATTTTAATGAGCTCCTGTTAGCCTGCTTAAACTTCCCTCTGGTAAATGGTGTCAAGTGTCCACTCCAGAAAATAATTCCTTTTATCTCTTGCTATCTGGAATAGCATAGAAGCATCAGTTAAAATTGCAAGCTTCTGCTCTTGTGAGGCATAAGCCCACATTTAAAACTAGGCCTATGTTTAGCTGCTATTCAGAGTAGATATATTTCTTTCAAGCAGGCTTTATTTTTTGATTGCACAAACACAAAGTAGAGCAGCATGGAGGTCTTTGGTTTTTGTTTTTCATTTATGATTTGTTTTATGTTCTGGCAACCTAAATATTTTTAGACAAGTAGTTTAGCCACACGCATGATGCCAGGGACTTCAGGATCTTCTAAGTTACTCCAGCTCTTTGTCCACAAGAACTGCTCCCCTTACATGAGCCAAATTAATTATTATGCTCTTTGCTGATATGAACTGTGAGCAAAATTATCTCTTCTTCTGCTGTGCATTATTGTGCCTTCTTCATAATAATCTAACAGTCGTAAGTGTAAGTGGATGTCAAGAATATAACCTGTCTTTTTCTAAATATTGAAATTGTCTTGCATCCTTGCACTATCAGTCAGCTTTGAAAAACAGACAGTAGCAAATCCAGTTGGAGTTAGTAGCCAGACTTCAGGTTCTTAATTGTTTAAGACAACCTTTTTTACTTTTCTGTTGTATGGCAGATACCAAACGAGTTTGCACACTTGCAAAAAGGAAAGTAGTGTCTGCTCTGGGAGGTGTTTTTGCTCTATTTCTTCTTTCAAAACAAGACAGCCAAAGATCTTCCTGCCGTACCACTGTGAAGAGCCTGGCCCTGTCTTCTTGATGACCTCCTGACAGGTAGTGGGAGGCTGCTATTAGATCCCCCCAAAGCCGTTACTTCCACAGTCTGAAAGCCTCTCCCTGTGGAGCACTTGCTCCACTTTGATGTCTCTCCACTGAACTAGCTGGATGATCCTGCCTGTGTGGGTGTCCCAAAACTGCAGTACTCCTGATGTGTTCTAATGATGGCATAGAGGAGGCAGGATGATGGGCTGTGCTTCTAGTAATCCAGCCCAGGACACTGCTTGCCTTCTTGGCTGCTAGGGCATCCTGCTTCCCCATATTCCCCTTTGTAAATTGATATCTTTGTCTGAAAAGGAATGTTAGTTGATTAGGGAAACTTTATAGAGCTAACCAAGCTTCTGGTGGTAGCAGCTGGTTAACTACGTACTTTTGGCAAGACTACCTTGGCCTCACTCAGCAACAAGGTGCTCACTCTTGTACAGGATTTGCCTGACTCTGGAATGTGTAAAGGCTGTGGAATGTGGTCCATCATATAGTTTTTATTTGTAAATGTTCTTCTTACTTTTTCTCAGATGTGATACCTGCTAATCCCTGGTAACAGTGACTTGCTATTTTGAGCATGGAGTTGATGCATTATTGATTAATACAGCTTAGACTGCACTTCAAGTTGTTGTAGTTTAATTACATTTGGCATCTAGAAATAATACCTTAGCATTTCAGAGGCTTCCTGGAAGATGTGTTTTTTGTGTACTGCAGAATGTATCTTCTGATGACATTTTTGTCTTACCAGAAAGAAGTATCTCTTTTAATGGAATATTCTTTTAATCTGGTTACTTTTATATTACAATAATTTATCATTAGAAAGCTTTTTTCTCCTCTGAAGGTCTTACCTTAGTTAATTAGTTGTTAGTTCCAAAGAAAATAATACGTCATTTGAAACCACTATGCTGTAGTCTCAAAATGAAGCTTCTTTACTGAACCTTTTCCTTTTGTGTGGGTATGTGTGCTTTTTGGTCAGTTACTCTTGTTTTATTAACGTTGAATTCTTTTATAATAATTTATCTTAATAGTATCTGGTGGTGTCCACTAGTATACTTTCTTGCTTTCTGATGTTGAGAACAAAAACTAGATGAGGTAGGTAAGTTTCATGGTTTAAAATTGTAGGTCTCTGGGTAGCTTTCACATAAAAAAAGTTGTATTTTCTTTTGTAGGTACTAATAAGTATCTCTTGAGCATCATGCTGATTCTGAAACATTTCAGATTCTACTGCTGACAGAACCAGGCTTAATGTAGTCATTTGAAGAGAGGAGATCTACATTTTCACATGTTCTCTATGTGATTTCTTGGGTGAATCATGTCAATAAAATTATCAAAGTAAAATCAGTTTAAAATATTTATTAAAAAACAGTTAAATGTTTTAAGCTGTTATCAACATTAGTAGGTGATAGAGGTATGTTACTTGAGCCTGAATTTCAGGGGTGCTACCAAATCAGGCATCCAAAATCTTCACATTTTATGTGCTTTTTGGTTTGCATTCAAACATTTAGGGTACAAATGTTTACCATACTCTCTTTTTATTTGTGTTGTGATAGTTCATAAAATACCTGATGCATACTGAGGTAATTGGTGTGTTAGGTGGTGTCTGGGGAAGGTCGACTTTTTCCAGAAAAAAATTATCATGTAGGTTTAAGGGCAGGGACCACAGGTGGGCATAGATGTTCGAGGGAGCAGAGTACACCCAGTAAACAAGAGAGATCAAAAAGAAAAGGAACAGTGCCACTGTCCCACCTGCTGAAAAAATATTTATTCTGGGGAGTGGCAGAGGTGGAATGCAGCAAGGGACATTTGTAATCAAGTATGCGTAAGTGGATATTCCATTAATTGATGTTTACTACAAGGTTTTTCTAGAACAGAAATAGAACCATTTGAAAATGCATGAGGAAGTGGTGAGGTTTGTAGCACAGAGTCATGTGTCAAAACCTTGGCAGTGAGAAAGAAACATTAAGTAACAAGACCCCAATGAGCCTTGAGAACAACATGTTCTTTTGATTCAATCGAGATGGGGGAGAGCTACTTGGTGGCAGCAAGTTGGTCAAATTGCTGAAGAAGGAAGCTGTTTCTTGCAGTAGAATTTGGAACAGTGGGGCGTGGGACAAGGTAGTCATGCCAAAGGCAGAGAAGATCATACTAAGGAAGAGATGTTATATTAGAAACTTTGCCCTTGTGGACTGATAGAAGCGGGCATGCCTTGGAACATTATAGTAAGTTGTGGAAATATACTTTAGTTGAAGCTCAGATGGATTAAAAGCAGTTATTGATTGGTTGATGGGTTGATTTTTTTTAAACACCTCCAGACAAGGGGCTTCCACAACTTCCCTGAGCAGCCTCTTCCGGTGCCTTCCTACCTTCATGGTGAAGAACTTCTTCCTGATGTCTAACCTAAATCTCCCCTCTTTCAGTTAAAAACCATTACCCCTTGTCCTATTACTACCCTCTTTGGTGAAAAGCCCCTCCCCAGCTTTTCTGTGGGAGCCTTCAGGTACTGGAAGGCTGCTATTCGGTCTCCCTGCATCCTTCTCTTCTCCAGGCTGAACAGCCCCAACTCCCTCAGCCCGTCTTCATGGCAGAGGTGCTCCAGGCCTTTGATCATCTTCCTGGCCCTTCTCTGGACCCCTTCAACAGCTCCATGTCTTTTCTGTGCTGAGGGCTGCAGAGCTGTACACAGTACTCCAGGTGGGGTCTCACGAGAGCAGAGAGGGAGAATGATCTCCCTCACCCTGCTGGCCACACTTCTTTTGATGTTTGACACAAAACAATACTGGTAATTTGTTTGGGATAAAACCTAAGAAAAATAAATGCTCACACTTGACAACTTTTTATTTTAGCAGTCTTTATTTGGCACAAATTTAGTGGAATTGCTAGCAGGAGAGTCAATTAGCAGAATCTGGCATATGATGCTTAGTAGCATTAGCACCTAAATGTTAGCACCTGTGCAGACTTTAGGCTGTGTAAGGACTGTGGATTGTAGCTTTCTAAGAATAGTAAAGGATCAGAGTGCAGTGTACCTTGATTACTGTAGATAACAGTGTGTGTGCAAGAGCAACAGAATATGTGCAAGTATATTGTAATGCCTGTGTTTTTCAGACCTGGGTTTCTGAGCATCAGTTACCACATATTCTGCAAAAGCAAAAGGGAAAAAGAGGTATGTAGGGTGAGAAAAAAAATATCCTAAGTTTTTGGATTCCCTGCTTCTTCAGTTGTTATTCAATATATTAGGTACAAATGCTAATTAGGTACTCAATTAGGTACAATTGAGTTATTGTACAAAATAAATAAACACTTTTAGCACCTGTGAATCATGACTTAAAAGCAAACCTCTGGTTTCTCATTCAGAGTGAAATAATAGTACCTTGGTTGATCATAAAGGAATGCAGCTTTGTGGCAGATGTATGGTTTTTTCTTCCTTTGTAGTGTTGCTGAGCAATATCTAAGAATAACAGTAAGCTTAATCCTCATGAGAACAGTAAGGAAAATAAAACCACAAATGATCTCCATGTGTCCATATGAAGTCTTATGCACTGAATATAGTGGATGTCACAAGAGTGTAAGTGTTCCTCTCAAATTGACAGTCAATTAGCTTTGTCTGGGGAGCACACAGAAATCATTCCTTTGCATAGCTTTTCAGATCTTGTAAAGCTTTACAAATACTCTGGAGTAATTTCTTTTTATTTCCATGTGCTTCTCCCTAGCTTAAGATCTTTTTTGTCTCTGTGCATACAAACAAACGTATCTAAGCAAAACAAGATTTCTCTTTGATTCTGCTTGATGCAGTTTGCCTTGTTTGAAGGCTGTGCTGTAGACCCGTGCTGATTCTGCAACACATGCAGGCTTTCCTGGGAATTGGAAGGTGATCAGAGCCATCCTGAAGTCCTTTGAGGAATTTAGTTTGTAATTAGTGCATACAGCATCTCTCACAATGAGATCCTGTGAGTGAGCAGAGTTTCTTGTGCAATAACAATTCTGTTAATTATAATATTTTGTATTATTGATAATATGAAATATAAATATCTCATTAGAAGTTGGTAATGGGCATTATTTTAATAAAAATTAGCTCTGAAAATTACATTTAAAGAAACATGTAGGCTTGGAGATCTCAGAAGACATCTGCACTGCAAATTGAAGGAATATTATAAACAAAGTTGCTTTTCTTATCTAGGCACCTGTAAATGTTACTCAGAGACTTCCAAAACAGAACATTCATGCAAAGAAAGAAACAAAAAAGGCCATGCCAAAAGCCATTACAAGTCTGTTCAACATCATCTCCTCAACTGCCAGCCTGCTGGCAGAAAGAGGAGTGACAGTCTACTTCCATTTTGCTGCTTGACCTGTGGTTAAATAAAATTAATCAGTATGGCTCAAAATTGAATAAATACTGAATTGCTTATGATTTTTTTATGACATTTAAGACATTTACATAATTTGTGGGGGTTGAGGAAGAATGAGGATGAATGCGAGTAGCTTACTGTGTAATGTCTCAGTTCAAGAAGGTTTTTAGGTATGCATGTAATATTAGGCAAATTCAAAACAATGGGTAAGCACAGAGAGTTAAAGACATTCTTAAATACTCTCCTGAGCTGTCTTAAGCACCCAATAAATCTGCACTGATCTTGTAGCAGATATGTCAACACTTCCTTACTAACTTTAGTGAAGTGTTATGGGTACATCTGCTGCTTCCAGTGAAAAATAGACAGGATTTGAAGTGATAACTGTTTCTGCAGGAGTTTTCTGTAATAGCTGCCAAATGGGAGGGAGTAGGGGAAGACGACAGCAGTGGAAGCAGTAACCTTCCTGTTTCAAGTAAAGAAACAAATAAATCAGTAGCTGCATGCAGAGAATTCAAGAATCTGCCCAACATCTGTCAAATGAAAAACTGACATGCTGCATCAGAATCTCCTTTATAAGCAACCATTCTGAGTGTTCTTCTTTCAGAGAGGTATTCAGAGAGCTGTATGAAGTTCTTTATGGGGTACAAAGGTGGGATATCAGCAGTAGTGCATCCCAACTTAAATTTGAAGCAGCACCTTAACAATAAGTATAAACAGACCTTTATAACTTCCATATTCTTTTATTAAGCTCTTGTGTCTGGATTACTACAAAAAATGTGACACCTTGATATAATCAGACCTCTAACTGAAATATACAGTGAATACAATAGAAATGGTGTTGGTTGTTTAGGCAGGATTAAATGGTTTAGAGGGAGGTATCGACAGCGTACAGAAATTGCCCCGCTCCTGCTAGCGTGCAGAAACACCCCTCTGACCAGGGAGGCTCCCTGGGAAGTGCAACACGCTGGAACAGATGTGTCCACTAAGTGAATCTCACTGCTTCTGGTGTCTGCTGAGAGGAAACTGTATTGTTGAAAGGATAACTATATTGATTTTGGGGCTAGTCAAAATGAAAAGATTAACAAAAGTACTGCTAAGTTCTTTCAGAGGAGAAAAACTTGGGGAACAAATTAAGGGCTCTTAGATTCCGGCCTTTAACTGCAGGAGCCTAACCAGGATATACTGATGTCTCAGCAGACTTTCTACAGGGGCAATGGTGTAAACAATTTTGAAAGAGACATGTGTGAATCACTGAGTGCTGATTCCCAGTTCCAATCCTTTTCTGGTGAGCCTGATAGCAGCTCTCTAATGAGTAGGCAAAACTGAGTGCCAGAAGCAAAGTGGCCAAAGCTATGCGGAGCCACTCGGACTTGTAGCACTATGTGTAGTGCCAGACGTACTGGGATGAGCTTCGTGGGCAACATCTACACATCTTGCATGAAAGCCTGATTGATGGCTGCCCAATCTCAGTAAAGCAACGTTTTGCCTTTTGTTTGGGCTAAGTAAAAGTATTTGCTTTCTTGAAGGTTTTGTGTAAAAGGCTGTCAAAATACCTTTAATTTTATATTGCTATGAGAATATTGTTATGCTGGGGAATGGCAGAGTTTCAAAAGGCAGGAGAATATAAGAATTAAATGGTAAGCTTGCATCTATGTATGCAATTCCTGCCCTTTTCAAAAACTTGTGTAGAAATCATGCATAGTGAAGAAGAGCTCAAGAGATCTATAATGTGAATAAGCAACAACAATATAAAATATCTTCTACCCATCACATGTAATTGTGTTTGAATCACAAGCAAAGT
This sequence comes from Chaetura pelagica, assembly GCF_000747805.2. Taxonomy (NCBI): domain Eukaryota; kingdom Metazoa; phylum Chordata; class Aves; order Apodiformes; family Apodidae; genus Chaetura; species Chaetura pelagica. Next base: position 7,283,584 of record NW_009952990.1, read on the forward strand.
GCATTTAGAAAGAGCCCTTCTGCTTCTTATAGTGGACCACTTACTGTTTCACATTCATGCTAATAGTCATAGGTAACTTAGTTTGGTAGCATCTCTTGACAATTCATGCATCTACCTTTGTTTTAGGGGCATGCAGTGTTGAGTTGCAGCCAGATGGTCTAGACAGATGATAACAAGGTATGAAATGATACACCAGAGCACTCATCTCCAGCTGCCATCACAGTGAACAAACACTTACTGGAATCTGTAATACCTAAAAATATGTACTGCACTATGGTGGACTTTCACACATGCCCCTGGGATTTAACTGTCTTTTAAATTTGGCTTCTGTAGAAAATTGCCTTTTGGTGTCCATTTCTTGCCATATTCCTAGTGAGCTGGTGACAGTAATCTGGGCAAAGAACATAGTTCTTTATTCTTTGTTAGGAATTTAATGTCTTTTATTCTGGAATTTGCCCACAAAAATTAGTTTTTTCTTCAGCATGATTTGTTATTCACCAAAAAATTTCTCCTGAAATCCTTGTTGGATTGAATGCTTGCCAGCAATTCATTTTGAGATCTTGTAATTCAGAATTTGAACCCTTTGATGAGACATGGGGTATATGTTAAGCTTCTGCCTTTAGCTTTTAGAACATAGCACTTACAAGTTCAATATTTACTTTCCTAGAACATTCTGTAATCATTCACACTCACTGTACATTTGCTGGGATGTTTGCAAAAAGCAATGTACAAAGGGCAGAGACATACATATCATTAATGTCTTCAGAACTCTGAATAAATATTCATGAAATATATTCTGCACTTTTCATTATGCTCCTCTTGATATTGGATGTTACCAAAGCTAATATCAAAGCATCAGAGGTGTGACAAATCTTCATAAATAGTCCTGAAAACATGATAGGTAGAGTTCAAAAGTACACAGAGCAGAAAAGCCATTAGATTTTATCTGAAAAACCTTTGTAAAGTAAATGTCTTGGAATTCTGTTCTCCTGCCTAGTGGGTATGAAATCTGACTTGATCCTGCTGGAATCTGAGCCCACGGCTGTGGAGAAAAGCTTTGGTAGATCTCTAAATCTCTGATCAGATCCCACTGCTCATATCCCACCTGGTTTGTATTTGAGAAGAGATCACTTTCACAAGAGGTAGCCTGTTGTGATGTTGCAGAGTAACACAGGGCTGTTGTGATTCGTAGTTTTTGTGGAGTATATTTTTTTCATCCATTAATAAAACTTTCCAATTTTGATGAATTTGTAGAATGCTTAGATTCACTAATGCAAAAGGGTTATAGGTTAAATCCGTGTCTACTGTAAGATTTATTCACTCAATTATATTTTTCCCAAAAGGGTTTCATCAATGTACAAGGTAATGCATGCATGTACCCAGTCTTTTTTTTAGCTTTAATACACTTTCAGGACTTCAGGATCCCAGCAGCAATAAATTCTAGATTATTTTTTTCTTTGAAAGTTAATCAAGGGCAAAGGCCTTCCTTTTAGGCAACTGTGAGTATGTAGCAACACACACGCCCCTGCATGTGCATACACAGATAGGAATTGCATCAGTGTTGTCACAACTATTAGTTCAGCTGCAATGACTGCAAATTTACCAGTAATAACAAGAAGATTAACCCCTTCTCTCAACAAAAACAAAATATAAGAAATCTTGTAATGAGAAAAAAAAAAATATGTTGGTGCCTGAGCATGGACAGTACTGTGAAGTTAGCCAGGTATGAGTTTGGTAATTTCTGTGAATCTACATGTAATCAAGAAGAATCAGTTATCCTGCTGTTGAAGCTTGACACATGTAGGTGTCAATTCCAGTGCTGAAAAGCTACAATGCATATTTCAGTTGTGAGCTGCAACATGCTTGCTTTATTTTTTTAAGGTGCTTGATGAAATCAGAAAGTTTGCAAATGTTCTTAACTGTAGATCATCCTATTTAAAATAACCCTCCAAAGAGGTCAAATATCATGAGGTTTTGCCATCCTGATTTTCTGGTTTTGTTCTGTAAAAAATCTTGAACTTAAAAAGTCAACTTCATCACTGTTTTGAAGGTGTCATCTGTGGGCCACTTCCCACAAGATCCTGAGCACCTTGTTCCAGCTGAGCAGAGCATGTAACCTTGTGCTTGGCAATATCCTACAGGTGTCAGTGGTCCTCTGTTCATTTTGAGAATCTTTCCCGGCCTGAATTTCTTTCACAAAGAAAAAGTGGCTTTTCTAAGTCAGAAACAGTTTCATAAGTATCCCCCCTTACCCATTGTAATTTGCTTTACTGAGTTTGCAGTGGTTCACAGCAATGGTGTTTGCTATTCAGAATGCTTCCCAGAATATATGGGACATAGTTATCTCTTCCCACATATGAGACCGACCATCTCACATCTGGTTTTTCTGGCCTCCTGGATCAGGTTTCTGTCTTCTAGCAGCTAGATAGTGAGAAAAAGAAAAATCCAAGGCAGCTACTATACTTTTAACTTGTTTTTTCTGCCTTGCAGTTCTACAAGATGAGGATGCACTGTGGAAGGATTATAGGAAGTTATGGTTGTTAGTATACTTCAAAAAGTAACTAAAGTTACTTTTGATTTCATGAGGTTTGTTGCTGCTAGGCAGCAGAAATTGCAAAAAGGAAAGGTCGCTTAACATACGTCATCTGGGGTGAACTTTCTAATCAATAGCAGTTTTAATTTATATCAGAATTAACTGATGGGGCACTTTAAAGAGCTTTACTTTATTTCTATGTCCATTTTGTTTTGAACAGTATGATCCTCAGACAATGTGGGAAGGATTGCAATGAGCTACAACATATTTCCCTTAGCTTCCTCTCACATGCAGTGTCTGGTTCATGATATTAATTATATTTTCTGTTCAGTTAGTAAAGTGATAGCATTTATATGGAGGTTTTGTGATGCTATGGGTTTGAAGTTGTTTTAAGCTTCCCCTAAGCTGCTTTCATTTTATGATTCTAAAAATGCCACTTGTGAGCTTCTAAAAATGTTTTTGTTGTTCCTTACTCCCTAATGTGTTTGTCATAGATTGAAACCAGGCTCTGTTATAAGGCAAGCCAGGAGTATCCCTCAACAGTCATTTATGCCTTGTTGCATCCATCATGTGTAGAACAGCTTCTCCCTGAGCTGCCAGGAGCACTGAAAGCACAGTTGTCAGGATTAAAAGTGAATGAAGAACGACTTGACTTGCAAAAATTATGTTTCCCATATGTGCAGGCATCCATTCATAATTTCTGGGAAATCTTGGGGCTGTTAGAGCCAAAACATGAAGGTGGTTCAGAGCGAGCAGTGTGCGCTGACACCGAGAATCCTTTGGTCAGCTCAACAAACAAACAGAAAACCTTTCTGCAATTATGGCCACCAGGATGATTTCACTAATATTCATGGTATTGTATTATTTCTAACTCACAAGTGATCAGACAGTCCAATGTTCTACCAAACTTTGAGAGTCTGGCAGGCTTCAAGACCTCAAGTGCCAAGGATTACTGTCTCTGTTCTTCATATTATTGTCACTACCCTTCATACTGATAGGAGGTTTTTGTGGTTTTGTGTGAAATGCTTCAATGTGATTCCTAGAAAGCTAAATCAGAGCTATGCTGCTGAAGTGGGCCATCATACCACATAAAAAACATGGCAAATAAACACTGGCCAGCAGTCTTCTGGACTTCACTCTTGTGGATTGTCACCTGAGCAAGGGAAAGTGCAAACTGCTGTTGAGGATTTGACTAATTTGCCTGGGATACCTATGCCATGTAAAGTAAAAGCTGCTGAAGGACATGAATAGATTCATGTAAGACCTCTGTATTTTGAAAGCAGACTGAGGTAGTTTCAGAGAAACAGCATCATCTAATGCCATTTCCAGACAAAAGCATACCCTTGATGAAATAAGGACTATTTATGTATGAGCATTTGCCATAATCCCTGTCACCATAGTAACTGAGGCCCAGATTCACAAAATCATCTAATGCCTGATTAAGCACCAGAGTACCTCTCAGGTAGGTTCAGGGCATCAGTGTTTCCCAAGTAAATGTGAACTCACTGTACAGACCTTTTATATGCAAGAAATCATCCCTTCATTTTTTTCCATTGAGCAAGAAAGCTCTGGCTACAGGTGTAATGATTTTTTTTAGTCAGGCTGTGGAAATTCTGAGTTTCTGGACATGTGGGATCAGAGTACTTCACTACTGCTATGGGTTCATTTTATGTCGCTGACTCATTTTGATGTGAAAGCATTTTGTCTCTGTCTCCTTTCACCTTGTATTTTGCAGTTTTTCCAGAGGAACAGGTTAATATTAAGTAGTAAGCAATACACATGTGATCACTGATATAGCTATCTTCGTTTCTGTTTGATATGTTGCAAGGTTAGGATCAAGGCTTTGTTTCAGAGCAGAAATTGGAGTAGGAACCATCAGATGGTTCCTCAGCATTTGGAAGATGTCTGCCAAGTGGTGCATCCTACCAAGGAGCCTAGCAGCTATACTCTTCACAGACTATAGACACTGTTTAATCCATTATCTGATAACCATAACTAACAGTGATTGAGTTCAGGTTTATCAGATATGCAAGTCCAGAAAGAAAATGGTAGGAGAAGATTTCTAGCCATGTGGGGCATTGGGGACCAGCACACCTTGTCACAGCTGCTGTGCTTTGATCCCCAGCACAGCTCAGGAATATACTTGCTTGGAGTTAACACAGAGACCCATAATCCCTGTTACCCCCTGTACATGGAAAGTTGCACAGACTCATCTACACAGCTTCTCTCCTACTGCCTCTCAATCCTACCTTACTCCCAGCCAACACCACCTCAAAGTAAAGATGCAAAGACTAAATAAGTAACGGAAGACTCAGTAACCCATGACCATATGTCTGTGTTTGAATGAGGCACCACACAATAAGGCTAACTGTTGATGGACAGTGTGAGAAATGCTGGGTTATGCTTTTGAAGCTATGCTTAGTTACTTGCACTTTACAATCAAAAATACCAGGAAACATGCAAATAAGTCACCTTATTGAGTTATTAAAAGCTTACTTTTATTTTATTTTATTTTTTAAAAAAAATTTTGGCAAATCCATTTTGTAAATGGGTCGTAAACAGTTTACTGACACACATCCATTGTCTAGCACCAACAGGGAAAAGAGACTGACGAGGGTGGCAGTGTATGCAGTATATGACCTACTGTTTCAGAAGAAAATTTGCTTTCTTTTTTTTTAACTTGTTGCAAAACCCTTACCAAAAAAATCCACCATAGCTGGAGAGATCACAGAAGTACACAGTTTAAAGGCCAAAGCTGATCTAGAAACAAATTTCATTAAAAAACAGTTAAACCAAGAATAATGTTTAAAAAGCTCTGGAAGCAATGTTAGATTATGTGTAGTCTTGCAAATATGTCAGTCTTGATGCATTCTTTGTTTCTGCTCAGGGTATGCCTACATCTTATGATCTGTGCTAGGTAAGAGGAGTTTGGAAAGGGAAAATACAATGACCTTAGTTGTTTGGTGTATCTTGTGAAAAAAATGCTGTGATGAGGCCATCTCATTCTGCAGTTGCCCTAGACAGCAACTGAGGTGCTATGCTAGTCCATGTACAAAACCTTCCTATGTCTTAGGCTATTAATTTAGCTTTTTTGTGGTGACTCCTAAGATTTTCTGCAAAAATACTTTGAATTTTAATCCATGAATGATTTACAAAGCAACTCAGATTCATTTGTAGTTTTCTATTTGGCAATTTGTGCAAATACAGCTTGGAATGGTTTGTTCATGAGCTGCTTGCTTCCTAGTTCTCACTAGTCTTCATTACATGGTGGTCTAAAATATGGGTTATTTTTTTTAATTTCTTCCTGATAGACTTGTATAACAGGTGTTGAATTCTTATTTGAAGAATAGATTATACAAATTTGCATTAATTTTTGTCCTAATTATATATTTTGTTACAAATAGTTGGCAGTTGTTAAAACACCAGAGTAAATGAAACTGGCTGATCTCACTCACAAAAAATAGCCACAAAGTGGTTTTAAAATAATGTAGCTATTGATCTCCCCTCTCTACACAGAAAAATAACTATTTAATTTCAAAGGAAAGAGTTACCCAGGGGGTTCTGCCACATCTAGAAAGTTATAGGAGTTATAGACTTCTCTCACTGAGAGGAGTTATATTTGTGTGTTAGAACAAACTGTTCTACCAACAGGTAGCCTGCAGTGTCAGATTTTATGATTTTCATAATTCCTTCCCACAGTTTTGCTCTTCTGGCTATATGTGGTACCATAATACCACCCTAAATTTTAGTTTGCTCTGTCAGTATGCCCAGTGTGACACTGAATGCCTTCTGGATGTGCACTTCATAATGAGGGTCAACACCTTTCGGTCCGCATGTGTGCTTCTCATAAGCTTTGTTCGTCAAAGCATTTTTTCCTATAGGAATTCATTTTGTAGCCATTCAAGAGCTCCTGCTCTTCTGAAGATGTTGTGCTATAGAAACTCCAGGCATTCTGCTGTGGTTCCTGCTTTGCAAAATTAAAGAGGGAGTTTATTTGGTGAAGACCAACTTTGACCTTTATAAGCAAAAAGGTAGTTCCACCATGTGTCTCCAGTGAATTGGGCAGTACTTAGGAGAATAAATGTAATTGCTATAATTCTTCAATTCAGATGGCCGACCATGAATGCCTAAAGAAAATAATGCTTTCCGATAGAAAGGGAGGGACTTTTTTATCACCTACTTAGGCCAAGTGGAGCTTATGAGGTGCATTCTAGCTAATCATTAATTTCATATGTTCAGGGAGCTGATTCCAGTGCTTGTCTACATGGCATTAGTGTAAATGGGTGAGAACCTAATCACTTGTGAAAGCCGAATGTGTGCCTTCCGAGTAGAATGGTCAGAAAACAAGTTTATGTGGATATAACCACTGAAAATAATAGAGCAGCATGTGCCTATCTCACAGTTACCCTATGTTCCAAGAGGTTCAAATTTTTGCATTGTCAGTATGAGAGAAGTAACAGAAAAGAGGGCTGGGCAAACTTTGGAACAGAATGGTAAAGATTTATCCTAGTGCTCTTCTTTATGCAGTTATTAATACATAGGCAAATCCTCCAATTTGCTAGACCTCTGCTGGGTTAGCTGCACAGGTCACAGAGAAGATATGGCTTAGATTCCTGTTGAAAACACTGCTTTAAGAGAAAAAAGCCTCAACATTTGTACAAGGGTTTTTTTCAGTAAATTAATGTTTTGCTGGCGGAAGACAGACTTGGTGGATTTTTTTCCTGCCTAAATACATTTGATTCTTATAAACAATCATAGATTGGAGTTTGCTTTTGTTTAGATTGGGATTTGACAACAAGAATATAATACCATGCTGTGACATACTGGATTGAATAGACTTTATATCTTCTTTTGTAAAAACATTTTCTACTCCGAAGGCTTGTCTTTTTAGTTTCTTAATCCACAGCATTCCCTTTACACACATAGTTAAGCTAAGTTGTCACTTCTGTCAGTAAGACACATTAAGAAAAATATGAGTTGTGTGTTAAACAGCATGTGCTTCTACACAGTATCCTTCTGCATTGTCTTAAATAAGGATACCTACATCTTCTCTTCCTTCCCCCCCCCCCATCTACACAGCTAAAATTGTGTGCAGAAGAACTACTGTTGCATATTAAGTTAAGCCTAAGGGCAGGGTGCAGGACCTGGTGTCTGGAACAGCCACATCAGTTTACAAGACCTGAAGATCCCTCACTGAAGTTGATGGGAGTTTTTCAATTGACTGCTTTGATAGCTGGAGGTGACACTTAATAAATGAGGAAGAGTAAAATGCTCTTACCCAGACATGTTCTAGATGCAGACACTGTCTACCATTCTTACTTGCACTTGTATGTGGAAAGGATTAAAACACCAGGTATGAAAAGCATTACCCTCTAACAACAAGAAAAGTCAAAATAACATATTGTATTTGACTCAGCAGTATTTTTTTATATTTTTTTAATTGCCATTCATACAAAACATATTACTTAAACAGCAGTATGTTACATCTTTTTAGGTTTTCTATAGAACAGAAAATAGTGTGATGGTGATGCTCAACCTAAACATCTCTCAGTGCAAGTCCAAACTGGATTTGTGCATCTAAGTACTGTAAGAATAGAAAAAAATTCATAGTAAGAAATAATTTTTATATGTAAATGTGCAGCTGAAAAGTAGCCTCTAAAAAGTGCTAATTAAACTTGTGCTGTTGAATAGGTAACTGCTTCTGTTTTCAAATTGAATACCTTCCTACAAGGGAAATTCTTAAAGTTTTACAAAGAGTCTTTTTTTAGCTACATCAGCTACTGGCTAGAAGAGCATTGTACTGACAGTATTTATGAAAGCTCAGATACAATTGTCTTCACCTGATTCCCAACCAAGGCTAAACCAGAGCAGTTTGCTTTCCCACCCAACGACCCCTCCCCAGCCAAGAAGGGGAATCAGGAAGAGGAGAGAAGCCCCTTGGGTTGAAATATAAACAGATTTAATGAAATAAGAAAGCTAATACAAACACCAACATAAAGTATATAAACTTATACTCAGCCTGTTTCGCAGGTGTAGCAGAGGGAGCAGCAGGCCAAGAGGGAGGAGCCCCAAAAAACAGAACTGACCCCCTTCATCACACATCCTCCTTTATAATGAGCATGACACCTGCTAGTCAGCTTGGGTCAGCTGCCTTGACTGGCTGGCTTATGATTCTGTCTCAGCCAGGATAGCAATCTAAATAAAAACTTGAATACAGATAGAAAACATGAAAATCACAGACTCCTTGCCCATATTTTGATCTTGCCAAGTAGAAATTAAAATGTTTGCACCAAGTGGAATTAAAGTGTGGGAGGACCCAAACCTAGCAATATGATTGGCTGTTCAGCTTTTTATAGGTGTTTGGAAAATGGTAAATTTGAGAGAGTGGAGAAACCAAGAGGTATTTAAAGCCTAGAAGCATGGAAGAAAAGCCGTGTAAATCAATTGAATGTTGGGAGACTGTAATGGACATGGTATAGTATAAACATATGTACCTTTGTTGGAGAGCTGCTGCTGAGAGGCACAATCGAAGAGGTGGTGGCGAGGAGGAACATGGGGTTTCTTGCATGAAGAAATGGCAGCCAGGCAGCAGCTGTGGAGGACATCCCTTTGGTCTAACTTCAGTTGACACTTTGTACCTCAGGTAGCTGAACAAATCAGTAGCCTTTACCTTCTGCAAAGCTGCGAGTGGCAATGTGGAGTGTCTAGTTCTACCTAATCTATTAATTCAGGTTGTTGGATTATGTGAGTGAGATAATATGGCTATTTCCTCAAAATATATTACTTGATTATATATATCATATATATATCATATATATCATTAAATATAAAGCCCATTATTGATTATGTGTGTATTAAATATATTAAATGAGACACCAAGCTTCGTTGAAAATTAGTTGACTTTCCCTGCTAGCATTTACTTCAGAGTAGTAAGGCATTTTGGCTCAGCTTCATTCATGAAGTTACAAAGCTCTCTTGGCAACTTTTTAAAAGGATTGAATACCAGCTAACAGAGAGGTCTCAGAATGTAAGTGTGCACAGGGAAGTTTGATCAAGTGAGGGCATTTTCAGTAGCTTCTCCCTGGACTGGCTTCTTGTCCATTCGTTATTTACCTCCTTGTGTTGTGGTCTGTGTGCTCTTGGAGAAGTGAGAGGAGGGGGAGAAGAGGTGGCTGATCTGGTGGATCTTTGATGTTCTTCAAAGATGGAGTGTATGGCTTCCTCCCCCACCTTCCAGCCTGAAAGCAAGCTACTGGGTGAAGGTTCTCAGCTCTTCTACTGTCTTGCCCATGATGGCACAACTGTATCAGTATGTTTAATGAAAAAATTATCCTCTTAGTCATTTATTCCAGAGTCCTTTGAAAAGTGGAAATTTGTAATACTATAAAATACCACTGCTGTTTACAACTGTGAGCTATAGTAGATCAAGCTATCAGTTTTCTACCACAAGTCTTTAGTCCTGCTGCCAATGACAACCTTATATAGGCCTATAAATCTTCTAGGAGTATAATAAAGGTGAACTGCATTTCACTGTAATGGGTTATGTCTTACATGAAGACAAGAGCTAGGAATTCCATATGTAATAGCCAATGCTTCCCAATATTAATGTCAAAACAGAGGATGCACTGTGGGCTGCAGTCATCATTCAGATGTATTGCAGTTTTCTATCCCTGGGTACTCTGATTTTATCATCGCAGTGCTGCTCTAGTTCAAGACTTTGTGGTATTCATTTTATAAGCCTTATTCTGAGGTGCTGACGGCTCTTCTGGAGAAAGAAATTCCCTTAACTCTTAACATATTGCTTCATGTTTTTATTTTTCTTTTTAAACGTTAGAAATGCCTCAGCCAAAATATGTCTGAATTTGAGACCAAAAATGCTAGTAGGTACCTATTGACATTCACAAAAGAACATATTTTCTATTGAGGTCTATAGCTTTAGGAACTTAAATACCTTTAAAAAATGTTTTTAATTATTTTGGGCACTTTAGAAAATTTTACCCTAGAGCCTGATTTTTTCCACATCAGTTTCTGGTACTGAACTGAATAGATAAATGCATTGGTGTTATGTCATGGATTTTATTTCAGAACTGCGTAGCTGTTTCTAAATATGAATTATTTAAAACTAAATAAATATTACCAATGTGCATGGGTTTTATTAAGCATGGAGCTGTTACTATTAGTGAGCTTAAACACACCAAAATAATATTTATTGTTTTGCAAAGTTGTGAAAATGTTTCATAAAAGTGCTCACTGCCTCTGATATTCATGGTTGTGCAACAGCACCCCATTACTAAATAATATTATTTCAGTGGAACTTTGCAGGGTGTTTTTTAATCGTAATCATCAAAGTCACTGCAATTGTTTCTTTTCCAGTGTTAGGTGTACCATTTTTGTTTCAGACTGGACACATAAAACTAAACACATTTCTCTCTGCTGCCATATGATTCAGGAAATTTTAGCTTGGATTTGTCACATAACCTTTTGTATAACTTACACTTAAATGCAACTGGGTCTTCAGTTTCTGCCTGTTCTAGTAAGGAAATCTCCTGCTATATAAAAACCACAAACTTCTAATGATACACATTGGGAATTCTCACATTGAGAGTACACAGGCTTTCCAAATGCTGATCTGTATCATGGAATTCCACAGGTCAGAGTGCCAGCTGCTTGGAGGGCACTGATACGTTGTGTTGCTCACAGAAACATTCTGCAGCAGGAAAGGCACACTAAGAAACCCTGTTACATCTTACCTTTCTTGAAAACCAGACAGCACTGCTGAGCAGCCACATTTATGCTCTTGTTCAATTTTGTTTGCTCTGCTCCATGCACTGAAGCTGGTGTGTCTTAGATGGTTGTTACTTTTGCTGTTAATATTAGTAGAGATTTCTAAAAGTTAGTTCAAAGGAAGTTCATCAGGTGAAAAAGGTAAGAAAAGGGACTGAATTGAAGCTGATCCTCAGCCTCTGAAAAGACTCATATTTCAGACTGCAAAACTCTATAAACTGTACCAGCTGGCATGGGTCCCAAAAGGTGCATTAGATGGTGTTGACAAAAGGTAGTTCAGAGCCAACAAAATCCTGTCCAGGCATTGAGTGCATAGCGTTGACGTGTCTCAAGAGACAGGCTTGCATAAGTTTTCGTAGTCTGGCTCGTTGGAACACATTAAGTTGCTTCTGGATTAGGCTGTCTTTGCAGGCTACAGAGAATGGAAAAAAGATATTGGAATCATTAGCTCATCTGAAGTGCATCTATACCAATGCAAGCAGTATGAGCAACAAACAGGAGCTTGAAGCCATGATACACCAGGAAAACTGTGACATAGGGGCTATCACAGAAATGTGGTGGGATGCATCACACAACTGGAGTGCCACAGTCAATGGCTACAACAAATCTGAATGCTAAAATTTACATGTTGAATCCTGTGACCCTTAATTGGGATGCCCAGTATTTAAGTGGATTATTGTTTTTTTTTAATTGAAAAATGTTCTGTCTGCTTCAAAAACTTTATAAACTAACCCCCATAATAGTTTGCAGATCAAACTGGTCTCTGTCAAGGACAGTATAACTTTAATCATATGCAGGCTTAATTCTGATCCTACTGAGGGACCAGACTTGCCACTTTATTCAGAGCCAGGCAGAATTGGCTTCTATCCTTAAAACCCAGAAACATCCACTGCAGCACTGGAGTCTCTTGTGGGCAAAATGATTTGGCTTGCACTTTAAGTTTATTGTACTGTTTGGCAAAACCTGTGTAATTCTATTCATATCAGGTGTCAGAGTAGAATTCATGCTGAAAAGAAACAAAATAAATCACACAGCAATAAAATATAAAGATCATAAAATAACCTCTTTTGTTTTTTACTTTTTTCAGAATATTGCAACACTTTAACACTACTGCTGAAGATTACACCGTCATTTTCACATCTGGATGCACAGCTGCACTTAAACTAGTAGCAGAAGCATTCCCTTGGATACCTGAAGGCACAAAGCAACCCAGCAGTCGATTCTGTTACCTAACTGACAGCCATACATCTGTGGTGGGCATGAGGGGGATAACTGCCTCAATGAATGTCTTATCTATTCCAATAAAACCAAAAGAAATCTTGTTATCAGAAGAAAACAGGTTATCAGCTGAAGAACAAAACTGTACAACACCTCATCTGTTCTCTTATCCAGCTCAGAGCAATTTTTCTGGTACCAAGTATCCCCTTTCATGGATACAGGACATAAAATCTGGAAAACTTTGTCCCGTCAAAATACCAGGGAAGTGGTTTGTTCTACTAGATGCAGCTTCGTATGTGAGCAGTTCTCCATTAGACTTGGGAGTTCACCAAGCTGACTTCATCTCCATCTCATTCTATAAAATCTTTGGATTCCCAACTGGTTTAGGAGCACTACTGGTAAACAACCGGATTGCCCCCTTCTTGAGGAAAACCTATTTTGGAGGTGGAACTGCAGCTGCCTACCTTGCAGAAGAGAATTTTTATTTCCCAAAGAAATCTATAGCAGAAAGGTAAGGCTTTGTTTAACAAAAGAGGGGGTTTTGCTGATACTGTTGGCGTCAGACAAATGTCTTAGGGTTGGTGCATGCAGTGGGCTGTGACACTCGTCCTTGTTTATGCAGTTGGATAGGTATTTCATGTCTTAACTCTTTTCTTCTTAGTATTCTTTTTTTTTTTTTCCTTATCTAAAGAACATATTCTTAAATATTTGATCTAGTTTGTCACAACTAGTAAAATTATAAGGTTTCATTCAGTGACATAAAGGTCGGTCCATGCATTTTAAATTTATATTTAAGGTACTTCAGTGAAACCCTGATTTCATTTTTGAAGCTCAGCACCTGGAGTAACCAGGACAAGGCTGATCCCACAGCACAATGACCCACAGATAAATTGGAAAGGATGGTCCATGTACTTCACTGGAAAGGTGGCATGCTTTACTCTCAATAGAAGCTTTATCAGAATAACACATTCAGTAAGATAAGTTACTTAGGACAAATATTTGTAGTGCTCTTATTCCCTGAGTGAGGTTCTGGAGAAGCTGTGAATCTCTCCTACAGAAAATAGAGAACACCTAAGAGGACAAACATTCACGCATAAGGAAATGCTGGGCAAGGGATAAGCTTCCCTAGTCCCTTAGCACACCGAAATACCACTCTTAGCAATGCTTGTTCTCTCTGCCTGTGCCAGCAACATCTTACATAAATGCAGTAAATACCTGTCTTGCATCCAGTACATCTACACAAAGTAAATACTTGTCAACAGCATTTAATATTAAATTATAGTCATTGGGAGAGGCTAGAGGTGCAAAGAGTAAATTATTTTTTAAAAGCCATTCATGCCTTTCATTAGGCTACAGATGTGTAATTAGCAGCACAAAGTCCTGCACCTCCCATGATGTAAATTCTGAGCTTTCACTGTACATGTAGCAATGTGTAACAATGCTTCATATGAGTGCACCTCTTTTAGGTGTGTGCTCTGAGTGTTGCTGTGGCATGTTGGTTCTAGGTTGTTAAATGCAGAGGCTGGCTGCATTAGCCTGGCTCCTTTGCTGTATGAGGCCATGCATTATTTCTGAACGGAAAATTAGTACAGTGAACATCCAAGTAATCTTCTAATTTAGAAATGAAAATAACAGGGAAACATTGGTGTTCTGACCTCTGCTACTGTTTTATTCAAACCAGAAAGGCTTTGAAGTGCAGCACTCGCTGGAAGTCAGGATGAAAGAGTATAAAAATAATGGGATCCTAGGGTGCTCCTGCATCACCTGCAAGGCAAGGAGAAATCTTGTTTTAATTTGACCTGGGCAGGCTCTAATTTCTGAGTAGCTTTTCTAGAGGTAATTGACATGACTCCTGAGATTGCATAGCAGATAAAAATATCAGAAACGCATTTTAGATCTCAGTTCTGCTTTTATATGTTTTTTAATTAAAAGGAGAAAGTTATGTGGGGGCCTTGAGGGGAGTTCTATCTCTGGTATCTCTTTCAGGAGTTTTCAGAGGTTGACTAATTATGAGCCTTTCAGGTACTGGAGGCTGCCACTGCTTTCAAGGGCTTTTTTTACTGGATCAGAAAGGCCTGCTTTAACCTTTTTCTACTGCAGAGTAATAAACAAAGGAATTTATCCAATCTAATTTTTCAGACAGGCTGGCTACAGAGTGTCTAATCTTAGTATCAGGGAAACTAACTCAAATAATCAAATCTGACAGCTGGATACCCAGGCATGTGATACTACTTTCTGTAAGACCCCAAAGTGTCACGCAGACAGTCCGAGTCATTGTAAATAGGTAAATACTTACATATGTCCTCATCTAATCCTTTATTTATTATTTGAAAACCTAATATTTAAAAATACAGGTTTAGCTAGAGCAGTTAGGAACACAACTGCTACACTTTAAATGAACTGCCAAACATGGCCAAAACTAGTATGATTGCCTTACCTGTGGACCACATTTCCATTTCTTTACAAGTGACTGAGACACCTAGGTAATATTTTTCTTTTTCATATAAACAGCAACTCCAGCCAGGTTTTATCTCTGCCAAATTGCAGTAAGCAGCCTCCATCTTTCGAAGTATCCATGCCCAACTGGAGAAGCCCTGAGTAACCTGCTCCAGCTGGATATGCTTTTGGCAAGAGGCTGGACTGGATATCCTCAGGGGTTCTTTCCAGCCTCTGTACTTCTGTGCAGCTCTACCAAGATCCATCTGCGTTCTCTCTTTTGTGATTTCAAAGGTTGATTTCTTTAAATTAAAAAAAAAAAAGAAAAAAAAAAGCTTGTTTACAGTCGAAAACCTACATAGGGATTGAATACACTGAAACATGTCATTTTGTGTGGTAATTCATAAGAAAATTTGAACTCTAAAAAATGTCATTGGAAAAGTAGATTAGAATATGTATATCTGAATACCCTTAGCAGAAGGTATTTCCCATCCACACATAATCAAAGTGCAGTGTACTAAGGAAATGGCTTTTTCTAAGTCAAGGTGAAACTTGAGTGGAAATGTATGATGAGAGTGTTTATTCATCTTTCTTTCCCAGAACTGTCAAAATAGTCACCTTTTGTCTTAACGAATACAGCTTTTGCTGCACCATTGCAACTGTTTCTTGTAATTTTATTTTGTTGTTTTTGCTATATAAATTATTCTATTGCACACTCTTTTACTTTACTTTAATAAGCTTTAATCAGTTCCACATTTTCCATTTCATGGCAGTAGCCAGTCTTCCTATCTCAACTTTTAAAATCATGTTTATTGTATTTTCACCCTTGTATCAAACAGCTTGACAAATTATTATTATCGTTCACAAATCTATCCTCATTTCCTGTGGGTTTTTTTCTGCACAGCATGAGATAATAAAATAATATGATTATGTATAGCAAGAATTCAGAGATAAAGTATTCATCATCTGTCCTATTTTTCTTTTGTATCTGGGAGTGCTATTCAGAATCTGATGATCCTGGAATTTATGACTAAGAGAAAAGAAGCTGTTATCTGTAAATTGGGTATCTGCATCTTAGTCTACCAGAGTGAAACATCTAGTGAAATAACTGTTTGTTTTTCATTTCGAAATGCATTTTCAAAAGCTTTGGAAATCCAGGTGGCATGACTTTGTCCCTGATGAGTTTTAATGGCTCTTGCCTCTGCTGCTTGAATGATTTGACAGCTCCAAAGCAGCATCCACATTTCTGTAGTCTCTGGTGCATTGTACTTAACCAAAGCAGATTTCTTTATTCTTGATGCTGCAGGTTTTTATTTTGAGGTGATACATCTGGGTTGATATATATGACCTGCAGACAAAAGGTTCAGTCCTGTAAGTTCTGCAGGAAATGTCTTCAATTAAGGCACACCCATGTACGGTGCTGGAGAACTACGCTAGAGATCACCTGGACAACTCTGCATGCTTGTGTAGGTTTGTGTATAGTAACACCATGTGGATCCTCAGTTGCATGCTGAGTTTGTGCTTGTGGAGGGGAAAAGAGGGAAGGAGTGAATAATAATGAATACAGAAAGATAGGGATGGAAGCTATCACTAGGATCCCAAAAGCTGGAGCTGGAGACAAAATTGTGAACCTCAGTGGTGGATACGGAGCAGCCTGAGAATTCCTTGGCAAAAAGCTGGTCTTGAAGTTATCTCATTAGCATTATTGCATGTTTCTGTCAGCACAGAAAGAAAAAATATAGTGATAGGTGCTGATTTATTCCACAGAAATCTTCATAGTGCTGAGAAATCACCTAAGGACTGGACAATGTGTATAAGAGCACAATACTTAATGCACATGCTCACCTTGTATGCTAGTGTATGCCCACTGACTTCCACACTTACAGGTTCTATCCATCTGCCCATGATTACTTTGATGTAGCAAGTGGGCTTAAGTATCACCCTGTTTTGCTGCTTCCATGTTTTTGTGATATTTAGAGATCTCCAAACAGGATCACTGATGGGGGAATTTCCACATCCATAAAATTCCTGAGCAAACATCCTTTCAAACAACAGTGATGACTTTCAGATGAGATACTTGGAAAGTGACAGGAGTGTTCTTGTAATTTCTGGTGGGTGTTTCCACCATGAGGCTGCCTTCTGCATCTGACAGACTTACTGCAGCCACTGACAGGAACTTAAAAGCCTGAACAGGCAACAAGAGGATGGGCAAGTCCCTTCCTTCCCCTTACCTCTTGGTGCCACCGCATCCTGCACAGATGAGAGGCCAGTGAGCAGAACCATGTAGGACTCTCTTTCATACAACTGCTGTCCCTGTCTGAAAGGTGGACAAAGTCCTTTCGTTTAGCTGATAGAATTTAATTCTGACAAATTTTACAACGTTTTTTCAAAACAAGAGTTTTGGAAAAATAAAGAAAAAGGGTATTTTTTGCTTTCTGAGTAACTGTAAGAAGGTGGA